>NC_139824.1:7638132-7995632 GCF_963457635.1 Microchirus variegatus
AAGGTGGCTAGTTTGAAGAAAGTAGAATATAAGGCGTATTTTCAGTTGTTTTACACTTTTTTGTTAAGTACATATTTCCACATGTGTTAATTCATAGTTTTGATGCCTTCAGTGTGAATCTACAATGTCAATAGTCATGAAAATAAAGGAAACTCATTGAATGAGAAGGTGTGTCCAAACTTTTGGTCTGTACTGTATGTGTGTGTGTGTGTGTACATATATATATATATATATTATATACATGTAGCTGCAGCATTTGTGACCGTTCTCCCTCACGTTTGGTGATCACAGAAGTTTTGACTCACATCTGTTTGTGTTTTCTATTACTTTCTAGGAATAGTGCTGTTTTTTTGTTGATTTACAATTTAAAATTTAGGTTCCACTGACTTTTTAAAACCGTCGTATTTAAGGCCCTGTGCTTAGTGATGTCTTTATCACGGATCAAAATGCAGATGCCACTTCAGTCACTGAATCACTACTTGATGAAGAGCAGTTGTGATTGAATCTTCCCACTGTTTTATTAGTGTCACTTAATTTTCCCTAATGTCATCTTGATGCAATTGTATTTGTCCTTTCTGTATCTTAATGATAAACAAGTTTGTTCAAATACCATTGGTGCAAAATCTCCACATCTCCTACATTAAAGTCGTCATTGACTTTTTGGACTGTTGAATAAGGTGTGCGCCAACTTTCATCCATGTTCGTGAAACATTTCTAATAAAAGGGCACCTTGTGCGCTCGGACCTTAATGAATTGCAAATGCTTCATTTGGAGATCTGTGCTCCTCACTTCTATCCAGTCATTGATCATGGAGATGTGCTCAATAGCTCAGATGATAGCACTGGGAGAAGAGCAGGCAATACATCACCAGTTATGTCACTTTAGGCAATGACCCTTTCAGGAATTCCAGCTAAATCATCCTGTGACATTATGGATGGGGTCATTTTGGAACTGTGTCATGCTGTGATTATGGATCCCTCTGAGTGACCTCAATGTGATTCAGTGACTGAAGTAGTGTTTGTTTGTCGTGATCGTGAGCCTGAACATATTCTTATAATGCTTTTTGAGCTCAGAGTGGGCAAACTTAGCTTAAAGGTGCCATATGTAAGAATGTGGCCAAAAACGGTTACTCCATTCAAGTTCAAAATACCGAGGTCTTTTAGGTTCAGTTTTCTGATGTATCTGGCAACCCGTGGTTGTTCGGCAGCTGAGACTCTATTGACTGCAATGATTGGTAGACTGCGGTAGGTGGCGCCACATGCCAAAACATGATTTCAAAACATAAACATGATTTGCAGTCTGCAAAACATTATTCCTGAGTCTCTGTGACATATTAGGAGGATTTAATGGCCAGTTGCTTTAGATTTATTACATAATGCACCTTTAAACTTCACAACAATCCATCCAATTACATCGCAAAAATGGTTTCCCTTTACGATAGGTCATAAAATTTGAAAATAAAAATGTCTGTTTTGATAATGGAACAATAAATGTTCACAATAAAGACTGTAAATTTAAAAAAAAACAGGTAGAAATAACACATTATAACTTGATATTTCCTCTCGTATGATGGTAAGTAAAGGATAGAATGTTCTCGGATCATTGTTGATACTAGAGTCTCAAAATCATCGCATCAAATGTTTGTTAACCTCAACCAAGGAGGTATTTGGATGAAATTTTCAGGAAATGCCTGCAATGGCTTCCAGGAACAAGTGATACATTTTGGGCATGATCCGTAGACGCTATCACTATTTTTATCGCTATTTTGTGGGGGGGGGGCTGAGCTGCCTTGGTGGAGGTCTGCGGTCTCCGAGTGCTTTTCTTGTTTTTGTTTTGACATTTTTTTGTAAAGTACTCGCACCTCAAAGTGCCCAAGGAAAAGAAACTGTGACTTGAAAGGAAATCTTGTGCTGCCAAGTGAAGTAACTGCAGTTTTTGAGCAATAAACAAACCAAGTATACAATATATCAAATTCCTGCCAAGGACAAAATGGTACAGATCTGTCATTAAGTGAGAGTTGGGGCACACTATGGATATATCACCTGCCTGTCACTGGGAAGATGTTCACACACTTATATTCACACCTACACTCTTAAATAAAAGTGCTAAGTAGAACCATATAAGGTTCTTCGACTTGTCCTCATAAGAGAACCCTTTTTAGTTCCAGGTAGAACCTTTTATAATCCCAATAATCTGCCCCAGGGAGGTCAGAGTATCCAGAGAAATCCCATGCACACGAGTGGACATCTAAACTGCGCACGCTGAGCTCAGTCAAGCAATGCTTGTTATGAGGCACACTGTGTGTCCTTAGAAGACATAATGACTCATGTAGGAAAAGTGCAGGTGGTACTGATAACAGATGGTCTTTCCCGGCTTAAACCACGACCGAGGTGAAGTGAACCAGCACGAATAATAGCATCAAAGCATCAAACACACAGCCATCAGTAAAATGTCAGCCTTTAGTGCCTTTTATATGAGATAATGACACGTGAACACGAATAGGACAATATGTCCGACATTGTAAATTGATTTACAATGTCAGGCACTCACCAATTATAGAGTCAGAAGACGACTCATAAAAAAAAAAAAAAACTATAAACAATTATTGCAAGATGTATGGAATCACAGAAAAGAAAGAAATGTAAATTGACATTCAGCCTTAACACTATACACAGTGCTTAGGGCCCAGTGACCACTAGAGGGCCCCCAAGAGCAATTAACTAAAAAAAAAAAGAAAAAAGTTTGGATTGCTGGAGTTTATTTAGAATCTTTCTCCCCATTTTTACCAAAGCTTTTTTGTTTTTACATAGTTGTCAAATGTGATTATTTAGCTTTATATTTTAATTATAAACCGTTTTATTACCTTGTTCCAGGTGCCTCTGTTGATTTACATTATTATTTAATTTATTATTTATTTATTTTATTTAATTTTGTGGGTTTTTTTACATATAAAAGTCGAATCTTTGTATTACAGGAGTGTATTTTGAATTTTGAAAATGTATATATTATATACATATATAAAATACAAAATATATGAAATATATGTATATATGTGTATATATACATATACAAATATACATATATATATGTTTATATATATATTTTATAAATACTTTTTTTTATTATTACAAAAGCTGTGACTGTCACGAGGCGTCAGTTATGTTAGTGTTTTTTGTCTGTTAGTTGGTTTAGAGTCACGTTAAGTTCATGTCACCTTTTTGGTGTTTTGGGTTTGAGTTTCACTTCCCCTTTTATTTTGCTAATGTTCACGTCTTCCTGTTTCGTTGTCACCTCGTCGCTCTTGACACATCTCCCCTAATTTTCTCATGCACTTCACCTGGTGATCCTTAAGTAATCACTCACACCTGCCCTTGATTCCCTCTTCCCGATATAGTGTCCCCAGTTCCCTCATTGTGTGTCAGTGCGTTGTTTATGCTGTCCAGAGAAAAGCGAATCCAAGTCTGTCTGGCAAGTTTTGATCTTCTAGCCCTGGAGCTACTTTTTGAGTTATTTAAAGGACGAAGTATTCCTGTATTTTTGTTATTTGATTCATGAGGAATTTAAGTTTGTTTCTTTATTTTGGATTATTTAGCCTTAGTCCTACGATTTTTGTTATTTCCTTATCTAGCTTTAGTGCTACGCCTTTTGTTATATCTTACTGAGGACGAAGAGTTCCTGGTTTTCGTTTTGAATGTCTTCTGCCTTCCTAACAGTGACCTAAAATGGAAGGCAATGAAGTGTCCAATGCACGAGCACATTGATCTCATTTCCATCGAGTTAACAATCAGTAATGTAATTTAAAATGAATTTATATCCCAAAACAGATTTAATATCACTCAGCAAAATCTTTAAGTTTTTTTAATTACATTTTTATTGTTAGCACTTAATATGATGAAATTATAAAAAGTCATTATGATCTTGTTTGTATTAAAATATATTTAGGGACCTTTCTTTCTTTTTTGAATACAAAGATACAGAATAAGAATGTGAAAAGATCAGAACGTGTTTCTAATTTTTATAAAAAAAACAGTACATGAAGGTTAAAGTGAATTAATAAAGGCCATTAAGGATCACATACTGAGAGATAAGGCATTTGTGGACTGCTCCAGTTGTTGTAGTTTCATGAGGTCGCTTTCTTTTCCAGTTTGATCCAGATGCCATTCTCTGGTCGGAGGATGAGTTCTCCGATGGGCTGCAGCTCCTCTCGTTTCTGACAAGCTTCAACATTGAACTTGCGCAGAATGGATGACAGAATCACCTTCTCTTCCATCATTGCGAAACGCTGGCCTGAGGAACAGAGCACGCAGTCATAAGGTAATAAACGTTACAAATGGGTCAAAAACACATCCCCAAGATAAGACCTTTTTTTTCTGTTCTTACCGATACAGTTGCGGAGTCCGGCAGAGAAGGGGATGTAAGCATAAGGAGGTCTTCCCACGCAGTTGTCGGGTAGAAAACGGTCAGGCCTGAACTCCTCAGGTTCGGGGTAGAACCTCGGGTCGCGGTGAAGCGCATATGTGACGATGATTGCGTTGGCACCTTTGGGAATCTTGAAACCCTCTACAGATAAAAACACACAACCGAATTTTAGCTGAAACGCATGGTATACACGTTTTATTGGTTACTTCATTAATGGGCTTTTGGTCAGCATTTGGACCGGTTTTAGCAGGAAAAGCACATGTGATAATGATCACATTGCTCTGTTCAGTTCATTCAGGACTGTGTGCCTGTGATTTTCCAACTGTCCCCAGTGCGCCTCTCTTTTCAAATTTAAGATTACTGGCTAAATATTTTTCAAATCTGTTCCTTTTGTTTTAAACAGCATTTTAGCACCAAGTCACATGTCCATAATTGCTCTACCAGACAAGCCATGAATCTTTATCTGCCGCTAAGACACATCTCAAGTCAGTACTCTATAAACTATTAAATATTGTGGGGTGATCTTGTGGAATCAAAACTTGAGTGAAATAGATTATTTGGTGTCATTTCCTGTGTATAAAAGGAAACTAAGACATGCTCAATTCCATTGTTGTGGGTTTTTTTTAAAGGTAAATATAAGGAACACAAGACAATTTTGATTAATTCTAGATTAAATTCAAGATTCCTTATCTGTCACATGAATTGTTAGACCTGTACAACAAGCAGTGAAATGTACTCATGACTTTGCGCCAATACTGTGCTGATACTAAATTTTAGAAATGTGGGACCATGGGGTTTTATTTTGAGAAAAATCTTAAACGTGAGACAAATCTTAGAAATGTGGGAACATAGGACCTCATTTTCAACATTTACAGTGAAAAAAACAATCCTTAAAAATGTGGGAACATAGGGCTGACCCCTTTTTATGATAGAACCGTAATCAGAACGAGGTGGCTGTGATAACGGCATACGTTTTGTGGCAATAATAAAGGTGGCCAGGCTTCCCTTAGTATTTGCTTTGGGGGATTCCCACTCAACACTCGAGTGCTCTTACTTATACTTATACTCACTGATATGGCAGTCCTCACAGATGCTGCGGGCAAAGAAAGGCACAGAGGGAAACAATCGCAGCGCCTCCTTAATCACACAGTCCAGGTATTTGAGCTTCTTTAGATCTTCTGTGTTGGCGTGGCGGTCAGAGGAACCTTTGCACATGAAAGAGGGAAAACACCGTCAAACCCTTTCAGCACAGATAAACAGAAGAGATTGTGTCCTGTTGATATTTTTTGCGCTCCACTTTCCTGCTGTTGAACCTTCCCCCACTCTTTTGCCACCCTCCCGCTGTAGATAAGAGTTAAATGGCACTGCACATCCCATATGTTTGTTTTGTTTATGCAACTGGTGTGATGCAAGTTCAAGGACTTTCTTTTAATGATCTACAAGGATTGCACATGTGCACCGACAACATGCCCAAATGGACTCTTGGTAATTTAACTGCAGTGCCAGAGGCAAGGTTCTAAAGCATTGCGTTTTTTTATTAGTAATATGTGTGTGAGTTTGACCATGTACAAAATGTACAGTATATTATGCACACACGTACAGTATATCATCATGTTGATAGGTAGAAAGATTGATGGAAAGGTTTATGTTGGTCAATCGTGCTAGAAACGCCCCGAACACTCCTCATTCTAAAACTGGACTGAAAGACGCCAAGGGCTTGGTGCAAGCGTTAGGATAAGGTTCTCAGAAACTTGCATTCCTTCTATAGTCATTCAGGGAATAAAAAATGTTATTAACAGAAGTACTTTGATAAATAGTGGATGGAAATATGCTTCAGGACAAATTTAGATCTTCTGGTTAAGATGCTATATCTGTTATTGCTACATAACTTCCATACATCATGGAAGAAATGCATTGTAAATCCACACAGGAGGGGTCGTAATTCAATTACTCTCAAGGTTTGCACAGCTATAATCCCCGTATAAGATCCCCTTTTACGCGTAAAGAACAAAATGAGCCGGAACAAATATGAGTTAAAAGGCCTCCAGGCAGGAAAACAAATGATGCCATGAAAGCAGAAAGGTGTGAGGTTACAGGAGACTTTATGGTGCTGCTGTTACCGAACACTTCCTGAAGCTCTTCGTTGACTTTGCTGTGCACCTCAGGGTGAGAGCCGATCAGATGAAGGGCCCAGTTCATAGATGCGGCTGTTGTATCGTGACCCTGGGAAAATGAAGTTAAAATACAAAAAATGTCAACTGCACTGAAAACAATAATACAAACAATAAATGCTAATGTTTATGTTAATTACTGTCTCTTTTCCTCTGCTTTGGACTCCATCAACTGCTCAGGGATATTTTAAATAAGAATAATCATTCTAGCAGGTCTTGAAAAAAAAAAAGCCTTTCACAAGGTAAGAAGTAATTCTGAGGTAGACCATTAATAATTTAATAAACCAAATAAAAAATATATATACATATGTAATATACTGTCATTTTACAGAAGTACAATATACAATTTCTCATGCTAGTCCATAGTGTATATATTCTGGAAACTCTCTATAATGTACACTACAAATTACATTTTTTGTATGTTATATGTTGTAATTTTTTTTGGTAACTATTTTTTTTATCTTTATCATTACTATCTTTGCTGCAGTAACGATGCACTGCGGGACAAATAAAGGACTACATTATCTTAATTAGCTTAATTTACTGACATTTCTTACTCTCTCACTCACTTATTTACTGATTTAATGGAATTTAATTTGCGACCACTAACCTCAAACATAAAGGTGTCCACTTCCTCTTGAATGTCCTGGTGACTCATCTTATTGCCATTCTCATCTGTTGTCTTCAAGAGCATGTCCAGAAATGCCTGTCTTTTCTTCTTGCCCTGGTCAGCGTCTGATTCTTGAGCGGAAAGTTCCTCTGCTCTTTCACGAATGACCTGAGAAGAAATGACATTCGAAGGTTATCGATGGTGAAACATTTGTGTGCGTTTCTGTGTAATAAACACATTGACTATGCAGTGATTTCCCTGCACTGGTTCAAGTTGTACTCACGCTGTATGTGAACTCGTGTAGAACCTTCAGATACTTGTCATGAGCCTGACCATCACCAAAGATTTTGTACAGGACATCAGGCCAGAACCAAGGTTTTCTCTGTCGGCGGGAGACGATGTCACTCATTCTGAGGACAGAGAAATATCCAATTTTATGAAGAAAAAAAATCAATAATTTTACAACTCATTTTTGTGTGTATTTAAAATTGAGAATACTCACTTGTAAACAGATTCAACATAATTTGATCCAGAGTCGTTCTGAGCGTTAATTTTCTTTCCCATGGCAGTTTCTGAAAAACAACGGGTGTATTTCTCATGCTGGATGCAAATCTGAAAGTGTAGTGTGTGTGTGCTTTCTTTTGAAATATTTTTTTAGCACGAACACAATCTAATCCATCCATATTGCTCACCACAGATGATGTCCAGAGCACAGAGAGTGACGTCGCTGAAGCAGTTGAATTTTCCTTTGCCGGCCTGTTTCTCCAGCTTCTCCAGCAGCACGTCCGCCTGCTCGTTCATCACCTCCAAGAAGTCGGTCAGGATGGAGAAGTGGAAGGTGGGTGTCAACATCTTCCGCCGCTGACGCCACTTACTCCCAGTGCTGGTTAAAAGAGGAAAACGGTTAAGAGAATATACGTAACCTTCCTCTCTATGGTGGAAATTAGGTGATCATTTTAATGCTCCTTCACTTTTATATGCTACCATTCTGAGCATTCTTAAATTTAGTCTGGTATGCATTTGATACATAACTATGAACCTGAGATTGTTATTAATCTGCAGAGAACTACCGATATATACCTGGTGAGAAGACCAGTTCCAAGCCAAGGGTGGAGGAAGTTGTATGCATAGGCTTTGTCCATGTGAATGGAGTTGTTCAGAAGTGTCTAAAAGACAGTTTGTAATAAACAAGAACATTTCAGAGATCATTAAAAAAAAAACTTTTATTATACTGTTGTAGTAGTTGAATCACCCAAGATATGTTTATAATGACTGCAATCAGATTAAATGGATGTCAGAGTTGTAAATTTAGCCTGTAAATGCAGGAGTAGACAGGACCAAGACAGTAAAATGACAGCAGCAGTGGCTGTACAGTGATTGTAGTCTGAGAATTTTTGAGTCAAATGTCCTAAATAAGGGTTTTCACATAGGAGATGCATCTACTTCATTAGTTGTTTTAAGTGTATGTGTAAACACTTTTATCGCAAAAAAATGAAATAGTTTTCTGTTCAGGGGTAAATGTGTTTACCCCTCAGCCTCTTGCATCCTTGATAAAAAAACAAATTTAAAAAAATAATACTGGAAATGTTTATTTGTTATTAATTAATGAATTGCTGAATTGCAATTTATTTTTTAAATTTTATATACAATTTTGTCTATGACTCAAGGCATAAACTCTAACTCTATGCTAATAATGTTCAAATATTGCATTTGAGTTGTAATTTTGTTTCGGTAATGGTTAATACACCTGTATGTAGACGCCCTTTAAGTTTAATTATATGTTAATGCTAAAATATAATTACTATTGTTATCCAATAATATTGAAATGTACTATTTAATGAAGAAAAAAAAGTAAAGCACATTATTATTTTTACTTGATGAAGATGTGACATTATAGTTATTTACTTCCTGAACAAAAAATAAAATGTTTCAGTGGTTGAATGTTATAATTAATTTGATTAACTGAGAAAACGCCCAGTGAACTGGCTCAAAGATGAATTCAGTTTGTTTTTGAAAGATTTCTAAAGCACTGTGTTAAGATATATATATTATTATTATATTATATAATTCATATTATTACGTTGTTGTAGTTCGTCGTGTACTACGATAAAAGCGAGGCTGTTTGTGTTTTGTTACTACTTAATGAAAGTAATGTGAATATTTTCCACCTACGTCATCCAGTTCCATTTTAGCACGAACGTATATAAAACACAGCACGGACGGTTACGAACCAATTCAGAAGTTATTTTTATATTTTATATTTTTTTACTTTTTTCTGAAGAGGTGTGGAAAAAGTTTTGGTGGTGTTTTTTTACTAGTATTTTTTTTGTTTCATAATAATTGCATTTATTTTTTATTGTTATATTTTGTAGCAGTTGTTTTCCTAGCTTTCTGCGAATCGCCATCTTGTCGTGTTCCGCTGAACTGGGCCGTAGTACCGATATATACGTACCGACACAACTTGACTCGTTTTCCCCTGTTAGACGCGTAATTATTCACGACGACACACGTGGACACGTGCGTGGTGTACACAAACAATACTCCTGGCCAACATACCTCAACAGTTTCAGCATGAAACAGAATCAGAAATGGCACTGGTCCAATCCAAATCTTAAAGAGCGGTGCGTCATAGAAATCACGGGTTATCTCTTCAATTTGACGGAAGAAATCTAAAACAAAAACACAAAAATATCGACATAAATAAAACCAATGTCCAATCCACAGTGGGAAATAAATATACGAGGAACCCCCCTGTGCTGGTCTATACCATGACAATGTGCACACATACATTATTAACTGCTTCGCCTTCTTACCCCCTGAACTGGTTTTCAACTGTAGCGCGTTTCCAATGAGGGGATAAGTTCCCTCCAACTCTGGAACAGATTTCAGCATAAACCATTTGTTCAGGTAACCGCCGAGCAGCTTGTAAGTGATGTAAGTCAGCGCAGCGATGAAGATGCTGACCCCGACCAGAGTTACCATGGAAGTACCGAGCACGGCCGCCATCTTCTCCTCCTTCAGTGGTGGACACACTGACTGGGTACAGTATGTGTGTGGAGCAGTAACTCCTTTCCTTCAGCGTATATAGCAGCAGGTGTGACGTATGTCCAGCCGGATGCTCCTCCTCTTTTACCCTCTGGTCCAGAAAAAACTTAATCACATTTATGGCCATTTATTGCTCTATTTCAATTTAGACAAACATAACAATGTTTTAAACCAGCGGAAGTTGCTCTCAGAGTGTTGTAATGTGACAAAGTACAAATACCGTAGAGTACTTTTACTCCACACACAACACAGGGTGGAGTGAAAAGGCCAAAAAACCGAGATTTAACCAAAATTAAAACCGTTTTATCTTTAAAATAAAACAAAAGATGCATATGAAACAGCAAAACGCAACACAGGGTGGAATAATGTAGGAAAAGGCTAGAGCCAAGAGGCTAAAAGCCTGTTTTAAAGGCGCCATATGTAAGAATGGGGCCAAAAACGGTTACTACACTCAAATTCAAAATACAGAGGTGTTTTAGGTTTTGTTTTCTCCGCCATTGTAGCTCAGACCTAACTGCCGGAGACTGGAGACTCTACTGACTGCAATGATTGGAAGATGGCAGTAGGTGGCGCCACATGCCAAAACATGATTTCAAAACATAAACATGATGTGCGGTCTGCAAAATATTTTTTTAAATTGGAATATTTTGGCTGTACTGTTGTTGTTGGTGAGTTCAGAATGTTATATGAATATTATTCCTGAGTCTCTGTGAGGATTTTATGGCCAGTTGCTTTAGATTTATGACATAATGCACCTTTAACTTTAAGCTAGGCTAGAGTAAAAAATATAGGTTTTAAGGGTGCTTTCACACCTATAGTTCGATTGTTTTGGTCCGCACCAGTCAGAAAAATTTTACAATGTAGCAAATGTTTGCTTTCACATATGCCGAATTCTAAACGAACCAAAATGGACCGCAAAGACCATCGCTACCAGAACCGGACTAAGCCCCAATTTCCACTGAGCGTGTGGAAAAACCGCAAAACCGTGGCACTGAGGTTCCGAGGCGCTGACGCCGAAAATCCGGGGTTATCCCGTATCTCATACCGATAATGCATCAAACTAGACTGTTTTGTCCCATTTGGTTTAGTTGCTGTCACACCAGAGGAACCGTACCAAAGTAGGGCGGATAAAGCAGTCCGAACCTGTTGATTTGGTGCGCACCAAAGGACAGAGATTACATTCACACCTACGCAAACGAACCAAACCACGGCATTTGGTGCGCACCAAATGCTGTAGGTGTGAAAGCTCTTGCAGTCTTGTACACGCTGGAACATGGGATTAAGTGTTTTGCTCAGGGACACATAGACTAGCAGAACCAGAAATTGAACCCACAACCTTGCAGTTGAAAGACAACTCAAGCCCTACCACTGAGCTACTGCAGCTCAATCCCAACTCCTCACTTTCTTAAGTTAATTTTATATCAGAAAATGACTATTGATACTTAAGTACAATAAATGTCATATACTTTAAGACTTTTACTTAAGTAATATTATAAAAAGTGACCTCAACTTCTACCAAAGTCATTTTCTGGTAAGATACTGCTCTCTGAAATTAGATTAAGATGGAGCAAGAGATAATGTGACACTTATTATTATTATTTGTTTTATTTTCTATGCACTCTGGTCAAAATTCCTTTACATACCCTGGTTTACACAGCAGAACATTATTTCTCATTTTCCTCCACTAGTACCACCAGAGGACACTTGTGTACAACTTGCGGTGCACGTACCACAGCTTGAGAACCATAGTTTTAGACTGGAATGATTACATTGTGGTAGACATATTGTCAGAGTTATATAAACATGGACAAGCAAGTAGTATGGGAGTTATGTCAACTAAAATGTTAATTATTTATGATGGTTGGCAGACCTCCAAGCCCTTTTTTTCTTCGTTTTTGTTTTTCATTCTTGTCACGTCCAACCTGATAAGTCGATGAATAGTCGAGTTTTCTTAGCACCAATTATGTTTTATGATTAGAGGCACTTTCGCGGTTTATTCTTATCACTATTATCAATATTATGGGATATTTATGACAAAGGACATGGGTATGATTTATGCTGCTTACATTGACACAAACATACATCAGGGACATAGTTCATGTAAGGCTGTGGCAACTTGGGTCATATATTTATTAAAGTTATTCATTTACTGAGAGAGAGAAATAACTTTAAAGGATAATCTATACTACCAAAATGATTCATAGGACAATACAAAATATAATTACTGTAATAAAATAGCGATTCCTCCATTAACCTCTGGTCCAGATTCACTGAAACGTATCGGTGTTAAACTCAAACACTACATGTATGGCCATTTATTGCTCTTTTCTAATTTAGACAACATAACACAATGTTTTAGACCAACGGAGCCAGATTTATTCCCAATAAGATAATTGATGTCTCAGTGTTTTGATGTAACAAAGTACAAATACTTCATTACTGTCCTTGATGTATGTGACTTTACATTAAAGGTGCATTATGTAATATAGTTCATATAAGGCTGTGGTCGGGTCATGTATTAATTAAAGTTATTAATTTACTGAGCGAGAGAAAGATAATCTTATCTACCAAAACAATGTTCCAGAACACGTAGGACAATACAAACATATATTTACTAAAACAAAATAGTGATTTAATTCATGTGTCCTCCCATTTTTGTTTTTTATTTAAAAACAAACAAACAAACAAAAAAAGAAACATAGCAATTGTATGTCATTTCTGAAAAGAAAGTTGTTTTTTTTCCCTTTTTTCTGGAATCTTAATACAGCTATACAGCAATACAGAGTCTCATCTAGCATATAACACTTAAAAGTAAACCTTATACCTGATATTTTTAAGACAAATTCCTCAGTAAAAAAAATATGTATCACAGTGAGGATATGTTACTGAAAAATATGGCTTTAAACATAAACAACAAAAAAAAACATTTCTTTGGTTCATTCATTTTGGTTTGTTTTGCAGACAAAAACCAAGACATTTGAGAACCTCATTATTCCCAGGTTTAACGAACACTGATCAACGCTTTGTAACGTTTATGGACCGAAAGATTACTAGATTAATCGAGAATAATCCTTAATTGCAGCTCTATTTTATATAGCCATCCCACTGAAGTTTCGAGTGGTATCCTGCATGTGGTACAAAAACAATTGTAGTTTCTAACTACAACCACTAGATGTCAGCCTGACACAATATTTACTGTGACTGTTGACTGCAAAGCAAACACTATAGGAGACCATTGTTCCATACTTTACGGTGTTCTTGATATGATATAATAACAATGGTAATAAGACAAACTTTTTAAATTATGACTTGAACTTAAACATGTCATTATTACCATTGAAGAACAATCACTCCCTTAATCGATTAGTCATGCCAAGTGCTATGAGGAGCTTCTGGTGAAAGGCGGCTTTCCTCTCCTTGTGGCAATGCCACTCCAGGACGCAACACGAGCGCAACATGCCTCTGCGGATGAAGATTGAGCGAGACAACTTGTAGTCGTGCACATCCTGCAGAAAGACCAGGACCACAGAGTCTCTGCTGTCTTCAATGACCTGGTGGAGTGCATGGTGGGCTGTATATCTGGAAGAGGGGGGGAGGGGGGGAGGAGCGTTGGAACAAAATTAAAAGATCACTCAACAGCAAAGGCACAGAATACACTTCACATATTGAAATAATATATGTTTTGCTTTACCTTCTACACCAGGGATCATTGAGAAGACTTTCAGAGATGACAAACACGATTTTCCTGGACTTCCTCATATTATCCACGATGGAAGTCAGCTGTGGCATCCCAGGGATGGCATCTCGATCCTCCAGGTAAAAGCTGCAATTTTCATTCTCCAAGGGAACGATCATCCTCTCCACCCAGCGTCTGTCTTCCTCAGTGTGTATGATGTATGCATCGTATTCAAACTCCCTGCTCTCTTCAGCATTGGCATCACTAAATCCCAATGTGCGGCTGACCAGCATGTTCCAATAAAACTGAATTCTCCAGCCCTGGAATCGCACCAAAAATGCCGTCGCCATCAACATCATGACAGCCGTGCTGCTCAGTATGTAAAGAACCTGAAACGGGGTCATATCTTTGCAAGACAGCGTGTCAAACATCGCTATTGAATGATTAAAGTAAGCAAGTGGAGTGTTACACATATACTGGTCCGTTAGATCGGGCACAATGGTCATATTTGTGTTATTCAACCATGTCACAAACCACAGGATGCTCTCACATGTGCAGTCAAAGGGGTTTTTGTCCATGACAAGTACGCTGAGGTTGCTCATTGGAGTTTTGAACACTTCAGGCTTCACAGCTGTAATCAGGTTCTTCTGTAAACGTAGCACCTGCAATGACTTCAGATCGTCAAAAATGGAGTCCTTCAGGCTGTTTAAGAGATTATTTGAGAGGCTTAGTTCACTCAGGTTGCTCAAACCTCTCAAAGCCCCCTCTGGGATTTCGTCCAGCCCATTACTGTCCATCTGTAAGATCATCAAGTTCAGCGCCCCTTCGAGATACATCACTGGTCCACCTGGGTTGGCGCTCTTCCACAAGCGAGCCAAGTTATTGTGTTGGAGCTTCAGCACCTTCAGGTTCACAAGTCCATCCAACATGCTCTCTCTGATGTTGGCAATATTGTTGTTACTGAGATCCAAGAACGTGAGGTTGGACAAGGGCTTGAATGGTGAGGGGTCCACGTCCACGTTCACAGCTGTGTTGTTGAGACTTTTTCCCAGCGTCAGGACGCGAAGATTGGGCACATTGACAAACGACGTGGAGCACAGTCTGACTTTCCAGTGGTTATAGGTCATGTGAATCTCTTGGACCTGACTCAGGCCTTCGAACTCTTTGCCAGAGAGAGTTTGCTGTATGAAATTAAAATCTAGAAGAAGAATGGTGAGGTTTCTGAAAAATGAGAAGCTTCCGGGATTAATCTTCGATATAGCTGTTGCAGTCAGATTCAGCGTTCTGAGAGGAGATCCCGCAAGTGAGACCAAGGTCTTGTTGGTGATGATTTTGAGTGATGAGCAACTGCTCCAGCTCATATCGATCTCTTTAAGACTCGTCAGGCCTGTAAATGTGTGCTCTGTGATTTTCCACACTGCAGTTCTCTGTAATATCAAACTCTCCAGGGAGCTTAACGGCTGGAAAGTGAAATCATCAATGATCGGACTGGCACGACTTTTCACCAGAGCTTTTGTCATTTTGAGTTGTTTCAAACTTTTGAGGCCTTGGAATGTGTACTTCGTAAGATGCTTGATGTTGTTCTCAGCCAAAATTAGAGTCTGAAGTTTGGGCAGCCACTGAAATGAGCCATCCTCAATTTTAGTCATTTCATTCTGGGACAGATCCAGAAAGGTCAGACTTGTATTCCGCAGCCCTGTAAACGTTGTGTTTTTGAGCGTTGATAGCTTCATCTTCCGAAGAGAGAAGGCATCAATGGATGTCCCAGCCAGCTCCGAGCAGAGTTTGGAAATAACCGAACTGTCAGTTTTGCTCCCATCCAAGATTAAAGTGCGCAGGCCTGAAATGGGCTCAAGGCAACCAGGCTCCAACTGCAAAGAACACAAAAAGAGAAACAAAACAACCAACTGAAACTGCAACCACAACTCTACTTCTGGTTCTAGTTTCAACAGCACAAATTCATTTCCTTTTTCCAGACGAGTTCCTTACAGTTTTTAGAGTCACCGACGAGAGATTGAGGGTTTGTAGAAACGGGGAATGGTTCAGGAATGAGAAGTCGTCTTTCCTCAGCGTGGTGAATCCATTGAATGCCAGATTGAGGTTCACCAGGCTGGGGAGCTGAGGCTGTGTGCCCAGTTTGGCTGATGGTAGATTGTTTGTGGAAACATCAAGGAATTTCAGGTTCTTTAAGGTGAATGAAAGAGAAATGTTCTTTTAAGATCATGCATAAGAAGTGCATCAAATGTCTTTTTAAAACCTTACCTTTAGAGCAGAGAAGGGCTCATCTCCTGTCATCTTTAGCCTATTACTAGACAAACTCAACTGTATCAGACTGCTGCAGAGACTCAGATCTTCCTTCTTCAGCAAATGCACTTCATTGTGTCTCATGTTCAGTGTCTGCAGAAGAGGCAGTGTCTGGCACAAATGCTCATCGAGCTTGGTGACACTGTTATAGCTGACATCGAGGTGGAGAAGCCCCGCGTACGGGTTAAGTGACGCGGGGGGAAGCCTCGCCAGTCTGTTGTGAGACATATCCAGGCTTGTGATGTTCCTGGGAAGGTTTTGTGGGATTGCGCTGAGGCTGAGGTGGCTGCAGTCGGCTCGGGCGTCTGTCACCAGGCAGGTGGTCTTCTTCTGGGAGGCCACAACGTGGTGCAGTCCCATCAAACAATAACATATGGCGATGACCCACGGTGAGAGGTGGGGATGAGGGGTGAACATACCTTCAAAGATCTTCACAAAAAGAAAGATCGAAGACTCTGTAAGACAACGACCAAGACGCTGTTAAACACCACTAGTCAATATTTGCACGTCTTAGAGATATTCATTACAGTCTCTTTTTTTCCACTCAGTTTTACACTGGAGACGAATATTTAATTATTTAGCAGCCTAATCTGCTTATTTGTAGTACTTATACTACTATACTGCTTATTCAATGAACAAAAACAAGTCTGTTACTACACAGCTTTTTTATTAACTGTTGATGCAAAATTATTGTTCAAGAATCAAACAATGTGTCATTATTTTGTGAAAGCGAGGCTGTTAAGGGACTGATATAAGTGTGAAAGGTGTCATTTTTGTCTGTTGTCATTGAACAGTGCAATCAGTTACATATTAAAAATAGCACGTTTAAGCCCAGATGTTGCCTGTTCCACTTTTAAACACCACCGGTAAATATTTGCACGTCTTAGAGATATAAATTACAGTCTTTTTTTTTCACTTAATATTAAATTATTTAGCAGCCTAATCTGCTTATTTGTAGTACTACAAAACAAGTATACTGCACAGCTGTTTATTAACTGTTGATGCAAAACAATTGTGCAATAATCAAACAATAATTTTGCATAAACCATTACCATAACCATTTTATTATAATAATATTAATTATTACTATTCTATTTTACTCTTATACTTAATATTCACCACCCACTCTCACAAACATTTTGAATGCTTACCAAATGTTGCCTTTGCATAATATCTGTTGTCTGAAGACCTGATACAGACTTCAAGCAGAAACTAACTCAATCTCTTCTCTTTGTTGAATGAAGAGTATCGGGCAGCAACGAAACGAGAACATTAGGAAACGAGGAAATGACAACTTTCACTTCCGCATTAGTGTCTCTGGATCAAATGGAAAAATGAACCAGAAGAGACAGAGGTCTGACATATACAAACCAAAAAAACGGAATAAGTAAGTATTCAAGGATATTAAACAATCTAAAAGCCAGTGCGTTTCCTGGTTTCATATCAAAATGGCTTCACACATCGATACAGACTTTGTTTACCCGTGTGCCAACTGTTAGGTGTGTGTGTGCCAGCCAGTGCCGTCATTTGAACAGAATGCGCTATTTACCGTAATCAATGTGATAAAAGCGCAGGTGGATACCAATTCAAAACGCTTGTTCTGGTTGCAGAATCACTTATATCTCTTATCTTGTATAAAATATTTCACTTTAAACATCACAGACTGTTCAAGGTCAAAGCTACGTTTATATTATATTATTTTTCGTTGTATTTCATGACTGAACCGGTTCGCTTTTCTGATGAGTCATTTATTCTGCAAACGAGGTGAAACCAGGTATTAATGTGTGTACTTTATGGTTGACATATTTATGGGCATAGTTATGGGTCTGCATCTGCAAATAAGTTTATTTTATGGAATCCAAACAGATACCAAAGTTGTATTGTGCACGTGCACAGGACATATACGTACACATACATACAAGTTTCTGTTCACATTACAGCAGTCAGTCGCACATTATCTTATGCTTCAGCCCTTTTTCTTAGCAGATGCAAGGGTGATTCACTCTTACCTGTCTGACAGACTCTGTGCAGCAGTCACTCGAGGCGGAAAAAAATTGCTCCACTCAAAAGATAAGTCTACCCTATTACACTCTGAAATAATAATAATAATTAAAAAAGAGTGTATTGAACAAAAATCGCCTTTTGTGTCAAGTGATAATTCGGAAAAAAAGTAACTTGATTACAACCGGAAAACCTGTAGGACACAGGTTTAACATTTCCAGAAAAATGAAACTTAAGTCATATGGGTTAGTTGGAAATAAACACTAGAGGGCAGTAAAATACTATTTCTGCAATAAACACTCCTGTTTCCTGTCTTCTATTAGGTGCAATGTAATATAATATAATATAATTGAGTTTGTATATTACTCCTCTGTTGGTGGCAGCTCCACCTGGAAGTTATAATACAACTATGACAAATAACCCAGGCTCAACCATTGTTTATATGTATATATATATATGTGTGTATATATATATATACACACATATATACATATATATATATATATACATATATGTAAATATAAATATATATATGTATGTACATATATTTACATATATGTATATATATATACTGTACATATATGTATATATATGTACATATATGTATATATATATGTACATATATGTACATATATATATGTATGTAAATAAATATACTCTATTTTACTTCTCAAATATCACTGTTTGTCTCCTATATGATATATTTAACTGAAATTTCTTATCCAAACAACCAATTTTACCGATTTATAAAGGAAAATCATGAACATTTACATACCGATGTATATATATCTATATATGTATGTATTTATATATATATATATATGTGTATATATATATATGTATGTATTTATATATATGTGTATATATATATATATATATACATATATATGTATGTATGAGTATATATATATATGTGTATATATATGTACATATATATATATATACATACATAACAGACCCAGCAATGACAGATTGGCAGCAATAATATATAAACAGTAATTTTATCATTATCAAGGATTGTTGCATGTTCTTTTAAGTGCACAGGCACGTGTGTCCTCTTTTTAAATAATTGCTTTAACGACCCATTGACACTTCACCCACAGAGATTATCGGCGGTTGAAATATTCTCTCTCATTTTAAACCTTTAGCCATATCATCGTGGCTTCGCCCTTGAACTGCAGAGTGATAAATAGCTCGCAATCAGCTGTCAGGCAAAAGAGCACAATGTCATATCATTCCCAAAGCATTGGCATGGCTAATTTTTTTGTATTATTATTATTACAGGATGATTTTAGCTTTGCATTAGTGAAAAATCTTCAGATAGTCTTCAGTATAGTCCAACTCTGTTGGTTAATATGTATATATTAGTATAAAATTGTGTTTCTGATGCACAGAGAATAAAAAAAATATATTCTACTTTTCCCCTGACCTGCTATTGACTCTATAATGTCACAATTCCAGTCAAATATTCTTATAGCACCACCCTCTTGCCAACATTTCTATTTGTTTTCTAGTTTTTACCCAGCATCCTTGGCTATACTTTGTGTTAACAACATTTATAAACACATCAAAACTTTTGTTCCTCTCCCTTGCTCTCTTCTTTTGCTAATGGATTTTTTTTATATGTGGGGATTTATGGAGGAGGGAGGAGACTTTGACTGACTGTGACATTTAATCGCAGCATTTTCTTTCTCACTCTGTGGTAACTGGATTTATGCAGTGACTGTGCTGCGTCTTTGTTGGTGATTCAGTGGTGCACAAAGCAGACACATACAGCACATCTTTGCATCCCCTCCTTTGTCCCTTGTAAATGTCCATCAGATTAAAAAAATGTCCATCCTGAGACGGATCTCAGGCCACTCGATTGGTTTAGTTCAATGTTAAGCCAAAGGCAGCTTACGGGGGCTTTGTGCTGATGGCTGGGCCACTGAAGACCTGTGAAAAGTGAAGAGAGCTGTTGCACTGGTGGTGGCAGATACTGCTCAGACAGACAGACAGACAGACAGAGGAGGAGGAAACACAGTCATAAAATAAACAAAATGGACATGGAGCAGAGTGAGCTGTAATGAGAACGAGTACAAATGATGCGGCAGGGAATTGTTGTTGTGCTGTAACACTTGCCAGATCGTGAGATGCACTGTTGAAGGACCAGGGAGAGGGAAGGAGGCAAACAGAGACATGAAAGCTGACAGGATTCAGGGGAAAATAAGGTTTTTTCCAAGAGAGAAACTGGACTTTGTTGGCAGTTGAGTGAGGGATCAAGAAGACAGAGAAGCATTCTTACTCTTGTGTGGATTGCATCGCCGTACGTGTTTGACTTAAGCCTGACACTGGCTAGTGCATGTCACGCACACGAGTGATTGCACTCAGGGAAAAGGGATAATGGGGGCGTTCAGTCGGTGGCATTGTGTGTGTTTGTTTGTGTGCGTGCTTCACTCTTCATCTTACCGGCTCGGGTAAATCTACTTCGGTCTCGTTTGCAGACTGAGTCGCTGGAGTGCTGGAATAGCCTGAACCACAAAGGTGAGTTTGCCCCGACACAGCTCTTCACTGCTGCTCACACATTGATATTAACTTGTGTATTATCAGCCCGAGTCACACACCAGAAAGCCTTGACACCTTGCCCTATAAAGATTACTTTAAGGTGGTGTACTGTATGTTAACATATTTACTATTTAAGATGATTTTTTAAACACTGCATGGTTCAGGTAGGCCAGTTTTCATACATGTATTATTATATATATATTATATATTATAACCCTAATAATAATAATATAATATTAATAATAATATATTTTATTTTTAGCCTTTCAAAGCACTCAAGGTCACCTTACAGGCATATATATTTATATATATATATATATATATATATATATATATATATATTTTTAACAACAGTATAACAGCACACTGAAATCATTATATACTGAGGGGGTTAAAACAGTTAAAACAAATCAAAGTGTAGATGACAGTTTGAACAGATGTGTTTTCAGAGGGGATTTGTTTTCAGAGTGGAAAGGGCGGCTGAAGGCTCTACTTATAGCAGATAATGCACTTTATGACCCACATCCAAAGATACAACTGTCCCATTGTCTGTTTTATTTTGATAAACAGCTCACCTTTTATTGCCCGGCAACATTAGGCGGGTATTGAAAATGCGTCTGTCCGATAAACTGATTTGCTGAAATTACCCGTTTTGTTTCCCTGTCCGGGTGTAAAGTATAATCACCAGCATGTCTGTAGAGTTCCGTTGTCGGCTTCCGTTCCATTTTCAGTCGTCTATATTTTAACTCATGCACTGCAGTGTCTTATTTTTCTTCTCCTCTGGTCGCCTAAGTTTTTGAGAGGGGTACTGAGGCTTTTTAGGTTTGATACTGTTCAGTGTCGCTGCTCTCTGCTCACTCTGCTGTGTGTGTGTGTTGAAGTGCTACTCAGTGAAGCCAGTATTTCAATTTGATATAAAGTTAAATTGATCTCTGTAATGGCTTTGATGGTCATCTTAATATAATAAATGTAAAATTGCATAACAGAACTTTTAAAGTGGACGTCCAATGGAGGTCTACTTGCATACATTAACTTGTTTTTATGATCAAAAACCTCATAATTGCCGCAAACCAGCCGATAGAAATCTCTCCTCACTGAAGCTCTCGTCAGCCGTGCCGTTTCAGACTGAAATCTCACCCCCAGAAGACAGACTGTGTTGTGATTGGCCAGCTAACGACAGCTTTCCCAACTGTCTTGTGATTGGCCAACACCTGGAAGTGATGTAATTAGCACACCAGCTCTCAGAAGCGCAGCTCCCCCCTCTGGAACGGTGGATGCACTGCTACTCATTATCAAAACATTGTTTTAACAGTGTTTAAAAATGGCTTTGTCACGACTCCCCGCCACAGTCCCTTTTACGACTTTGACACGGAGTCGGACCCAGAGACGTTCTTCTTCTTCTGCGGTACAATGTACGCAACCGGATTTGCCCGGACTAGTGCCCGGGGCAGGAGGATCCGCTTGTTCGGGAGAAATGCTGTTTACGTAACCGGACTGGGTTTTTTCAGAGATCTCGCTGAGTCCGAGATTACAATAAAACACAGCGTTCTCAGCAGTGGATAAACTGTTTGTTTCGAAACCTTCAGAGCTTCATAAACGTAGTAATGGCACAGATACACACCAAAAAAACCAGCGTTAATTGGAACTTCCGGTCTAGGTCCGCTTTAAGGGAATTTAGTCATGGTCATCTTGCTGTCATTTTAAGTCTTTGTCAGCTAGATGCTGCTTTGATATTTAAAGAGGAGCAGATGCAAATCCAGTTTCATCCCCACATGAGGCTGAAAAAGTGGCAGGAAACACAAGATAACAGTGGGATTGAGAGAGATCGGCTGTGGATAAAGGGCTGGAAGAGAAGTGGGAGAGGGAAATGGTAATGTACATACAAGGAGAGGTGCAGGCAGCAGCAGTAATGTTGAAGCATGTTCTCTCTGTCCTCTGCAGAAGAAGGAAAAAAAAAAAAAAAACCCCACTGCAGTATATCTCCCCCTCCCCAGTTTGCTGAACAATGATGTTTGGAGGTCAGACGCCCAGCTTTGCTTCAGGTGTCAGCCCTTGACACACAGCTCGTCCATGGACACGAGGGTTATTACACCTCGCAGGGACAAGAGATCAGAAGTGAAGTATTGACATTTAGATTTCAATCAGCCAGAGCAGGACAGAGCATGCATGTATTATGCCGACCAGAGTTTGTCCTTCACCGACTGAAATGAACACACCCACTGCGTGGATGACTCATGTGTCACGCTGCACGTGAGACGACACAAAATTCAGTTTTGCGCCCACATGGAAGCTTTTATCCCCGTGTAATACATTTCTGTACATTCAATGTAAAAGTCGTTCTATTTATGTTTACTCTAACATTAGCTGATTGTATTATGTGCTTCTCATCACAGCTAGTGCTCACCAAGTGCTGACCTGGGTGTCTTCTCACTATAAGTGATCCTCGGGGGCTGACACAACATCAATACTTGACTGGAATCAGCAGCGTGGATCTACTACTGTGCCGTTAACTCTCTGCAGTGCAGCTCACCAAGGCAATTTTCATTGTGTCAGGCTGGGAGCTGCGACTGCAACTCTGTTATTCATCATGGTAAATCATTGCATTATTGCTGTGAATCGTCATCTAATTAGAAAGGGCACTTTGGGCTGCGCGCGTGTCTTTTTGTACTCAGAAGAGATAGATTGAAAATGACTCTTCAGATCACTGAGCATGGACCAAAACAGAGAAGCAGTGGCACATAAAGCCAAACTCAATTATCTGATCAATAATACTAAAAAAAAGAGTCTGCTGAGGGTACGTGATCATTCTCACTGAGCTGATTTCTAACATTTAAATACCGATTAGAACAACCAGCTATAATTATCAGCTTTACCCACGTTTGCTAGGGAGCATGTGTGTGTTTTTTCCCTGAAACCACCTTGAATACGCTCAGAGGCGATTCTAGAGTCTGTAGGGGCCCTGAGCAAAAATTCCCAGGGGGCCCTTCCAACCAGTGTTCATCACCATTATGTTATAAATAATCTGACACCAACGAAAAATGTATGAGTTCAAATAATTTTATTTTTTTTCAAAATGAATGAAATAACATGGAAAAACCTTGTAATTAAAAAGTATGTGAAAATATAAAGGTAAAGAACAATAAAATACTGTAAATAGCTTTTAAAAAACTATACAAACTTAGTAACTTCACTAAGTTTGATAACTTCACACAGGTTAAAATGAGGTGGGGCCCCTTTAGAGAGGTTTCCTACTGAGATGTCATTGCAAATCGCCCATTGTTTTTTTAAGGGGGACTGGGATGCGGCTGGTCACTGCACATTTCAGTAAAAACAGCCCTCAGACTCCGAGTGTTGGGGGCCCCCTATCAGCTCGGGGCCCCAAGCAGTTGCCTGCCCAGCCTGTTCACGGGCTGCGCCTCTGAATATGCTGAATTTGAGTCTCATTCAAAGATGACTCTTCTGTGAGAAGCTGAGACTACTGCTGTTTTTTTTTTTGTTGTTTTTTTTTTAACCATGTGCTGTGAACAAAGCTGTGAGACGAGTGGCCTTTACAGAGGCAGACTGCAGCTTTCTAACACCAGGCAGTGATTGTGTGGATGGAAGACGGAGCTACTGTGTGTGCCAGAACCTTGAGCTTTGGCTGCAAGAGTCTGGCAGTGAATCGAGCTTATCAGTGATAGCTAACAGATGGGACTTAATGTCTTCTTCATTTTAATAGTAATGCAGTTCCAGTGAGTATTGGAGGTGATTTTTCTTGAGTGTTTAACAGAGTTTAGTCAAGTTCATCCACCGTAGTTAAATGCACAAATATTTCTCTGGGTCATGTGGTCGACACCGATTTAGCGATTTAGGTCTCTCTCGATGGCGCAGTGCTGTTTGTTACCAAAGAAGGAAGAAATTCAAGGGTCACATTCCTCATCCCAGAAACCTCTGAGCTGTGGCTGATCACTTTGACCCAAAGGGAGCAGAACAGTTTAGTGCTGTCCATAATGTTGTTGCTGTTTCCTGTGTTGTTCCAAGTGTTTGAGCTAAAAATGTTCTTAAAGATGACAGGATACTAAAGGTTAGAATGGAGAGTATGTTGATGGCATGGTGCTTTTGATAGCTTTGATAACAGTGTTGCCTTTAAAATTGTGTACCAGCACTTCTTTGTGTTGGGTTCATATTAATCTCCTGCTGCTGGCTCCATCGGGAATGGACGTGCTGTCGCTTCTGATCGGATTAATTGAGCCATTACTTAATTACAGCCCCAATTTGAAGAGGATTTACAGCGTGACCAATAAATCAAGGAGAGACTTTAGAGGCTGATTTATATATGTATATGTATATGTATATATTTATTTATATATATATGTATATGTATATATATGTGTGAGAATCGGGACAGCACTTGCACTAGCGGGAGCGCGCATTTTTGAGATTGAGGGTTAAGCAAGGAATTGGAATTCACCCCTTGTGTTGCCTGGTGACATTACGGCACTACACACAGGAAGTGATGTGTTTTGCATCCGGACAGATGGAGGCAACGGCAACATTGCACTCGTAAAGCACATCTTAGCATCTTGGCGGTCCCGCCCACACCTGCACTGCTGCTGTATGCACACATATGCTCCCTCAGTCAGGTGCGATACTGTTTGGCAAAGCCTGTCTTTTGACAATGCTACTTAATTTCTGTTCACAACAGAAACGGCAGCGTCAACAAAAAATCAGCAGAGGTTAAGCACTGGAAGCTCTAGACTCTAGAAGTGTGACAGTGAGGAAGGATGGATGGATATTTGACAAACACTGTGTCTAACACTTGCTTTACAAACGCAATTAAAACAGTTAGAAGTGCTTAAAGGTGCATTATGTAATAAATCTAAAGCAACTGGCCATAAAAACCTCCTAATATGTCACAGAGACTTAGGAATAATGTTCGTATAACGTACTGAACTCATCAACAACAATACAGCCAAAATATTTGCATTAAAAAAAAGTATTTTGCAGACTGCAAATGATGTTTATGTTTTGAAATCATGTTTTGGCATGTGGCGCCACCTACCGCCGTCTGCTAACCATTGCAGTCAGTAGAGTCTCAGCTGCCGAGCAACCACGTGGTTGCCAGTTACATCAGAAAACGAAACCTGAAAGACCTCGATATTTTGAATTTGAATGTAGTAACTGTTTTTGGCCACATTCTTACATATGGCACCTTTAAACCTGAGCCTCTCAAGTGCAGCATTCAGCAGAGTGGGACAACACCAGTCATGACCCTGTGTACTGTTTGTGTTCCCTCCAAGTTTTCCAACAAAAACCATAGTCAACACTGTGTGTGTAAGCAAAGATGTAAAGTTAAGTGAGAGTGACTGATCCTACTCGCTTGGACAAAATCAAAAATGGATGCTTTGGATAGCTGAATTGAATTTTAAACACAGCTGGTGCTTGATGATGCCTCACAACACTCGTTGG
Organism: Microchirus variegatus; assembly: GCF_963457635.1. Taxonomy (NCBI): domain Eukaryota; kingdom Metazoa; phylum Chordata; class Actinopteri; order Pleuronectiformes; family Soleidae; genus Microchirus; species Microchirus variegatus. The sequence continues at coordinate 7,664,351 of NC_139824.1, forward strand.
CCTGCTCATAAATTCGGGTTCATTAGTTGATAACGGCATGTCTGGCAGAACATTGCATCAGCATCGGCATGCAGCTATGCAACATTTTCATCAGCCACAACACCATTTATCAATCCACTTATCTAGCCGCACAGGAGAGGCTCTGCTTACCCACAGTAGAGGGTAGTGAGGTGGATAAAGTGGGGAGATGTGTTCCAGAGAGTCTGCCTATCAGTAATTGTGTTTGAAAGACTCACATGGGACACATGAAGAGGTGCGTTGCATAACAGGCCTGATAAGGAAAAGGTGAGAGGTGCACCCGGTTTCAAGATTAGGAGTTCCGCCATAAGGGCGCGACAATGCTATCACTGCGTTTAATGGTTATAAATGAATGGTTATAAATGCCCAGTCGATAAAATATCAATCTATATTTTACATAAAAGCTCACAATCAGGATGATCTATCGTAACATATTTTAATCCACTGCTGCCACTTGCAGCAAGAAGGTTGCAAGTTCACATCCCAGCTCTGTGTGGAGTTCTACCCGTGTATGTGTGTGTGTGTGGGGGGGGGGGGGGGGGGGGGTGTTATTTCCGGGTTCTCCAGTTTCCTCCCACAATCCGAAAAACATGCAGAAGTTAATTTGACACTGTAAATGTGTGTGTGAGTGAATGGTTGTTCATCTCTTTGTGTTGGCCCTGCGTGATGGACTGGTGACCTCTTGTGGTTGTACCCAGCCTTTCACCCTATGTCAGTTGCAATAATGGGGTCAAAACCTCATAAAGTCAAACTTTATATAGTAAACTATACCTTTAAAACAGCACTTTTCCTCTATGGAGCTCCCCCTACAGTTTGGGAGCACCACGACGGAGAACTATGAAGGCTCGAGCGGTCTCCGTGGTTACGCAGTCGGAAAACGCATTACGCAGTCGGAGAAGTATACAGTGGCCTTAACCGATGGTAGTAGGAGTGGAGACAACCCCCAATCTCCCCGCAACAAACATTGTGATGGTTAAATGGCTCCAAAGCTGTTAAATTAAGGTAAAACATACTGCATAGTTCAGTTCCATTCATTTTTTGTACTTTCTGTTGTAACATTGCAGTGCCAGCAGTGACATAGGTGTGTTCACTTGTCAATGCTCACCTTGAGTGTTGCGTCAGGTGGAGTGTGATTTTTTGTTTGATAGAATTCAGTGTTTCTGCTTCTTCCCCACTCCATCAGCCACCGTTTTTTTTTTTTTACAATACAAATACATCAATAAAACAGAAGGTGAAAAACATCAACATGCACTTTCCTGTGCGTCGCTCCTCTAAATGGAGAGATGATTCAGGACTCGGCAGCCTTGTCCTCTCTCACAGATTTGCTGAGGCATTTCACCTGGTCAGCTCTTAGACATCAAAGCAAGTCTGGAATAGAAGTAGAAGTGTTATGATGTCATTGCCCCCGGACAATGTCCTTGTGCACTTATATGCCGTCCTCTCATTCAGCACCAACGTATTATTTTAACATTAGCCAGATGAGTGAACCTGGGTATCAGCTGTTCCAAATGTGGATCTCTTTGGAAAGCGGCAGTGGAAAGATGTGAGACAGTGCCACCCCTCAGATAAAGGAGTTATTTTCACACAACATCCATGTGCCAACCTGCTCTTCTTTATTGAGGTCTTTACCAAGGGAGGTTGTGACGATGTGTGTCAGGGCTTAGACATTTACAGACATGATGTGGGGACTGTTACATGACAGGTACTTGACGATATTATGCACTGTAGGATCACGTTGCCATCCTGAATAGGAAATCATGTGATGTGTGAATTTTTTTTATGTCAATACCAGCCAGTTTATTTTATTTTGTATTTATATGGCTGGACAGTTTTGAACAGTATAAAGCATATTTTTGAACAGTACAAAGCATATTTGAAAAAAAACAAAAGACGTTTGAGTTTTGATCTCAATGTCCAAAATCAGGGCCAAAAAATGGAAACTATGTTTGTACCCTTTCTGGCGAGAAAGACGCTTATTCGCTGGCTTCTTGCAACAGTGCGAGTGAAATGACCATTATAACCACACGGTGGCTTTGACGTGCAACTTCTCAGCTTTCAGAAACCGTCGGAATTTTTCCAATTGCAACCGTTGCGTAATTACGGTCGAACTTGCCATCTTCGATGCGCTCAGTAAGCTCCATCTTAAAGGGGACATATTATGCAAAATCTACGTTTTAATCATTTAAATCCTTATATTTAGGACTCTAGAGGCCCTATCAGTTGGCAAAGTGTGAAAAGTGATGATTCACACATGTGCAATATCCGAAAACCGTAAGTCTGCAAAGTCCGCTCAAAGTTCTATTCTTGGCTCCACAGTGCAGCACAGAGTCCTACACAAACTTCCAGCCTCAGAGGATTTATCCGTCCAGTGGATACATGTTATATATGATGGCAATGTGCCTGCTAGAGCCTGCAAATGATCACTTTTCCAAATGCTAACTTCTGTTAGCTCCCAGTAGCATCTGTGGCTGATGTCATTTTCTGTCCCTTAAGTTTCGTTGTACTTTTTTTTTTTGGTGATTTGGTGCTTCATCCTTATGGTATTTTGACCAAAGCATGTCACAGACATGTTCATTAGGACACCAGGGAACTAGTTTAACTTGGAGAAATAGGGTATAATATGACTCCTTTAAATATGAACCTCTGTCGGAAAGTGAAGCCATTGTTCAAGTGCCTAAAACATGTATTCTTTTAAACTGCCAACAGAGGGCGCCAGTTACAGGTGTCCATTTTGTAATTACCATTATCGTCACATTTAGTGTAAAATAATGTTGATCTGCTGGTCCTGGCAATCCCAGTCCCTCATTTCTTCACCCTCTCATCCAAATTTGGTCTCGCCTGGTTTTAAAAGATTAAGATGGCACTGTCCAAACGGCATAACTCGAAGGGTTCAAAACAGCAGTTCACACAGACACACGGTGGGCTGTCACTCGGTCCGTACCCAGTGGACCACTGCATACCAGACATAACGAATCGTCATCTTCCCCGGGCCCCACCAGAATGGATTGCTAACAGCATGTCAGTGGATAGCATACCAGCTATTAAAAGACACCTACTTGACAACAAGTAAGATTCAATAAGGGCTGCCTAAGAGGTGGAGATAAAAGACCAAACACATGCACGCATGCAAGTGCACGCTTCCAAAAACACATACACATAAATAGTCGACGCACACTCGCAGATGTAGTCTTGTTAACACCTCACAAAGGTCAGCTATCAATAACGGTCTAAATCTGTTTCCCTTTTATTACAGAGAGTGTTGTTTGTGTGCATGTTTGCAACAAATTCAGACAGTGACCATACATTACATCTAGATATGTGTTTTAATTGCAACTTCAGGTTATGTATTAAAGATTTCATAGTTAGATGTTGCCATGTCTTGCAGTATTACATCAAAACACATGGTAGGAAAGGCTACTGCACATGTAATTTTCTATATGTTTACATATATTTTAAAAGCACTTCATTTTGTAGTTATTGGGTATTTGCAATCAAACTGGTGCAAAGGTGTAGTTTTCACCACTAAAAGGAATCGTTATGGCTTTGTTTCTGTTTCCATACTAGATCAACTCTAACAGCCCTCTGAAGATTTTAAGTATTCATGAGTAGCATTGCACCTGCTCTCACTTTTCCACTCCACGTCTGCAGATCTATTTTTCGGCTGCTGCGCTGATTCTTCCTCATGTGAAATGAACGCGGTCTGAGCGTGTGGGTTTGGATTCACACACACACACACAGAATGCTGTGTCTTCTGTTTAAACAAAAGCAAGAGAAATGCACTAAATGTTTTCTGTCATGCCACTAAATGTCAACAGTTGACTATAACGGATCAACCAGTCTGAATTATTGAACAGTTTGGTGTGGGTGAGGGAGACAGACACAGAGAACTCCTCAGTAAAGATATCAAAATCCAACACACAGCTTATTTGCTTCAAGCACAGACGTGTTTTTTTTTTTTCATGGCATCATTTTAGCAAAGCAGACCTTAAGGCAAAACTGTCGGTTTTAATTTAAATTGTTGTCTGTTCAAAGCAACAAGAAGTCAGTGCTGATAAAAATCAACACTTCTCATTACAGGATTCATGTCACACACACACACACACACACACACACACACACACACACACACACACACACACACACACACACACACACACACACACACACACACACACACACACACACACACACACACACACACACACATACGCCAAAGAGGGAAATATCAACACTGAGCAGCTCTAAAGATTAAAGACTGGTATAAACCAGCTCCAGAAAATATTATATATATATATATGTGTGTATGTGTGTGTGTATATATATTTATACACATATATGTGTGTATATATATATATATATATATATATATATATGTATGTATATATATGTGTGTATATATACGCATGTATGTATGTATATATATGTGTGTATATATACGTATGTATGTATATATGTGTGTATATATACGTATGTATAATATACATACATATTATGTATGTATGTATATATATGTATGTATGTATATGTATATGTATATGTATATGTATATGTATATGTATATGTATATGTATACATATGTATATATAATATATGCAGGATGCACCGATACCAGTATTGTGTATCAATTCCGATGCATATACTGTACTTGTATTGGTAAAACTACTCTGATACCGCTGCACCTCATACCACTTTACGTATCTTCAAGTGAGCTTTAGCAGGTGTGCGGGCAATCGGGGGATAAATTGTAAAAGTCAGCAGTGTGGAAATACTTTAAGATAAGCAATGATGACAAAAGTGGAGCAGACTGCAACCTGTGCTCTGCTGCACTGCCATGAGGAGGAGCAAAAATGTGCTCATTCAACACAAGTCATTTGATAAAACATGATTTTGTTTGACATGGCAAACCTGGTACATGGATAAACAGCTTATATATTGCAGAAGATGAGAGGAAAATACTGAAAAAGCTTAATACGTTTAATTTAGGTATATCTGTTCTTGTACTTTTGCTCACCTAAAAATGCGGTATTCCATACAAACAAGGTTAATCTTCTCAACTATTGAACATATCTCAGTGTAAATACCTGTAAATAAAAGCTGAAATACAGTGTAATCGTGTTTTCATGTCAAACCCAAATGTTTTAAGTGTACGTTCGCAGTCAAAGCAAATTAAATTAGTTTTCAAAATGTTTTTATTTTTCTGCTTTAATGGTATTGGCATTAGGCCTAAAAAACAGCCCAACCCGACCTTAGCCCGTGCCCAATCTGTAATTATAAGCCCGAGCCTGATTTAAACCCAACATTTCTTTAATAAGTGGGCCGTTATAACCAAGGGCGTAGGTTTGCGTATGGAGGTTGGGACATGTCCCCAACAATATTTTGAGAAAGCCAGATTGTCCCTTCCAATATTAGAGACAGTACAAGCATATATGTGTGTGCAATGCTGTGAGAGGAGATGAGAGCGAGCAGATTTTCCGAGCTTTTTGTGCCATCCGCTCGGATCTGTAAGTTGTATTGCACGTGTAAATGGTAAACTTGGGCATAATGCTGTTGAAATTGCACCTAGAAGATTAATATGTTATTATCTTACTGCTCAAGTTCAAGTTGTGCTGTATGTGTTCCCTGAACTAAAATTATTTTGACACCCTGATTCTATAATGTAAAGGCATAGACTAGCAAGAGCACTGGAAAACCCTGCTGGCCATTTAAGAGAATGCATGTTTCAGACCTTCCTGGCTTTACATGTGTCAAGAGCTTAAGCCTTATACCAGGGCTATTCAGTTACAGACTCAATTTTCAAACCTGTCCTTTCGCACACTTCAAAATGCATGAAAAAAAAAAAAAAAAAGCACAGTATTCACTGTAACTACGGTTTCTCTTTTAACATTTAAAATAAATTAGTCTGTCATAATTTGATCCCGGTGTAACTCAAAGTGCATCCAATCAAAAAGGTGCACAATATTAGCAGCAGCATTTGTTTCTTTTTAGAAATAAGATCATATGTAATACCTATACAAATATGTATATACTTCTCAAAGTGCATTTAACAGAATATGAAAGATATATCAACGCTATCAAACCTATCCGGCTACACAGAGTGATGCATTCATAGCCCGTTCTACTGTAGGAATTTATGCCGGAATCTTTGAGGGACAGTGAAAAGTGTGCGTCTCGTTTTTTTTCTCAGTATTTCTGGAGCGACTACTGGCTGGGCCACTAAGACCTTGCTTCCGGGCCGCACCATTTGAATAGGTTGGCCTTATATAGTGGGGTCTATACAGAGGCGCAGTTTGTGAACAGGCAGGGCAGGCAACCGCTTGGGGCCCCGAGCTGATAGGGGGCCCCCCAACACTCTGAGGACTGTTTTTACTGAAATGTGCAGTGACCAGGCACCTCCCCGTCCCACTTAAACAACAATGGGCGATTTGCAATGACAACTCAGAAGGAAACCTCCCTAAAGGGGCCCCACCTCACGTTAACCTGTGTGAAGTTATCGTTCTGCAAGTTGGAAAATTTTAATTTTAATTTTTTTTTTTTACTCAGTTTATATATGTTTTTTCAGTTATTTACAGTATTTAATTGTTCTTTTTATTGTTTCATAATGTGGGTTTTTTACAGTTTAATGTATTTATTTTTAACTAAGTTTACTTTTTAATTACAAGGTTTTTCCATGTTATTTCATTCATTTTGAAAAAAAAAAAATATATATATATATATTGAATTCTATATATTCTAATATTGAATTAAATTTTTCGTTGGTGTCAGATTATTTATAACATCATGGTGATGAACACTGGTTGGAAGGGCCCCCTGGGAATTTTTGCTAAGGGCACCTACAGACTCTAGAATCGCTATAGGGACTATATTAATTTAGTGGCGCCAAGTAATGCAATATTAAAGAGAGCGCTACTTGCAAGGTGATGTTCTCACATACAGTGTACTGTGTGTGTGTATATATATATATAGTACTGTATATGAGTTGTACTTGACTGTGTGAGCTGCTGCTGTAGGACACACACACACACACACACACACACACACACACACACACACACACACACACACACACACACACACACACACACACACACACACACACACACACACACACACACACACACACACAGTAGCGGCGTGTCCTCTGCGGGGAATGATTGAACGGCGGGCGTTGCCATGGCGACACGAGGACCCAATGAGAAGCCCGCGGTCGACTGCTGCTGAATGAAAATTAACAGAGGCCATTTTGCGTCTCGAAGCCACGGTATCATTCAGTAATAATAAAAACGGAAACGAGGGGCAGGTGCTGTCCTTTTCTGGAAAAAGACGCGAGCGTTCGTCAAAAAAACCATGCGATAGCTTTCATTGTGCAGCCGCGCGCCGCCGCTTCTATATCCCCTGGGTGGGTTTGTGGTGGTTGTTGGTGGTGGTGGTGGTGGTGAGGACAGAGGCTCAGGACAACATTGCTACCCGAGCCCCGGCGGTGACCCCCGTGAGAGGAAGCGCCGGGCAACATCCATGCGCGCCTGCCTGGGAAACAGGTGTACGGTTTCATCATCACAAGGACGCCGCGCTAGCTTCCGAGCCGCTGCGGCTCCTGCATTTGTGTGTGTGTGTGTGTGTACTTTTTGTTCGAGGCACAACTTGGGAGTCCTTTGACGTGGAAGAGGCTCGTTACCTGGCGGAATGTGGCAGAATTGTTCGGGCGAAGCCGAAGTCGCTCTACGGTGAGTGAGTACGGTGTTAGCTGTGTTGTTGTTGTTGTTAAAGGGCTAAAAAAGGCTCTATATGTCCCTCCGCCCCGCAGTGTCAGTGACGCTGTCCCGCGGCTTACTTTTGCGTTGTTGAGCAGCTAAAAACAGCTAACATTTTGACGCCTGAGTGCTTTTAATAAAAACAAAAGCGCGTTTCAAGCAGCAACCACCGTGTAGTTGGAGTCTCTCAGACCCAGATTAATTGAATCAGCTCATCCGGGATGCGGTGCCTCTGTCTGCTGTGAAGTGCACTCCGGCTGGTTAACTGCTGTTCCAGGAAGATGCAGCCAGAGCTGGGAGGATGTTTAATGCTCAACCACACGCTTTTGAGCCGTGGAGGGAAACAATAGAAGAGTTATTGCTTAAGATAAAGACTGTTGTGTCCATTAACAAACAGTCTGCATGAGAGTGATAAACACGAACTGAGATCTCCATGTTTAACCGGGATACTAAATGATTGGGATAATCTATTATGCACAGCAATGCAAAACAACAACCTATCTGAGTGATGCTGAGCTTCTCGAGCTGTGATTATTGCCCTGTAGTGCTGCTTCATTTTATGACACCAACACTCATAACCTCACAATACGTTTGCACTGAGTATTTGAAGGCCATCTAACCGCAGGGGAACTGTAAAATCAATACAGAGACACAGTTTTTCCTTGGTCTTGCTGATGCTTGTTGCATTTACCTTGCCATCAGAGGTTTAAATTACCCAGTCTCTCACCTTTTGAAGGGGTGAGAACAGGGCCAGAGGGCCACACGGACAAATGAAGTCAGTGAAGGGCCAAGCATTGTAGAAATAATACTTATTAAACCCATCTTTGTGTACATTATTACATTTTAAAAGTAACTAGAAAAGCACTCGGAGATGGCAGACCTCCGCCAAGGCAGCACAGTGCCTACAAAATACACCCTGCCAGACAAACAAACAAACAGACTAGCAAACAAACAAACAAACATTTAACTCCTTGGCGGAGGTCAAAAAATGCTGTAAAAATATGCTGTGACATAACCTTACTTATACATTTAATTTACCAAGTCTATTTCAAAATAAAAGTCTGGCTGTGTTTCAATGGTTTAACGCTATTAATGTGAAAGAGTGAAACTGAAATGTTTGGTCTGTGTTCGCAGTGGATAAAATGTGACAACTTCTCTGTGCCCAAGGCTGTTTTTCATTTTAGCTCTGATTTTATCATCACAAATGCTATTATCACCACTTTAGCTCAACAAGAATCAAGTTGAGGTCACTTGTGAGGACGCTGTGGGCCGGATAAAACTGGTTTATGGGCCATTTCCGGCCCCAGGACCTTATCTTTCCCATGCGTGGGCTAGAATGTAAATCCAATGTCGTCCAGAAAGAGAAGTTCATCTAAAACAGAGTGGTTTATGTCACTTTTAAAGACTTGTTTCTTGTTTGGTTTTTCCACGCCGTTAAAGAACAGTGCTAGTAGTAGCGCGAGTAGTCAGTTTTTCAGTGCTACTGGTATGAAAGAATGATGTAATGAGGAAATGATGAATAAATAATAGGGCAGATACTATCCATCCAGACGTATTTGAATGCAGTATGAACAGGGAGAGTAAAGGGAGGTGTCCAGGATGCACAAAGTGTAACACAATCACTCCGGGAACCTCAAACCACTCCCATTGTGGCTTACCTGCCTTGTGACTTTGTGGTATTGTGTTGTGTGCATGTGTGTGTGCACTGCAGACCTCACTGTTCTCTCATTTTTTTTTTTTTTTTTTTTTTGATGCAGCATTTTTCTATGACTGCATGCTCATGTCTGGGGAGAGGAAGCGACACAGCTGGATGCAGTATGGCAAGCAACAGTTGGCTGCTATCTGTCTCATGAGGGACCCTTGAAGCAATAAACAACTGCTCAAAGAGGCTTTAAATATGCCCACTCACTGGGCGATCATAGCATTTGGGACTTGACTGATGTGGCCACTGAGCCAGAAAGTATGTCTCTGTTAGTGGTAACTCAGTTGCACCTGCCAGTTTAGAGTTACTGCGAGGCAGTGTACTTGTGTGTATACGTGCATGTCGGTGGGTGTTGGGGGCAGGTCACAAATTTTCTTCTGAAAGTACAGAATGTCACTGGCGCTTAGATCTCATAGTTCACATTGTTCGTATTTTTTAACACGCATTCCCTTTTTCCTTTGTACGTTATTGCTTTATTTTGGTGCCACCTCTTTTCTGTGTCCCTCTGCTGCCTCTTTGCCCCTTCACTCCCTCTGTGCTCTTCTCCAGAGGGTGAAGTCATGGCTCCAGAGGTGTGTGAAAAGCTTGGCTAACTTAGATTTATTGATACTGAGGACCTCCTGCAGCATGCCATGCCTGTTTCCTGAGCTTTGTCAATCACCAAATCCTTTACAGCTTACAAGACCGTTTGGTGATTGTTACCTAAGCTGCTCAACTTAGAAACTGCAACGCCAGGTCCCTTTTCTGAAGGTATATTTGTTTTTTTTTAAAATGTAATTGACTATATTTGAGCCGAGGGTGTCACAAACCATTAATCCATTAATTGAAATAAGTAGTTACCAAGATGAAAACATGGCAGAACAAAGGCTCAGTCTGTTTGGAATCCTTTCTCTTGATTTATGTAATGCTATGTGTTTTAAAGGTCCCATATTATGCAAAATCAACGTTTTAATCATTTAAATCCTTATATTTGGTACTCTGGAGGCCCTATCAAAAAAGATGACTCACTCATTGGGATGTCACAATGCGCTAAATTCCTGGAATTGTTGTCTTGCGGAGCTCCGCTTTGTCCGTAAGACAAGTGAGAGTGCTGGCGAGGGCAACAATATCCGAAAACTGGAAGTCTGCGAAAAGTTCTATTCTTGTCTCCACAGTGCAGCACAGAGTTCTACACAAACTTCCAGCCTCAGAGGATTTATCTGTCCAGTGGATACATGTTATATATGACGGCAATGTGCCTGCGAGAGCCTGCAAATGATCACTTTTCCAAATGCTAACTGCTGTTAGCTCCCAGTAGCCTCTGTGACTGATGTCATTTCCTGTTTCGTTTTACCTTTTTTTTTTTTCTTTTTTTTAAGGTGGACCTAAAGAGATACTACTAAACAGAGTGTTCTGAACAGGGCTGTTTTGGCAGGGTGATGCTGTGGTGCTTCATCATATGGTATTTTGACCAAAGCATGTCACAGATGTTCATTAGGACACCAGGGAACTAGGTTTACTTGGAGAAATAGGGTATTATATGACCTATTTAATGGAACATTACTGATGCCAACTGCTGTTAAACACTACCAGCCAATCATCCAGTATGGTGGGTAATGGAAAAAGGGAAAGTAAAGTAATAGATGATTAAATTCAGATGCAGGCAGTAATGCAACAGTACAGATGCCAGCTGATGTTAAAAACCCGCCACAAACCAACAAACAAACATTTGTTCAAGCACTAGTATATTTAACTGCTGTTATTGCAATACTTATTGTGACCACTAGAGGAACAACCTCCAATACCTCACATTGATTGTCCTAATAGTGCATACCGACAGTATATATCCAACGATATCTGTCTAGAAATATGTTTTAAATTTAAAAAGTGAAGTGCATTCAAATAAAGTGTGTGCTTTTTGGTAGAAAATAAATGCCTATAACCTAATGACCTTTAGAGAATCCAGACCAACTCTAAGATGTGCTGATTAATCTGTATGTGTTGTTGCAGAAATAAGGCAGTGTTTGATGCCATAAAACTTGCAAATGTATAATCAATAAATGTGCAAAGAACGATTAATGCTGATAAAGCCTGGGATTCTGTATCAGATTTATTTGGGAATCTATGTACTGTTTTGGTTCAGGCAGTATAAAAGCTTCCATTATCCATTGTTCAGAACAAACACCTGATTATCAGAGCAAAGCACTGATTTAAAAAGATAAATAAATAGGTAGTTGAGGATTGGGATTGTACTTAAAACTTATTAGCAACACAACACAGTGTAATTAGTCATCTATCCTGTTAAGCCCTGAAGACTACATGTAACAGATGGAGGTCAGAGAATCAACTATGCTGTCTTTGCCAGTTCGTGTTTGTAATGTCATATTTTAAAGGTCCCATATTATATCCTATTTCTCCAAGTTAAACTAGTTCCCCGGTGTCCTAATGAACATGTCTGTGACATGCTTTGGTCAAAATACCATAAGGATGTAGCTCCACAGCAGTTCAATCACCCTGCCAAAACAGCCCTGTTCAGAACGCTCTGTTTAGTAGTATCTCTTTAGCTCCACCTTAAAAAAAAAAAAAGAAGAAGTAAATCGAAACTTAAGGGACAGGAAATGACATCAGCCACAGAGGCTACTGGGAGCTAACAGTAGTTAGCATTAGGAAAAAGTGATAATTTGCAGGCTCGAGTAGGCACATTGCTGTCATATATAACATGTATCCACTGGACAGATAAATCCTCTGAGGCTGGAAGTTGGTGTAGAACTCTGTGCTGCACTGTGGAGCAAAGAATAGAACTTTTCGCACACTTCCGGTTTTCGGATATTGTTGCCCTCGCCAGCAATGTCCCGTTTTTTAGGGACAAAGTGGAGTTCTGAGAGAGACCAATTCCATGAATTTAGCTCATTGTGACGTCCCAATGAGTGCGGAAGTCAACAATCGTGTATTTTATCTCCTGTACTTAAACTGAGGAGGACCACAAAAACATGAGTGAATCATCTTTTTTCACACTTTGCCGACTGATAGGACCTCCAGAGTCCCAAATATACGGATTTAAATGATTAAAAGGTGGATTTTGCATAATACAGGACCTTTAAAATGTGCAAGAAATTAGACATTTTTCAATTGGTCATAGATGTCTATGCAACTAACAATATTACCCCTCATTAATATATCCTCATGTCTTGTCCACAAACCAGTGATATTCAGTTTACTGGATAGGAGAAAAGAAATGACATGTTCATGCATAAAGATACATTCTTCACTCATTCCTCTGAACTTTATCTTTTCTTCCCCCTCTTTTTTGATCTGTTCCCAGGTCTAAGTGTTTTCCAGTAAGTGACACGTACCGATGTGTACATGCACAGCTCCTCTGCTTTTTATATCACGCCACTTACTTGGCTGAAAATGGCTGGGCCTTGCAGAAGCTGATAATGAATTAGGTGTTGAAACTGTACGGGTGAGACCATGTCGACGCGGCCACTGTAGTCCGCAGTGGCTCATAGGTCAAAGTGTCAGTGTGTTTGAGTTTGAGTGTGTGTGTCACTTGCTATAAAAATAGTTTGCACTGGTACTTTAATGAGATCATTCCTAAGCTGCTGCAATGTCATGATGGTTTTAATTGTTTATTGTAAATCAGTTGTTCAAAAGTAAAGTGATGATAGGAGATTAAATGATACGAGATGCTTTTCTCCGATCGGAGGTCTCAGTTTAGATATGTTAGGAATGTTTTCTAGCTCTGTCAAATAACATTCCTCAAATATTGGAAACTTTGTGATTGAGATGTTGTTTTCAAAGGCTTTAGTGAACGGATAACGTCTGGGGTAAAATCAGGTCCTTCACCCCCGTGTATTTTATTGGTCCCTCGATACTCGTCTGATTCTGTCCCCACGGTTGCATCATTAGCACCTGTCACTTGTCAGCTTTTCACCATACCTCGCTGATCCTTGGCACGTGACCAGAAAAATCTGGGGCCCCAGCTGCTATTTGATCGTGTCTGCTGACACACCAATCACTAGTAGTTGCCGGTGTAGATGGGATTTTTACATTACCACTTCATCATTGGCACGATGATAGCTGTAACAGCTAGTGTTGACCTGTAGGACAACTCGGGATAAGTCCATCAAAGCTTGATTTAAAGGTTACCGTCAGGGTGACACTTGGCTGCACTACACAGAAGTGTAGTTCCTTTAGGACTTCACGCATTTTAAACGCTAGTTGGATCTATTGTTTTTGTAACACCCGGTCTGTTAAGTTCTAGACTGTTTACAATTGATTCATATACTGTTCCAAGAAAGACCGAATTTAACAACGTTGATTTGTTAATTAGCTGTTCAAGCTTGGTTTGGTAAGTCTGGAAAAGCTTGTAATGGCAGGCTATACTTTGAGAAAATGCAACTCGTAAATCCTATCCCTTCCTGTTGGCCCGCTTGTCTCTGCCCCCAAAGGAATAAAAGTTGTGTGTATTGGAACTGGGCTGTTTTGGCTCGTCTTTCTCTGTCATTTTACTTGCTTGGTAACGTCTGGCTATTGTCCCTGCTACTGCTACGGAGTGAGTCATTCCATGTGGTCTGAATGAAATGTCTGTTAGAATATTGTGAGGACTACAGACAATTTATCAGGGAATAAAGAGGATTTCACAACATTAAAAATGCAGTGTTTCGGAAACCTGGCTGTAGTTTGACAAAGCTGATGTTTGACGTCGACTAACTCAAAAGCAGACTGCACCAGTAACTGTTAAAGACATCGTTTGAAGGGGTTGTTTTTGCTGTCTCTTGTCGTTGGGGGGGGAAATTAGTCACCACACAGTCATCTTATCAGTGTTCACTTGCCACCAAAGGAGCTGCGTTACAACTGCAGGGGTTAATGAATTTCCTTTTGGTGGTGGCCGCTTTCCTGCATGTTACTGTGCAGCAATGTGTAAGTTGTTGACTTTTGTGCCCGCTTGTTTATTATTGAGTACAGGTGTGAAATCAGGAGGTGGAAGTAACCCACTGCACAGTAGCTGCCTGGCAGGTTTTAGGTATCCAATCTCTAAATAGGAGATGCTAATAGCAGCCATTACATCATCATTCTGGGAATAGCAGGGGGTCTGGGGTCTAGAGGTGCTTCTGGGTGACCTCTCTCCTGTGTATATTCAGCTCTGTGTGTGTATGTGTGTGGTCATTTCCAAATATACATCCCCATATAGATTACGGAGCAGTGATATTATTAATCACACAGGTGAGTAAAAAAATGTTTAGTCTGAATATATTAACAAATGCCAGTGGCTTCTTTTTGTGATTTTCCTTTAAAAAAAAAAAAAAAAAGGAAGGAAGTGAAAGAAAATCTCATGTGAGAAGAATTTGACACTCCTGTCAGTTTCCGTGTGGAGTCGTCTACTTTACATAGCAACACACTGACGACATTGGCTACTGTGTGACATAAAAGCCTGGGAGGGAAGATGTAGTGCGGATGAGAGCAGAGGCTCTCTCCCTCTGCTCTCATCCACTGCCATCCCAATCATTAGTCCATTTCACCACACAAACATCATCAAAGGTGCACTTACATAGTGGGATCTTACCCATAGAATTACAAAGTGTATGTGACTGATGCTCACTGAGGGAATGCATGTATAGAAATAGCCTGACTTTGTGTGCATGAGTGTGCATACGGTGTGGTATGCATGCATGCTAACGTGTGGTAAAACAGAGATAGGTCTGTCACTTAGCCCCCACCCATATACCAAGAGAGGGGGGGGTAAATTTCCAGTCTCATAGACGAGCATGCCTTAGTCTGAAAATAGCCGTATCTGATCACAGCTTCACCCAAACAGGGAACTCTATTTCCCTGTCACTCCCTCTCTCCCCAGCTCTCTAACTTTCTCCTCATTCTGTTGTCTCTTCCCAGGCATTAAACAGGGAAAGATCTGGGATTACAGTTTGACCAGGAGGATAGGCTTATCCTGAGCAGAGGGAAGAGAAACAGGAAGGACAGGCGCGTGCACTCAGTGCTCACCTATACCTGACTCCTCCTAGGAAGTTTCCTGTCTGTTGATTTTATGACGGTAAGCATTCAATTTTTACAGTTTAATGGACTGATGCATCTGTACTTTGCCGACAGAGAGGTCAGATGAGGTTAGGACTATATGGCATGGGTGGATGGATAGATGGATCCCAAACTAGGAAAATAGAATATTTAAAATTTAAATGGATAACCTAAGCATGGTCTAATTTTTTAAAATGTTAATAATAGACGTGACCATCACATGTTTACATGAGATAGTAACAGAATGCAAGTTAAAAGAAACCTATATAAATAGTTTTTACAACCTAAACACCAGAGTAAATTGTATTTAGCTGTTCTGCCAAAACCCACAATTATAGACCGAGAGAAGAATTTCTGTCTTTTGCAACAGTGGACCAGGGAAGGGTGTCAAATAAAAACCAGTGGTTTCTTAAACCCCACCCAGAAATAGGATCGACAAATAACTTTACCATATTATTTAAAGAATCTTATCTGTGAATCTTGGTACATTTTCTGAGGCTTCAAGGAAATAAAAACATTGTTAGTTAAAGGGGGTGTCATTTAAATATGTACCACGCGTTTTTCTTTGTATGTTAATGTTCTAATGGTAAAGAAACCTTTCAGTCTAATCTCCAAAAACCCTCACCTTCCCACTTTTCCTGCTTTTGTGTCATCATTTTGCCCCAGAATCTCTTTCTTTTTACAAACTTCCATCTCTTGTTACATGCCTTTTCATATTCTCCTCTTTCGCGCTCAACAAAAGCCATTTACCAATCCCTCCATTAGACGAGTCTCAGAGGTGTTGTGGAATGTCACCTTGACCCCCCCTGGATACACAATAAGGGGTGGTTACCAACCTCGGTTCATGGTACCGGTTCGCTCGGTTCCCTTTTAGTAGTGACGCATATAGAGCTACTTTCTGTTTACACCCTGTTTCAAAAGTTGAATCTGCATAGAATTTACTATGTCTAGGAGCTTAGTTGCTCCATATTTGAATATGCTTTTTTTTTTTATTATTATTTACCTGCAGTGTTCTGTCGTACTGTATGTGAATCTGCAAATCATGGACGTTAACAAGACTGTAGTTAATTTTCACTTATTTGTGACCACACATCTTTCTAGCTGATACACAAAAGTATAAACACATTCAGATGTTGCCATTAGGGTTTTGAATTTAAGTTTCATGTTCTGTGATATTCATAAAAAATAAAACAAATATACCTTAAATGTACAGTACTATACAGTACACATATGATTTGTTGTAGTTAATACTATTAATGTATGTATGCATTTTAAAAATAACACACAAATCAGCTCATACAGGACCTATTTTTACACTTCAACAGTAGCATGACTCTCTTAAACCTGGAGCAGAAGCCTAATTATTGTCACTGGTTACTTAAGCATTACATACACGTGTTGTATGAGTTCAGCTTGATCTGAGACCAACTTTTCGTCGCATCATTCTAATACAAATGCAAATGATCACAGAATTAGACACACGATAAAACAACAAAGCTGTTCGTGCCAGCACTGTATATTGTTTTTGTTATTATTATTTTAAAATAAATCGAAAAAGAAATGTGTCACATATGGAAGGTTTGCATAGTGGTTCTCATGGGAATAGATGAAAAATCGCACTTTCTCCGTTCCAGTTCCTCATGACTGACCCCCACCGGATTTATCACATGGATTTTCCTAATGTTGTTGGACCACCTTACAGGGTAAAGGGTTCTGCCTAATGGCAGTAAATATAGCAATGCTGCTAATCAAGTTCCTCTTATCTTCATCCTAGACACTTAACACTGGTACCTTGGGAATCTAGACTATGTATGGGGAATTTAATCTCACTCACAGCTGATAGTCTTGGTGAAATGCTTCCTTCAAATCAACAAACACTTTTATTTTTTTAAAATTTAGACTCTTTTATTTTGGTCTTTAAATGTAAATGCACAACACATTATATTGCAAAATATAGTAAACCAAGTTCTTCCAAAAGGTGGGAAATATTCTTTGAGCAGAGTCTCTCTGCTTCACTATCCTCCTTCTGTGGACAGGAGGAGAATAACTACCCCAGGGACAAAAGAAATGCAATATCTGCAATTAGTTTCTGCTTTTGCATGAAAGACACCTTCATTAGGCCTCTAACACCTTCTCTTTTTTTTTTTTTTTTTACTGCAGGTGATGGCATTGCAGTATTAACATCACACCCTATAGTGGAAATGTTTGAAAATCCTAGTTGACTATCGGGTTTTCTCCCTTGACTCAAACATTTTAAAAAAGATGGAAGAATTATTACGTTGGTAAAAACACAGCATATTATATAATATTTGACCTTCATTTTTTTGTCTTGTCAATTAATTTCAACACTTCATGTATTCCCTTTTTGCTTTCGTCTCGGTGTTTTACACGGCCTGAGGTTATAGAGCGTTGTAATCACTAGAGGTCCTGAGCTTTACATGCACTTACGTTAATCTCGAGAAGAGGAGATAAAGCAGCTCTTCAGGTCTTGTTTACTGGTGATGCCGTGTCCCCATATGGCTTCAGCCAGACAGATTACATAACACTGGCCTCTGCTCTGTCTATATTCAATAATGTGTCATTTATTTTGGTGTTGATTTCATCAAGCAAATGTTGTCATTCTCTCTGTAATCTATTTATATTTAATGTGTTACTTGTCCATGCTTCTTTCTCTTCATCTGCACAAGCATAACAACAGTATACAGTGAATTGCAAGCGTCAAGAGTGTTTAGAAATGGTAAGATAACAAACCCACAAGTTGTCACATCTAATCCATTCTCCTATTGCCCCATAACCCTCACAGACAGTAGCGGGGCTTGTGTTGCATAATTGCATTAGTACTCTCAGGCCAATGCCTCTGCTCGTTAGTCGAGTTGTGATGCAATCTGCAGAACACACGGGCCTCTGTTGTTTGCGGTACGGACAGTGAGTGGGCACGCAGGGCAAGTGTATTGACCACATCCTTATCCATTCATACAGCCGGGAGGGAGGGGGGGTCTGCTAATGAGTGGCAAGGTTGAACAAACAAGGCTGATAACAGAGACTTTGTTGGAAATTGTTGTTGTTCAACTAGTGGCAGTAATGTGATGGTGGAACACTTGCATAGTTCTGAAAAAAAAAAAAAAGTCTGATTTGAACCTGACAAGAAGAGTCTTTGTTCTTGTGTGAAATAGTGATTTGAATAAAGAGTCATTTGATTGAAACTATTAGTTTTGACCATATTAGGAAATGCATGTTTTGCTCTTTAAGTAAAGCAGTGAAACCCCTAATGTGCAGTGTTTTTATGCCTTTTCAGGTTAGAAATAGGTTCTGCAAAGAGTAGGTAGGGCTGGGCGATATGGACCAAAAGTCATATCCTAATATATTTAGGCTGAATATCGATATATGATCTATATCCCAGGTAGTCACAAATAGTTTAATTGAAATTGACTATTTCAGTGAACAGTTGGAAAATCAAGTGAATAAATAATAAACACAGGATTCTTCACCTGGTTCATGAATAAATCCTCAGCTGTTCAAATAATAAAATGTCAACTGTACAACAACAGGAGACACAGTTGACTACCTAAAAAGGAACTATATCGATATATGCAATACGGTCTAATTCCATATCCCATTTAAAAAATATATATATACAGCCCTAAGATTAGGTCTAATGACTGGTATGACTGAGCAGTAAGCCATGTTGAGTAAGTAAGAGAGTACCTTAAATCATCTAAATTAGATAGCATGAATGTATGGAGAACATATGCATTCAAACACACAATACTGTGCAAAAATAAGTCTCAGGGCACCACCAGCTTTGCTGTTTTTATTTCTACCAAATTCTATGATCACTAGCATTTGAACTGGAATGATGTGACTGAGTGTTGCCCCGATGTTGATTAAGTTTATCTCAATGACAACTTGCTACAATACGTGTATGCATCGCTCAAGCATGTCTTGAATAAACCTGGCATAATTGTGTTTTTCCCTAGCAGAAATAGTAGGACAGAAAACAGAATTTTACAGGTTTTACCTGTAACGTTAATTGGAATTCCACTTCTGGTTTAAGAGTCCATAGCTCTTCAATGCGTTGTCAACATCCAGATTAGCGAGATATTGAGTACGGTGTCGAGGTCGGAGATGATGCCCAAATGCTCCAAGGGGAATCATATTTTTTTTATATGTGAACTTCTCTCCATGATGGACTCTGTGCACAAAATGGAGTACTGTGCATCTACCTGCATCAGTATATTTAATTGCACAGGCTGAAGGCTGTCGGTGCCACTGTTGCAGGTGCTCTACAAGTGGTTATTGTTTGAAGCTACAGTAGATTGCTCTTTGTGTTCAATCTGCCAAATTAACAGACAATAACCAGATTTTTTTTGGATGGCTGGTGCTTCTTTGTATCTGCTATTATACATTCAAATACACGCGGGGAAACCTGTCTGAAACATTCATCCAAAAACAGTGAATGTTCTTTTTTTTCCACTGATGGCAAATGTCCAGGGATTAAGTAGGATTATCATTTCCATAATTTTAACACACCTCTTAGTATGGTGCAATTAAATCCTTAAACACACCTTGCTAGGGATTAGTAAGTAATTCAGTACCGTACTGCACCGTATAACTACGCTACAGTACACTGACTTTATTGACTGACAAAATTGTTGATTAATTAATCTGAAAGGGACGTTTGGAAGTGGCAGACAAGTGACTGGTTCTTTTAACAGCTCCACTACTTTGGAACTCTTAAAGATATTGTATCAAAATGTGTTAAATTCCTTTAGCCAGTAATGGCTTTAAACATTTAAATTACAGCCTTGGGATTGAAACATAATTCACTGAATATCCATGCATAAATCTGAACTGCCAAACCAAAGACTATACACTTCTTCTCCTGTATTGTCAAATCACAGCACTGAATTATTTGCTGTTGACATGTTTACTTGCTTGGCTGATGTCTCGCATGAATACTTAAAGCACTAGAAATACTTGAAACTGCACAATGGTTTATACACTTTCTACTGTAGCTCGTCTCTTATTTTGATTCCCAAGCCATTCTTTTTATTCTCATCGCAAATCCTTCATCACAATCCCCA
Source organism: Microchirus variegatus (assembly GCF_963457635.1). NCBI lineage: Eukaryota > Metazoa > Chordata > Actinopteri > Pleuronectiformes > Soleidae > Microchirus > Microchirus variegatus. The sequence goes on from NC_139824.1 coordinate 7,684,912, forward strand.
CTTTTTTTTTCTCCACAAAAATGCACCACTAAAATAACTTGGCTCAGATTCAATAATTAAGGAATGAAGCAATCTAAGTTCAGCCCTTTTGGGGGATCAGCTGGTTTTTATGGCTAACCATGTCTCGGCTGACATTTCACTTGGATCTCTGGGGACGTTCTGTTGCCTTGTTGAAAAGGGATTTGTTGTTTCTGATTCCTACCCTACAGATTGCTCTACTCTGAGTTTGTGTTGCAGTTATATGCTTCACATTTCTGAATCCAGGCTTGAAACAAATGAAGATCGCAAAGCGTCACAGGAAATTGCAACACTGTTCTTTGTTATATTTCTGGCAGAATATAAATCTGATTAAGTGTGCGTCATCAGAAAGACTTTTCTATACAAGAATGGCTGAAAAGCATCTATCTGGCGACTTTGGTTCGGTCTTTAAATAGATTTTCTAAGGAGCTTAATCTGTTGACATCCTGTGGATACGTCCAAGTCTGAGTGACCACTTCAAGGGGCAAGACCCTTGGGGCTATAGTCGGCTTATCTGTAATGATGGGTCACTGTCTTCTGCCGCCTGCACACATCCACACAAAGCGAGAGTATGCATGTACTCAATGAAATTAAAAGTTTAAGCTCTACAATTTTTTGGCGAAATGTTGATTGTCCCAATCTTGTCAGGTGCAGGACTTAAGCTGGTAATGGATTTTTTTAATTACTCTGTCAAAAGTGATCAGTCAGTTTGATAAGAATGAGAGTATTTAGAGTAATATTTGGGTGGAGTCAACCTTTAAAACATTGAGTCCTTACACAAAGTAGTATTGCTGAATCAACCTTTTAAAAATGGGGGTTTCCTTTCAAAACTGGGATGAATTTTGCAGTGAAATTTTGTCAAAAAGGGAATGGCTGGAGCTCTCCTTTTCTTTGCTTTGCTAAGCAAGCTGTGTTTGTTCATTAGATAATCAGTTTTCATGCATGTACCTATTTAGCACTTATTTAGTGTCATAAGTAACTGACGATTTGCATGACATGTTGACTTACCTTCATTCATCCATCATTCCGTCCACCGCTTTAAACTCCACATGAGGTTCATCCATTGCAGGACTAGAGAATGTAGACATTTAAAATATCAGTGCAAAGTAAATAAAAAAAAAAAAAAATTCAGACATTTTTCTGGTATAGGAGTGGTCTCAACCAGTGACATTCTTTGATTTAACTAGATAAGGGAGTTTTATTGCTTTGTTGTGATTTCTCACGATCCCATTACTATATTTTGTCTGGTGGAAGCATGGTGACAAATTTGTTTTTAGACTCTTGTTTTGTCTGTGCCACAGCAGACAGCCTGTGAGTAATGGTATCCCGTTGACAGTCCTTTGAGGACATGTTTGTGTTTTTTTTTTCTTTTCTTCCTTTCATTTGTTTCCTTTCTTTTGATTGTCACGCTGTCTGGGATCTGTTTTTGGGACAAGCTTTTCAGTGCAAGAAGAACCCAGCTGCATTCATCTTTCTGGTTAATAATGGCAATGGTGATGGTTCATTCCATCCACTGATATACTTTAACCTCAGTCTCAAGTGGCATTGATTAAGCCCAGCGTCATTATCGAAGTATACTGTCTCCACTCTAATTTTATGAGATTTAAATAGCAACACTCAGACACGTATGACAAATGAAAATTCCAATGAAATTACTATTATTTATATATTTTTTTCAGAGTTGAGTTTGTATCAGATCCTCCATGAACACATCTGTATCTGATCTCATCACTGTTTCTGATGATCGATAACAAAATGAACCATCCCACTACAGTGTCTTGTTATTTGAAGCAGTTTCTGCTCAGATGTGCATTAGATTCATTGATACCAAAGGGTCTCAGTGGGTCACTCAACAGACTAATGAGACTTGATGGGCTTGCGGTGATGGACATCACGGCTTTCTGTGGCTTATAATTCTGACTTATGTGTTTGCAGTCCCACAGCTATTACACTCAGTAATTATACACACGCTAGTCTCCAGAGTGGTTGACCGATGCCTAAATTACAGTCAGCGGATAAACCACATGGAAATAAGAAAATAAAATAACTCGAAAGAAAATGCTTTGGCCAGAGAAACTAGGACAAGAATTGACAACATCTTTTTAAAAATGATGTTTTTAGTTTCATTGCAATTTAGTTCATTTCGAAGTTGACAAAGAGAATTTTAGGGTGCTTTCACACCGACAGCATTTGTTGCACACCAAACGTGTTTGGTCCCTTGGTTCGGTTTGTTTGCGTGGGTGTGAATCCCGGTACTTTGGTGTGCAGGTCTCGGACCGCCTACTTTGGTAAGGTTCCTCTGGTGTGAAAGCAACCAAGCCAAATGGGACGAAACGGTCTAGTTTAATGCATTATGGGTAACGGATGAAATACGGGATTACGGATACGGTTTTGTGCCGTCCTCTGCCCAGCATCAATCCACACTGGGCATGTTTAGGCAGCGCTGCCATTGGCACTGCCTTGCAGACTAACCCCCGAAAATCGTGAGTTCTGGTTCCGGTGCCGACGGTCTTTCACGGTCTATTTTGCTTCGTTTAGAACTATGGATATGTGAAAGCAAACCATACCCATGTCTGTTTGCTACATTGTAACATTTTTCTGACTGGTGCGGACCAAAGAAATCGAACTATAGGTGTGAAAGCGCCCTTAGTTAATTCATAATAGGAAATCAACAAGTAGTGATGGATGCATCATGTACTCCCACCGCCACCCTTGTACCTCTTATATTTAGCACTATATGCAAGCCGTCACTGAATATTTAAGGACACACGTGGTGCTTCACTAATTTATATGGTGAGATACTGAGTCAAAAAGCATACACTGCTCATGAGTTACCACCAGCGGCCTAAGGGAGTGCATGTCCTGTATTTAAAAGCTTAAAAACGTCCTATCTGGAAAGATGGTACGAGTTCTTCAGAGGTGTAAAGCCTGCTGGGTTTTCTTCTAGTGTGCAGCCATAACATTACACCATTGCCACAGCTGCTGTGTCGCCGCTGATCTGTCCCCAAGAAACATGATCCTGTTTATAATCTGACCATCATTTGGACGCCGACAGCCTGCGACGCCAGACCCCATGATTTACCCCCTTGCATGTGTGTGTTTCTCATAGATAGATTTACGAGGGCATACTGCCGTATGAGGGAAAGGATCAGGTCCTGAGGGACTGGAAGAATCCCCTGATGCATGACTTGGTGCAACGCTACAAGTGCTAGTTCTTCCTTTTTCTGAAACCATAATCACATGATGTCAAACTAAATTGTGGCCATGAGGTAGTTTAGGGATTCTACTTGTACTACGATTTTAGATTTATTATTTCACCCATTTTCTTGATGAATTGATTAGTTGTTTAGCCCATCATATGTCAAACAATTGTGAAAAAATTTCTTGCTTTGTCCACAGATTTCTATTGCATAACATGAAAATATTCAGAGGCGTCTATTTAGTAGTCTTTATTGTGAGGAGGGAAAAAACTAAAAAACAAAATGATGATAATTATTAGATATTCAAACGATGATAAAAAAATATGATGTCTCACTTTGTATCTTATGTTTAAATTAAATATTTAAGTGTTTTGTGTTTACACTTTATGTCAACACACCATAGGGCTTCTCCGTTAAGGCCCAATGGTAATCACAATCATTCATTCATTCATTCAGCCAAATTCCTGTTAAGGTTCAAATATGAACATGTGGGCCTCAAAATGTGGACTTACATAATTAAATATTAAATAATACCTATCAGCTCTGTGAAATCAAACGCATTAGTTACAAGGTGTGCGTCTTACTCGATAGCACTTTGTAAGTTTAAGCTGGGCAGGTTAAGTGCATTAGTCTGTATTTTACTTGGTTCATTTTTTAGTCCCTTATGCCTGTGCTTTGTGTTTTAATTAATAACACTTAATAGCAATGTGTTTGCAATTTATTTTTGAATACAGAAGATTTTGAAGATATACATTTTAATTATTTTTGGCTTCAACGCTTATGTGTATGTGTGGAAATGCACAGCTGCCACAGTGGGAATCAAATATTTTTACAGTAATTCCTTACAGTAATTATATTTTTGTTATTTTTGTAAATAAGCAACGGTAAAAGATGATAACAATTATCAGGACTTTACTTGTCAATATACAGTGAGGCCATAGTGTTGAAATACATGTTTATACATACAGTATATCAACAATTAAGTACTGACTGTAGTACAAAAGTCAGTACAATGCAATATAATACAATAACAATACAGCGTTATTTTAAGCCTGAAATCAAATTGTTTCAGGCCATGTACATTGACAGGGTTTTTTGCATGGAATTACAATTGTTCTTTAAAAGATATTATTAAGAATATTGAAGGTCATAATCAATATAAAAACTGTGTCATTTACAAACTGTATGCGACTGCGTCATCCACGTTGAGGAGAGTCGAGGCGACCTGTGATGGGACCGTGTAGTGGAAAAGCGGCAATAGACACATTTTAGTATAGTATATAGCATTAGTGTAGAAATATAGAAAGTGAGACAATATGATTTGACTGAAATCAACCAAGTTATTTATTTCTATTACATGAAAAACATGGTAGCCAGCTACTAGTCATCACATTCCCCAAAACCTCACAGCAGTATCTGCATGTGCGTAAAGCAAGATCAGAGGTCATGTGCATGTCATTGCTATTTACTACCAGACATGTATGATCCCCCCCCACCGCAGCCACTGTAGGCTGTCACTTGTAGTAGCTGTCACACACACTTAAGGCTCACGATGACATACATGTACCCGCATTCACACAGTGATGCAACAGTCTGTGTTGAGCCGTCGACTTCTAACGGTTGCCCTGTTCTAATAAATCACTGTCTCTGCTTCAGCAGTTCCGAGAAAAGATCTCCATATAGCCGATGATGAGCATCACTTATGGGGCACGGTTAAGTAAACATGGTCGTCCGTATCATTTATCAGTGCCATTTATGTTCGTTATGTTTCATGTGCTTTGATTAAGTAATTAACTTTTACTACATGTGGATTCCATTAGTTTAGGGTGTGGAGTAATCATCTTTTTGGATCTGCTTTTGTATTTGTTGTTGAAAAAATATAATGCCGCATATTTATTCCACTAAAAAATAAATTGACAGGCCACTTGATCTTGCTATTTAGCACTTGACTATTTTTGGAAATGTATGCGTTTCACCTGCATTACATCCCAGGCAACTAAAGTATCTGTCGTCTTTGCCTCAAGCAATCATTAAGACTTGAATCCACGTGATTTTGAACATATCACCCCAGTTTTAAACTTTACACTGGCATCCCATGTTTGTGACAGAGCTGATTTCAAGGTTCTTTTAACTACATATGAAGCATTTAATGGGTCTGGCTCTTTAATCCTCATGCTTTGAGATCCTCTGACAGTGGCCTTTTAAGTGTTTCAGATTCTCGGCTGGAAACAAAAGGATTCTAAGCTTTTGAAGTAAGAGCCCTGAGAAATTGTGAGAGAAAACAAGACTTCAAACAGACTTTAACAGTTCCGCATTTCCGGATTTTATCTGAACTAGTTTGTCATGGTTGGTGCTTATGTTTAATGTTTTTATTCTTTTATTATAGTGTTGTTATTTATTCATGAAGCCCTTTTCAGTATAAGTAGACTATGATGACTATATCATGGGATGTTTGCAATACAAGTAACACAGTATTGCTTTAAATGGGGGGGTAACACATCTACAAGGAGTCATAATACCCTCAATCTCTTTTTAAATGTCTATGCCTCTTTAGTCTAGCAATGAAACTGAATCACCCCATTTCACTTCACATGGATTTCTGTGTGTGGTGGTTCACACAAGCCTGCGAGTGTACTCAGGTCACTCTGCTCTGCCGGAGTACTCAGAAGCGCAGTTAATGATTCAGTTCATAATAAATCAGATGAAAATCCTGTGCATCTCTACTCCTGCCTGTAGTTTTATTCAAGACAGGAAAAAAAAATTACATGCACATCAGGTTGAGCTGACTTGCACTCACTTGCAGTATGTCAGCACATAACACCCCCACTCCTCAACATCATTAATCTCCAGACTCGTCCTGCACAGGGAAGTTTGAATCAAACTAATGATGAAGTTGGCAGCAGGTAACTGATTGATGCTATTGATTTAGGATTGTCTTTTAATTACTTAAACTGTATTGCTCTAGCTTCAAAATTATACATTCGTGAAATCGTATTATAGAATAAGGCGATGGGAATACACACTATAGGATAATAATTTGGCCGAGTCTGCACCAGTCAGCACCAGTTGTGGACAGTCAGCATGACTAGTTGGCACAGAAATCTATTAGTGTGTGAGGGGAACAGACCCTCTGGACACAATCGGGTAGTGTGTATGTATGAAAAACAGTATGTGGGACACAGGAAATAGCGTCAGAAGACGAAGATGACAGGACGTAATGGGAATATCAAAACAACGATGGTTTGTTTACCCTCTAAACTGTCGCTCTCGCAAGAGTTGGATGCTTCAGTTCATTAGAGTCAATTAGTGCGTACTTCGACTCTTTTCGAAGTCGTTAATGACTGTGAAAGTTGTGTAGTGTGTCCACTGGCTTTAGAGGATTCATCGACTGTGACCATTCTTTTGTGTGTGTAAAATGTATGTGATTTGTATTGTGCTTCTGTTTTGCAGGAAAGTGCGTCTCCTCGTAGTAGATCAGTAAGAAGTGCTCTTCAAAATGAATACAGGTATGAACACAAAAATACACAAGCAATACATGTTTGGGCTATTCAGAGAATACTCCATTAAGTTTGCTATATAACACCGGTCAACACTAAATTTATTGTTTAAGTTTTTTTTTTTTTGGCTAATTAAGGATCATTTTGATGTGCTGAATCCAAAAATCACATTGGATTTGTTCAACTTTCTGAACAAAGCTACATATTTGTTTTTTTAATGTTTTTGTTTACATGTACGGGTATGATGCAAAATTCTTTTATATTTCTTGCAATGTACAAATTCTGAAGATTTTGCATGTGCCAACTTATGACTTTTTTTTGTAAGCCTAACGTATTCTGCTACATCTGCGGTGAATACACCTAACAGGAATCTAGTCACAAGTTTCATAAAGGGTGTTTACCAATGCTTATTTTGGTATTAAATGAGGTATAATGTCACACAAATGTAATCAATTTAGTCAGATCGGATTTTTCTAAATCAAATTAGCATAAAAACCTGACCTCCTTTTGATTCAGTGGTGCAAAATGGTCCTAATTCAGTTGAAAGTCACATAAAACTTACAGTTTTTGTAACCCAGTGTAATTTATTCGTTCTCATTTGTTGCCAAACAAAAGTATTTTTTGTTGTTTTACAATTGATATTGTGAAATCGAGGTAGACCAGAGTAATCAGTTGAGCTGATTAATTTGCTCTTTTTTAATTGGCGTTGTCAGATTAATATGCATTAATATTAAATGTAATATAAACATTTACAAATTACACTTTTTTTTATTCCAATGTATAAATATATAGTTATAGTATATAAAGTTTTAATGAAAAATACAGAATATATTTACACTGCAGTGCAGACATGGAATATAGAGTGTGTTGTTAGTATTGTTCTATATCGTTAAACTGTAATAAATCCATCTATCTAGTATCTAAATACCAGATTTTTAAGAAATCAGCATTAGCCATAAAAACACATTAGTTGACCTCTTCTTTGAAATATAAAAGTAAACGTGTTTCCACATTTCAGACCACCTTGCTATTTTAAAAGCTGCTATGTTTGCTGCTTCTCCTCTGCCACAGGCATGAGTCTGTAACTCTAACCCTGACCCTCTTTCACCACTATGGTGTTGGTCCATTTCGGGCCTCGGTTATAGTGACTAAAAGCATCATTAAGTATAGTATGGTTGTTGCTTTTAACTGCGGTGACGTATCCGACCTCAAATACATTCCCAAAGCTCTGTCCTGAAGTTGGCAGAGCTGATGATGTGTATTTCAGCCTGTGAATCAATGATGAGTAATCTGTCTCTGCCTTTTCCGCTCACCACACACGATCACGACGAGTGCCAGTGGTGGGTTTACTCATGGTTGTTGTTTATCTATATTCACAGTATAGAATGCAACCCAAAAATAGCTTTAACATGCATGGAGAGACAAATGATAGCCAACTATGAACTCAATTGATTTAAAAAATAGCCCGAAACCCTTTTATCGTTTTTGTTATAATTTATCTTTAAAAAAACACCTCACTGCTATCTATCAAATTAAAGTTAGAAAGTAATATAAAGACAATATCTATAACTCACTGACTGGTTAAGTTAACTTAACTTTTTACCAGTCAAAACTTCAAACCTTCTTTTTTTAAGTGCATAAATCTGCCTGTTGTAATGCATGTGCTTTGCCTTCACATATTTGGATTATGTTTCTGGCTGTGACTGTGATTTGTGTGCGTGGTGCATGTGCATGTGTGCTGCTGCTGCTGCTGCTTCTGCCTTTATGATCCAATCTGCCTGGCTGTGATCCCTCAGATAGCGGAGGATACGCTACCAAAATTGTGGCCTTGTCACTCACACTCTCTCCCATGAAGAGGGTCCAGAGCTCACCAAATCTAGCCACAGGTACTAACACTCACAATCACTCAACAAATTAACTAATGTTCAGGCAAGACGAGTGAACTAAGTACCTGAACCCACGAAGGAATTGATTAATTTGTGAAAACTGATTGTCAAATCACAAGGTAAGTCTTAAAATTGTTACTTGTTTGGGCTCCATTGACCTGATATGGCTTGAGCATATTTGAAATACTTTCAAATAGTCTGTGGCTGCCTATGCTTAAACAATATTTTGACCTTTGGATGCCTTTGATTTTTTTTCATTTTCTTAAATCTCCTCCATCCTGAGCTTGTTTTACTTCCTGATTTCATATCAACAAACTGTTGATGTTAGTTTTTGTTCCTTTTGACAGCTAACCCTGCGTGCATTGCTTCTTCATGTGTGGTTTATTCTACTTTTCCTGTTTTGTTGGTTGTTATTTTCTGATTAGACATGTGGAAATCAGATGAGCTCGTGTGTTGACTAAAAAGGCCCCATTCTGCTTAATTCTTCCTGATAGGTGGTGTAGTTTTATCTGTGCAAGCTCTCTCTAGATCTGCAGGATCAATCTTAAAACTGTTTTATTCTTTTCACAAAGAAGTGACAAATAACTGGTCTTTTTATATATCACAGGGCACAAATGAATCTACAGTATAGTATAAGTGTTGATGTCCCACCGTACATTTTCCTTAATGTGCTGTAAAAACCGGAACAGCCCCCAGGTTGAGCATTCCGACAGTCGGCTTCCTTTTTAAACAATAGCGTGACATTGTTTAAAAGCTGATAAGCTTAAAAGGCCTGAAACTCTAGACCACACTGGATGATGTGGGCCACATTCAGTGTTATTGTGCTGTGGAGAAAACCCCTCTCCTGGGAAAAACCAGCTGTCTGTTCTGCTTTAGGATAACCAGCATAACTATCCACGTGGATTCAATGACAGTTCATGTTACAAAGACAAATCTACAGTTATACCAATCAATTCTTTAATAATAAATCATGTTAAAGTACTTGAGAAAGCAGTGACCATTCTGCTGCGCATATTAGTCTTTGTATTCAGTAATGGGGCTAAGATTGGTCGGATAATGCTTTTTCTTTGACTTGAAAGCAGTGGTTTTAACAGTTGATGAACATGGAAAGCTGCCAGCACTCAACTCACTTTATTCTAAAGGAGAGCCAAAACTGTCATCTCTCAAGCAATGTATAGTATACACTGCAAAGAATGACTATCGTGTCTCATAGATATGCTATAGTTATGTCTTTCTTTCATATGTAAATATACGCTTTTATAAAAAAAAAAATAGTTTAATTGAAAGCAACACTGATTTTGTGCCATTTTAGAACTTGATGTATGTTTTTCACACCAACATGAGGGTCTATGAGGGTATATTATATACAGTAACTAATGAAGGTGTCATCCTATACGTAGTAGTATTGACATCTGCAGGGATAAATGTGGCCACACATTCACATTAATTTTTGCTTGTCTTCTCTGTCCCTCAGGGAGTGATTCTCACTCATCAGATTTGGGTAAGCCTTGTGACATTGACTGTGACAAATGATGCTATGAAATAACTCACAGTAAACCAGGAATCCTAATCAAACACACTGCATTGACTGATGTTTTTTTTTTTTAAATCAAATTCATCTTCAGATTCTTGGCGGTCACGCAGTGTCACAGATGGCCTTAAGAACGGAGATGCCAGCAGCTCATCTCTTGCTGCCAAAGGCTTCAGGAGTGTCAGGCCCAACCTGCAGGACAAAAAGTCACCGACACAGGTAACGTGTCTCACAGAATATACATATATATACATATATAACACATGGACAGTTTAACACTAGTATATATTACCCATGTTTAGAGTTTAAAGTTGCTGTCATTTAAATACTTTTTGTCAAAGGGGACATATTATGTCATTTAAATCCTTGTATTTGGGACTCTGGAGGCCCCATCAGTCGGCAAAGTGTGAAAAAAGATGACTCACTCATGTTTTTGATGTTGACTTTCGCACTCATTGGGACGTCACAATGCGCTAAATTCCTGGAATTGTTGTCTCGCGGAACTCCGCTTTGTCCGTAAAACACGCGAGAGTGCTGGCGAGGGCAACAGTAGTCTGCGAAGTCCGCGTAAAGTTCTACTCTTGGCTCCACAGTGCCTGACAGAGTTCTACACAAACTTCCAGCCTCAGAGGATTTATCTGTCCAGTGGATACATGTTATACATGATGGCAATGTGCCCGTTAGTGCCTGCTGTTAGCTCCCAGTAGCCTCTGAGGCTGATGTCATATCCTGTCCCATTAGTTTCATTTTACTTTTTTGTTTAAGGTGGACTTTTAAGGTGGACCTAAAGAGATATTACTAAACCGAGCGTTCTGAACAGGGCTGTTTTGGCAGGGTGATTGAACTTGTTGTGGTGCTTCATTCTTATGGTATTTTGACACCAGGGAACTAGTTTAACTTGGAGAAATAGGGTATAATATGTCCCCTTTAACTTGTTTAAGTCTGACGACTCAATGATCTTGAGTGTTTGGTCAGTGACATTCGTCTCAGGGGGTCTGACAGTAAATCTAAGAGAAACGATGTTTGTAAATAATACCCTTCTCACCAAACATGAAATGGTGCAGGGAGGAGGTAAAAGAATGCTAACAGCTTAAAATGGCTGGAATAGGTGGCTGCTAAAAGAGGACATTGCTGACAGCAGCTACAGAACAAAAATTGCTTTGTAATATTACTGACTCTGATGGAAAGGTCATTTTGAATATGAGTAATCTACACATGACATCTGTATTTCAATAATGCAACACGATGATGTTTTGTATGCAGATTTTCACTGATGATTCTTTTGTTGTTGTTTAAACTCATTTTTGGCTGTTGCTTCTAATTGGCAAAAAAGGATTTTGTTCACGTACCATTACCACCCCCCAGGAGAGAGAGTTTCCACTTCTCGCCCACTGGCTCTAATCCACCAGACTACAGCTCCCTCGTTGCTCTGGCTAATGATTCTGGCTCTGGAATGCTAACATTCACACAGAATGAGAAAGCAGTTTTGAAAGAGACATACACCATTAATAGCAGCTCCTCTTACTCTTACTCAGAGACCAGTGCAAACCCAGTCCAGCAGACAGAGCAGCACACTGTCCCAACTGATAATAGCAACTGTAACATGTCTTCCACCTCAGATAAACAAGTCCAGGAGCGTAAAGTGTCTTCACTCAAACTAACCCCGGTCACCATCCCTGACCCTCCTGCTCACTTCTACTCTAACCCACATCCCCAAACTAAGACCCAAACTGCTAGTTCACCTCCAGCACAACCCCAAAGGACTACCACTCTCTCTCAGCCTCTGAAACAGACAGCCTCAGTTTCTGTACATTTGGACCCCAAGAATCTGAAAAGTCCTGAGCCTCAACCTCTAAATCGCACAGTGGAACTCAAGCTCCAAGGTCAAGCCCCATATCAAACTCCAGGTGCAGCTACATCCCAGGTGGAGATGACAAAGCCTCCTCCTGCTGTTCCACCAAGACCTTCTCCTTCAGAACTGTTGGTACATAACTGACTCCATGTTGTGCAAATGCCGTCAAGTGCATTGATTGTACATTTTAAGGCCACAGTAAGACAATTTCACTGGGTTTTTCTCACGAGTGCGTCACATTATTTGACATCTATAGACTACAGACTGGTTGCATCATACAGTCAGTCGGTGTGCCATAGTCAGGATGTTCCAAACATGGTGGGTTGATCCAAACACAGGGAAATCTGGTCCAGGCATTTTGGTGCACATACATATACTACATATTTGTGTTCATTTTGGTGCTGCTATCAAGCGCACCAAACTAACTGTGATCGCATATGTTTTGTGTTAACTTGTATGTGTGATAACCAACTGTTTCATTCATGGTGTACTCGTGTTACTGTCTTTATTTACTTTGCAACCTTATACAGAGTTTTAACTAACCCGTCTTCACTTCACAGTGATTGTCATGTTTGAATAGATGATGCTGCAGCCTCATGATGCTTTACTGTGGTTTCACTTCAGCATTTCATCTTCTGTTAGGCTCACGTGTTGCTTCCACACATCCTGTGTGACATTGTGGCTAATGAGTGATATCACTAAGCACTCTTCTCCTCTCCTCTGTTTCCAACCAACTCCCACCCCTGTCCAACACCAGGGGCCTCCATCCCCCAACCCTACAGCACAGCACTCCCCTTACCACTGCCACAGCTCAGAATCACTCGACTACCAGTCAGGCCTAATTCCCAAGGCCCTATCACCCACCCCTTATGTTCCTAGTGGAGTTGGTAGCACAGCTGGCGCGGCCAGTGTGAGCATCGGTGGCTACGCGTCACCCCCGGCATCCCCCGTGACAGTGTCGGCTCTCAGCCACTACTCGTCCTCCACGGTGGGTCTGCTGGACGAGCTGCAGATCTGTAGTCTGGACTCAACCGACGCCTCACCCACGCCGTCGCCCACCCTCAGCCATGTCTCTACGTACACGTCCACCGGTTGCCCCGATGATGTGCTAACAACCTCTGTGGCCTCCACTGCTGCAGCAGCCACTGTCACTAACGTAATTATCCCAGCGAGTCAGTGTTGTAACACACAACATCACCAGAACCAAAAGGTTCCCTCCCTCCTTCACAACTCATTTGGATGGCTGAACCAAACCTACACAGAAAGATGATTGTGATTTTCTTTCCACTAACCATCAATGGCAACCTACCTGTCAGACACCAGAGTTAAATCTGCCTTCTATGTTCCCTTATGTTAATGCGTCTGTATTACAACCCCTTGTCTATGTATGTTTGTCTTTGTTTCTCCATGTTGAGCATTTATTTTACAATTCCCATGGAAGTATACCATCATTTCACGAAACTTCATGTCAAGGCGCCACCATTATTCAGGGGAATTTGCAGCAGGTTGAGGTACCTTGTTGGAGGCCATTAGCTGAGTATTTGCAGTGGACGATCTAATCTAGATCTAATTCACTTGTGTACAAATATGAATAGATGTGGAAAAATCTATTGTCATAACTTTAAAGCATCTATATCTAGCTAGCACTGATGCCATGGCAAACTCGCAGAGTTGCTTGTACATACTTGTATGTACTTGTACATACTTGTATGTACTTGTACATACTTGTATGTACTTGTACATACGTGTATGTACTTGTACATACGTGTATGTACTTGTACATACTTGTATGTACTTGTACATACTTGTATGTACTTGTACATACTTGTATGTACTTGTACATACTTGTATGTACTTGTACTTGAATCGACCCAAATTGTGAGGACCAGATTTTCCCACTCCTACTGAGACTAAATGAATGGGACCCTGAAACGGATTAGAATAGATGATGACATAAATGTACACCTCACCTTCTCCTTTAAACATGATGGACTGAATCTGAATTTCCATTTTGTTGGACTCTATTTAGTCTGACATTGGTTTCTTATTAGCAAAGTCGCCACGAGCCAAACCTCCGTCAAAATGAATCATTCATCGAACCATGTTAAATCCATGAGGTCTTCAGTGCTTGGTGTTGGTCCATGACCACTGGCCTTGTTACCACCTATAAATGTGTTGCTTGGCCTGTTTGCTTTTTCAACAAAGGGAATATCCATTCACATGAGCCACCATAACTTTTGAAATATTCAGCAAAATTTGAGATGTGCTGTCCTGCAGTGATTTTGAGGTCTAATCCAGGATATGTGGTAAAAAGCCAGCTGCAAATCCTTGGCTTGCGATTTTGTCAGCGATTGCATTGTGTTCAGTTAAACAGTGTTTGCGTCATGTTTTTGTTAAATCTTTGATCTGAGTACGGAGGCCTTTAAAATGGAAATGCTGTGTTTTTTATCTATTGTCAGGTGAAATCACGTCTCTGGAAATTCCTCGTATTATCACAGTTGTCTTGTTAGCGTCACACCTAATTTATATGGTATTCTACTAGAATGTGAAAGACGTGTCCCTGTTTGCTGTCACTGTTTTAATCTCTGTTGTTCTGTTGTAGAGTCGTGATTCAAAAGAAGTGTCCCTTTCCCTAACTAACTGCTCTTGCACTTTACAATCACTTCAGAGTCAGTGCTTCCTATGAATCACACCAGATCCAATATCTTTCAATATGTTCTTCAAAGCTATAAATGTTTGTAGCAATCAGATCTGTACACATGATTTTGTTCCTATTTGTGAATGCTAGACTAACTGTCTCTTCTTTTGGCTTGTGGGTTACTCATAGGGCCAGGTCCTCTGTCACGCTATGAATGGAAGTGCTAGCCATCCACAGAGACCCCTCTCTCCCCCATCATATCCTCCTCCCCCTGCCTCACTCCACACTGGGCTGCAACGACGCAGCAGGAGTTCAGGTGAGTCACTTTTCATGAGTCTCGTTCTCTGCTCACCAATAAAACCTGACCGCAAATACGCTAGAAATAGAATTAAATCCAACATGGCATGGTTTTTACATACAACACACACATTGTTTCCATATTATTAGATCATTTTTTTAGGCAGTAGATTAATTTTTGTTATGCACTCTATTAACAGATCAAGATACTGATTAAGTCAAGGATTTAAGTCTGATTAGGTTGAATAAGAATGTCTTTTTCCCACCTTCTTTATCCAGAGGGCAGCGAGTCTGTCACCAGAGAGTCTGTGGTGTCGGGCCAAACCAGTATCATCAGCACTGTGCCCATAGCCTGCTTCTCAGAAGAAGAAAAAAAGGTTTCCGTAATCAAAGCCCCTCATTACGAAGGCATTGGCCCAGTGGACGAGTCTGGCATCCCTATTGCTATCCGCACGGTGAGGTTAAACATGTAACAAAGTGTAACTCGTTGGTTTGCAGCAGCACAATGACTCTGTTTGTGTCTTTAGATGCATTTCTGTTGTCTTGATATGTGATCAGGCTCACGAGAGTGGATTATTTTCTGCTGTCAGCAGCTTTTGAGGCACATTATTAAAAGCCATTCTTGTCTCTCACCCACACTATCAGCATCTCTTCTGCTATCCCTTTGTGTGCAGGTTATAAGGATGAGTTCACACAAGGTCTTTGCTTTAGCACTGCAAGGTCCTTTGTGTCTAGTTGTCAAATGTGTGTCTTATCTCTATTAAGGTGTTAACACTTGAGGCAGTCATGCTTTTCTTGGCAAGTGGTGTCTAAAGACATCCTAGACTCTGCAGAGTGAGGGGAAGTAAACTGCAGGAATGAGAGGTGGCCAGTAAAAGAAAGTACAAGGGAAGAGGTGAAAAGAAGAAAAATGAAAAACAGATGCTCTTCATTGTGAGCAGACAAACATTTTTGTGGCCACTCTGTTTGGTAACCGTGGAGAGTGAAGCGGTAATTGGACTGGTTCCTGGTTGTGCCATTGCTACACGCACAGTAACACTGTGGAGGAAAAATGCCTCTGCTCTGACCAGAGTTCAGTCGCTGTTGTTGTGCTACTGAATAAAGAGAGGATTAAATCTCTCTGCCATTTGCTAGCTCTTTATTGAAGTGGCCATTAGATGTATACTGTATATACAAAAGCACAGCCCAGGGTTTTTCCTGGGCTTTCTAGTTTTGTTTAATTTCTTTTGATGGTTTGTTAGGGTCGTGTTGGCGTTGGAGTGATTCTCTGAAAATATGTTAAATTTGGTTTTCAATAACATTACATTAAAAGTTCATATATCTATATATGTGTTTGTGTATATGTATATGTATATATTTATGTATGTATGTATATATTATGTGTGTGTGTATATGTATACACGTGTGTATATGTATACACATATATGTATATATGTGTGTAATTGTATACACAAATATGTATATATGTGTATATATGTATACACGTGTGTATATGTGTGTATATGTATACACATGTGTGTATATGTATACACATATGTGTGTATATGTATACACGTATATCTATATGTGTGTGTGTGTGTGTGTGTATATGTATACATTTATGTGTATTTGTATACATGCATATTTATGTATGTATATATATATATATATATGTGAGTGTGTATATGTGTGTATATATATATATATGTATACATGCATGTTATATATGTATACATGTATCACTGGGTGCTATATATTGCCTATTCAATAATTTATTCATGCTTGGCGGTGTGTTTAATTGTCTGTTAATGAAATACAGATGTCTTAAATGTCAGTGTGCTTTTCTTTGCTCAGTAATGTCCTTTAAAACAGTGGAAACCCCTCTTGCCATCTCTTTTAACTCAGGTTAAATAGTGTATTTCACGGCACATAAATCTTAACGATTATTTCTCTCCCAACAGACGGTGGACAGACCCAAGGATTGGTATAAAACTATGTTCAAACAGATCCACAAGGTTCACAAAGCAGGCAAGTCCGCACCCAATCAGCGAAATGTAGAAATGCTGCTTGTATGCAAGTGTATCTGTGTGTGTCTTAGCACTGTTTTCTGTTAAGAACCGCAGAGCCAGAACTCATTACATGTGAACAAGGAAGTTTGGAGTGGAGGAGGTTATTGAGAGAAAACCCCTGATAGGAACATAGCCGTCCTGGGAAATCTACTCTTATTGTGTGGCGCTGGTAGAATCACACACTCCGTTCAAGGCTTGTTCGTTCTTAACAGCTCAGGCTTCGTGCTGTTACTATTTCATGATGATGTGTGTTTGAAGTAAAAATTGTAGGCTTTTGATGGTCTCTTTGATGCCTCCAGAAATCCCTGATTATTCACGTCATTCAGTGGATTAATAAAATAATTCTACAGTTCAACATAAAATCTTTTTTAGTATCTCTCCCTGTAGTTTTAAAAAGGTTCTTTCATAAAGCGTTCTCAGCTTCTTTCTTGGCAGAAAACTGCAGATGTACTGATAGCCAGACTCATGTCTAAAATGCTTCTTTTGCTGCTATTTACCTTTTTAAAGCTCAACTTTTAGACGTAACAAAGTGTGGAGGTGAGGTAGCGGTTTGTTTTTTAATACTTAACCACGTGAAATATTGTCACTATCAATGATGGCAATCACATTGTAACGCAAGAGAAGTTTTGAGATAAATGGCTATAATATCACAATACGTTATGCTATACAACAAGACAATGGTATGATTGGTTATGATAACTTTGTAACTGAGGAATACAATGCCTCTTAATACTTTATTATCTAATATGAATTAATTACTACACTAATGGCCAACTATTGTAATCATGAATTAATCAGTTTGATTCATTATTTTTTTTTTAACTGTAATAACTAGTCATGCGATTGCAGCTTTTTAAATGTCAATATTATGGTTATAAAATGTTTAGTTGGAGGACAAAACATTTTAGGGTGTGATCATTTTGGGCTTTCAAAATGAATCAGAAACAACAAACAACATTTCCACCATTTTCTATCATGGTATTGTCAAAAGGTGAACTGATTAATCGAGAAATTAATTGACAAATTAATCAATAATAATTAAAAGAAAACAAAATAGTGGAAGAATACTGAAGCGGTGACAATGATATGTTGCTATCTATAAATCTATAAATAATTGTATCCACGCTGAATAAAGGTGCATTTCTTTTGTAGGATGAATCTACAAACTCATATCTTAGCCCGTTTACATAAGTGTCACATTCCCATTTTTTTTTCCTTTCCTTGACAGATGATGACTATTCAGACACATACAATGCCACATATGCTGTCATAAACAATGGTGAGTCCTTATTTATATACAGTATAACAGTATATCATGCTATCATGTATCCACGATGTCTTCTCTGTCTTGTCCTTAACAGAAGACCACATCCTGTCATCAAACCCAACTATGGCCCACCCTGCTCCTCGCACACATACGTACAGGCCGCTGTCAAAGAGCCCCTCGGACAACGGAGGGCATCTGGGGCCTCGAGAGCCTTCCCCGTCCCCTGTACCCCCTCCACCTCTACCCATGCCGTCTTTACTGCAGCTGAGGGCCAGGGATAGTGAACGCGGGAAAGACCCCCCAGACATGTAAGAGGAACCTACTGTATCTGTTTCTTAGTTTGCACTTGGACTACTTTTATTTTATGATTTCAGTTTGGCACTTTTAAAGTGGATTATGTTCAATGAACACTGGGTGCTGGGCAGGACTTACAAAATAAAAAATGTCCACACACCAGTTTTTGCTTTATTACCAACCATGTGACATTTCAAGCCCAAGCTTCTTATTTGGTAGAATAAGAATTATAACAATTATTGTTTTGTTTCTTTTTTTGTTTATCTTTTAATAGGAATGAATGGGGTCCGCCCGACAGAAAAGTGGACACACGAAAGTATCGCGCAGAGCCCAAGAGTATTTTTGAGTATGAGCCCGGAAAGTCTTCGATTTTGGAACATGAAAGACCAGTGAGTAGTTTTAAAAACGCTCTTTGACTTGATAAGAATGAATTCTGCCACTGTCACTACTGTCTTTCTTTGTGTTTTATTCACATGTGATGCCTTCAGGAACTTAGTCGCCAAATATTTAAATATCTATGATATCGAGTGAAGTGATTGTGTAGGTTTTCTTTGTTTTTTTAATAATGGTTTAATGGTTCAATATTGTCTTTAAAGCTAGTGTCTCTTATTCCAGGTAATTTAGTAAGGATTTAAGACAGACTTTTTTAAAAATGTTTTACTTATTGCTGGCAATCAGACATGAAGAGTCATTCATCAACTAGAAAATAAATGTGTTTAAAATGCAAATCATGGACCCTAACTTTAAAGACATTACTGTGTTAAATATAATTTTATATAATGTGCCTTTTTATGGTCTTGTTTCCTTCAGAAACAGTGTGGGCGTTAAAAAAACAAAGATTTCCACTTTCCGGCGCTGCACCCACTAGTGACTGTTCTCTACCTGCAGTTCACTCTGTGTGGGGTGAACGGCAAAACAGAATATAAACATAATTGCTATGTAAATGGGAGGCAAAGGTAAAAAATGAAATAAAATAGGAACGCGGTGCTGACGAGGAGAGTGTTGTGTAGGGGAAAATATTTAAAAGGGAAGCTTTTGTGAAGGTTTCACAGATGTTTAATGTAATGACTGCGGGAACTGCAGGACAATAATGCATGAGTCAGCCTCTGATAGACAGAGGCAATAAAAGGAGAAAGCCATAGGCAGTAGATGTGAGCCCACGCTGGCTAATCTGCTGTCTCTTAATCTATGTCTGTCTGTTCACTCTTTTATTCTCTCCATTTTCGAAGGTAGCAAAATGGCATATGGCTCAGCTATGAGCTACAAGAAACACAACATTAATCTGAAATCCTTTTTGTTAGGTTTCTTCTTTTTCACTGGCTTTTTTTTAAACTGGCTGACACATTTGTCTGAAACCTGGATTGTCCTTTTTAAGCAAGAGACATAAACCCACAACACCTACATACAATTCCTGGCAGTTTCTCACTTGGCCTGTCTTTATGTTTTACTTCTTCTTTACTTTAGTTGTATTAATGTAATGAGGTCTCCTGTTACCCTGACATACATTATGTAGTGCATCATTCACTGAGCCTACAAATTCTGCCCTGGAGGTCGCAATCTGTTTTTTTTAATGCATGAGAATTTGACTAATATCAGATCAGAAGAGCCAAGCTATTTAAATTATCTGTCTCTTCAAGTTTTGGACTTTGAGTAGTAGATTTAAATACTATTTTATGCTACTTACATGGCCTAATTACCTCATGTAAAAGTTGTGAATCATTGTTAGCAGTTAAATGGCTTTTGTATTGCCACCTTTTGGCCTTATCAGCCAGTCTAGATCTTCATCCTGTGTCCATCTCCCTGTTCCACCTTTGCTCATTCATAACCATGAGGTCCATGTCTCTCTCTTTTTGTGTGTGCCTTCTTTCCACACTTGCTTTCTTCTTCTGTTTTTTTTTTCTCCTGCTCCCTTCTCCTCTCTGTCACTATCATACTTTCCCAGACCTATGATGACATAGATTTAGAGAACGAGCCTTGGTATAAGTTCTTTTCCGAGCTGGAGTTTGGGCGGCCGGTAAGTCAGGGCCAGAGCTACTCCCACAACCACAATCGTGTTGTAGGCATACACCCACTTCATTCACCCCACCCATGATATATTTTTTTTCATATCCATCAATAGACTGGGTGGGGCTAGCTGTTTGGGCATGTGGTACTTGTTGGGTGCTGTGACTCCCCCCCCACCCCACCTTTACGACAGGCTGTGCTATGTATTTGCGTTGCTGGGTTCTTTGGTCTGGGGGCTATAGCAGGCACGAAAGCAATGTTTTTATTTTATTTGGTTCATTTATTTTAAGTCACAATTTGGCCTGGAACGTATCAGGGAAAGAAAACATGATCGTATTCAGAAGATGAATAAATGTACAGCAGATATGTTTACTATTGCTGCATTTTTTTCTTGCACATCAAATAACAAGCCATTTTAGTCTGTTATCATGCTAATATTTTTGTGAGTCTTCACCTTTGTGAGCATTCGGTTCTCTACAAAATAAAGGACTTTAGCGCCCTCAGCTGGATGCAAAAAGTAATAACATTCTTTAGGCATACAGCATCAGTTCAGATTACCCCAACTTGTCCGACCGTCATGTGGAGCTACCTGTGTCTCTGCATGACGTCAGGTGGTGAATTTGCCACCTTAAACACAATATTCAGGTGAACATTTCACTTATTGAGCATTTGTTTCCACCAAAGCCACTTTGGGCTGAGTATGGAGATTTCTTCCTGCAATGTATTGAAAGTTTCCCTCCCATGAATAAGCCTGTAGAGTGTTGTAGTTTTGCAGTGACTGGTCCAGAAGGGACACAGTTTACACAGTTTGTTCACTGGGAGAGTTTCAGCACTAAACCACAGCATTAATCAAATAAACACTCCAGCTTGTGCTTCACTCAGCTTCCTGCTTTACAGCTTGCTGTCTCACTATGCATGTGTGTGTGGTACATGGGCACATTTATGTGTGTGTGTGTGTATGCCTAATTTATTTTGGTATTCATAAACTAGTACTCATTGATAGGAAGCAATATAATGTGCATATGTGCAAGCTTGTGTGATGTACAAATGTGTTCTGAGTGTGTGTGTAAAGTGACCCGTGATGTGTGACCCGTGTGTACTAGTCCATCTCTGCTTTCTCAAATTTATCTAACCGGTGTCACTTTCTCACCATATTTCTTGTTTTGTCTGTTTATTTTGTGTTCCTCCCCCATGACGTCACCTCTGCTTCTCCTCCTTCACCTCATCTACACCTTCCTCCTCCTCCTCCTCCTCTTCCTGCTCACTGCTGCTGCTTGGGGCTCAAGCCTCCTAAAAAACGCCTGGATTATAATCCAGACATCTCCGCCCGCCAGCTCATTGAGGTAATCTCATATTCATGAGTGTTACAGTAGAGTTTTTAATCCCAAAGTGTGAAACCAACCGTGGGAATCAAACTTTATGTTAAGAAAAATGAATGATACAGTTGCTCATAGTGAGTGTAAAATGTTTTTTTGTAATCTTTGAAATTGTATAAAAATAATGTGGGTTGTACTGAAAGATATATTTGCTGTCTGTTATCATCTCTCCTTATACAAAGGTCTAGATTTTTATCACTTCAGTGTTTTCAACATGATTGCATTTGGTGTGAAGCATTTCTTGAGACAGTGTTTTTCATTGCTGTTCCAATGTATACATATCTTTCTACTAAGACCCATTCCAGGTGATCCATGCCAGGCTTTGCAGGCCAGCATTTGCCCCCTGAGCTCAGCTCATAACATCCTCTGCTATCTCACCTTAACCATCCTCCACCAGAGCAGCCTGACAGAGAGCAGACAATTATTTCCTGCGTATACACCGGTTGGCCTCTTCACGGTCAGGTGTGCCATGTGGAACCAGCATCAATCACACCTTATGCTGGGGGGGAGCGTTTTGAGTGTGGCACAGCAACAGCCGCATGCAGGCTGTGCATTGTGAGCTACTCTGCCTTGAGTCTTTGTTCTTGCAGAGCTCACTTTTGTCTTTTGCTCTCTGTCGTCTTCCAGACCTCCCTGCGCATCATTCCTGCTGAGAAGGCTCTGGAGAGACCTGCGAGGTAACCTCTGCTTCCTTTATTTTCCTCTGCATCATCCTCATCCCCCTCCCCCATCCCCTTGACAGCAGGAACCGTTGTTGTGATTCAGCCCAGAATCACAACTCTGCACTATTGCTGGTGCAAATAGCCTCTGTCGCTGCTATCACTGATGATTTGCATGGGTTAGTGTTAGTCTTCACTTCCCTTTGTCATTAAAGGCTGTGAGTTTTGCTACGCTTTGTCTCTGACTGAGCAAGAATACATTAACCCTGCAAATCCATTGATTCTGCCCTTCACCTCCTACCCGTCCCTTAACCCCCCCTTCCTCTAGTCCTGCTCCCTTTCACTAGTGGCCTGCTTATTCACATTTTCCATGGTGAATGGGCAAAAGGAGGACATGCTGAAGAGGCCACTTAATAGGAAGCCCACTTAAACAAATGAGAAAAAAACGAGCACAATATTGTCTCATCATTTTGGGCAAGAATAACAGATTTTAGTTAGATGAACTTTGGGTTTATGTAAAAATACAAAACCATTGAATTGTATCAGAAAAACAAACACGAGAACTTGAGCTCTGTTATTAACGTAAGTGGATTATTAAAGATTAAGAGTAATTTATGCTCTTTTACTGGGTTTGCAATTATTGATGACAATAAATACGATGTACCCACTTGGGATCATTAAGATTTTAACAGTACTACTTTTTTCGACACTGCTTTAGCGGTACATTTATTGAGGAGAAAGAATTTAACAAAATTAATTTCTCATTATTCAGTTTGGCTATTCATTTAATTTGTAATTAATTATATACTTGAAACGACTATTATTTGCATCAATTCTGTTCAAATATTAGCATTCGTTGTAACATTTATGTCTTTCCATTGCGACACAGTCAGAGCAGGCCTGCGTGGCTCTCACTGACCCTGTGTGTGCATGCGTATGTAACAGACGGACAGCGGGAGCTAGCCCCGCCCCTCTGCACAGACAGGCAGCTGCCTGGGACAAAGACACACGCAGCTTATATTCAAGTCGCCCATTGAAAAGTGAAGTGTGCCACGGCATATTTTCTTCTGAAAGCAGCCGTGTCAATTTTTGTTGCAGTGCTGCCAGTGACTACAGGAAGAGAAGGAAGTCGGAGCCATCAAGTTCTCAAGTGAACGCTCAGTCTCAGAGGAGAGCTGCAACCTCCCCAAAACCAGTGGATGCCTACAGACCCAGCAGCAGCCTAAAGAAACCCGTCATTCGTTCCTCACCAGCATCACCTTCCAAAGCCAAAGGTATACACACAAATAGCCCATTTTCACTTCATATATTTCTCTCCCCTGTGCCCAGAAAAGATGTGTTTTTATTTGTTGTCTTTCCTTCTATATTTTATGTGGTCATGAATGTCATTTAATTGCGTTAGTGGGGGTGTCAGGAAACGGCAGATCATCTTTTTTTCCCAACCTTATTTTCTCTTCTTCTTCTGCTCCTCTCCCCGGCTCTTCCACCTTTTTAGTAGTTGTTATTGCTAAATCTGCTTTCCTCCTTCTTCTCTTTCACCACGCTGCTTTCTGTTGGACATCTAAAAGGTGGGGACGCATGCAACATGTATTCAAACAGTTTGACCTCCCCAGGTTCTTATCAAGGCTCCTGTACACCCCCTGCCTCCTCTGACTCTGTTCATTTCCATGAGGATGGCAGCTCGTCCTCCAAGCAGTCCGTCTGTTGTAAGAACAGTTGGCAAACAAAACAGCAGGATGCTGAGACATGGACCAGCATTGAGGAGGCGCCGCCCTCCGCTGGCAAACTCAAGTCACGCAGCTGTGATGATTTACTCAGCGACGGGCATTCGGGTTCAGTTGGTCGCAATGCCACCCGTTCAGAAAGTGCTGGGTCGCTGTTGTGTGATGGGAATCCCTCAGGTTCAACTGCATCCAATTCCACTTGCTCACTGCCAAGACTCCATCGGCGACTGACGCATGAATCACCAGGCTTTCTTAAGCTTTATCGCAAAATGCACCAGATTGACCGAGCACAGCTCATCCCGTCTGATGTCATCCGCTCAGTCCGCGCTCGCATCCTGGAACTAGAGAGTCAACCTCATCTGCACCTTCACCGCCTTTCTCCTTGGACACCTTCTTGGGGCGTGGAGGTGCCACAAGATACGGTGCCAAACCGCATTTCTACGTATGAGAACCTTATTCAGAAATCCAAATCCATGCCCAACTTGGGTGATGGTGAGATGCCTTCAGGCGCTACTACACCGGGTGGCTCATCATCACGAGCCAGCAGTGGCGGTGGTGGCACACCAAGTTTTCCAAAACGTCGTTTTTCCATAGAATCTTTACTAGAGGAGGACAATAACGGCAACAGTAGAACAGTACCTCACTCCATGGATCACTTACATCGACCCCGTAGCCCACCTGAGGGCCAACCTCGTGGGCCAGAACCGAACCATGGCCGGGCCTTTCCTGCTCCTCCTGTCCCTCAAAGCCTTCAAGCCAACCCAGACTACTCTGACAGTGAACAAGACGCTGTTGCGTCAGACCTGAGTGACTTCATCCAGGTGGAGGGCTCCTCGTTTTGTAGTGAGAGTGACTTTGACCATTGCTCACTAACCTCCTCTGAGAGCTTGTACGGCTCTTCCACCTTACACCACCACCTCCGTCATCACCACCACCACCACCACCACCACCACACTGGTCACCAAAATGTAGGCCAGAGCCAGGGCTACCAACACCGGCACCTCATCAGTAGCTGCAAAGGCCGCTGCCCGGCTTCTTACACTCGCTTCACAACCATGCTCCGCCATGAGAGAGAACGAGCCCGGCAGGAGCTCCAGAGACCCTCAAAGCAGAGCAACCAGTCACAAATCCAAAGCTCACACTCCCAGGAAACAATGTCCAAGCTGGCCTTCCTGGTCAGCCCAGTGCCTTTCCGCAGGAAAAAGGGCTCGCCACCTACCTCCAGAAGGGTCAGTGGTGGTGGAGGTCGAAGTAGCAGGCCTAAGTCCAAACAGGCCATTTATGAAGCACTAGATGCAGCCTTGAGAGACATTTATGAGCACATTCAAGCAGAAAGAGGCCACAGAGGTACTAGGGCACCTGACGATAGCATCCTGAGGCGAATACTGGCAGAACTACTGCCAAATGTGCCTGAACGAAGCTCCTCACTGCGGGGGAGGAGGGGCTGTTGGTACGGGGGTCAATCCTCTGCGTCTTTGTACCCAGATGGTAGCCCCACTGGGTATGCCTCATACAGAGAGGATCCATCCACACCACGGCTACAGTCACCAATCAGTGCCTGTTATGGACGCCATTTGGACACCGCGCACAATCATGAATATGAAGAGGAGCAGGGCAATGGAAATGGTCTCTGTTTTTCAGGTGCAGACAATACATTATGTCACACATCACTTATATATATAAGTACCTTTTGTCATGTAGTGTCATACCTAGAAAAAATTATTTTTTAAGATACAAAACATGCATCCATATACATTCCTCATGTTTCCCTATTCCACTTGTTTGGTCAATACATCCATTACTGTGCTGTGAGATCTTTTCACCATAAATTCTCAAGTAAAACCTGATTATTTAGTTTAGCTTAAAGCTCATAACAGTTGAAATGTAGCGTGTACCTCTGATTTCTTCACATTAGGATGAGGATTAAAAGTTGCTGCAAGGGTTTTAATTTGTACCATGATCAGGAAAAGGTTGAGTTTT
The DNA here is from genome assembly GCF_963457635.1 of Microchirus variegatus. NCBI lineage: Eukaryota > Metazoa > Chordata > Actinopteri > Pleuronectiformes > Soleidae > Microchirus > Microchirus variegatus. Next base: position 7,711,183 of record NC_139824.1, read on the forward strand.
AGTGATAATACCTGAAAGCTGAATGAATAATTTATTAATAGAGTATGGTATGTGTGACCTTGGTATCAAAAGGAGGGAGATGAATAAAAAAACAAAAGATTCACAGTTCAGAAATGGTTATGGTAGTAAAATATAATTGTACAACCAGGGTATTGCAAATGAAAGCCCGGTATTTCTGGTATTGAGGTCATTTGAGAATTTGTGGCACACTCGTCTTTAGTTTTTAGTGTGAATGTTGTTAAAGGATTTTATTTGCCTGATTCATAAATGGAGTTATTGAATCATTTCATTGTCCCACAATATGTTTTATTTCCTTCAATCCCTTTGCTTGTAAATTGTTTTTATTCTTATTTTGTTTTATATTCCATAGAAGAATTGCATGTGTCTCCTATGTCATTATGCCATGTATTGTGGGAAAAGTGGAATGACTGTGTTTTTCCAATTGACTGGAAATAAAAAAACACACCAATTCTTTTTGACCAGAGCTTTCATTCCCTCATTGATCTGTTGGAATGACATCATCACTGTACCATCAGCACGTTTGTATCGTGAGCGCTCGCATGTGGCCGGACTGTAGTTTCTTCATCCTTGTGACCTTTGGTATTTGTCTCTACCAATCATAGACCAGGATGTCTCCAGGAGTTATTCCACCATGGATGGACGCCACACACCTACACCGAGACGACCTACTCCTGACAGAGAGGTACAGCATAGATATGCAGCATGTGGTTGTGCAGCACTTCACAAAATCATCGGTCTCTTCTAGTACAGATAAATAACTATTTATGAGACAATAGCTTAGCACCTTACGATATTTTTCATCGAGATTCACCAGGCATATTCTTTTGTGTACTATGTACTTTAACTGTACAATTAAACCTACTTGCAGACATTTCAGAAGTGGTGTTGATGTTGTACTTGATAAATTGCTTGCTGGCTTTCTCCCTCTCTCACTCTGATCTCCCAGGTCTCCCATAAACAGATGACACAACTTATTCTGTTCTCTCTCCTTCACCAGAAACAGCCTGCAAGAGCCATTTATGATTTTAAGGCACAAACAGCGAAGTGAGTAAACTCGTAGCACACAAACGATAAAGGAAACCTTTAATGCATGGCTCTCTGCCTGCGTATCAATACATCTGGGCTTGCTGTTTGTTGATTTTTTTTGTATTTAAATGTCTTTGTCAAAAATCCAGCCTTATTTGAATGGCTTTAACATTTTTAAACATGTGCATGAGCAAAGGTGTGGAATGCTTTGGAGGGCTTTAGGGGCTGATATTGTATAGTTCATGCTGTGTATAGAAATGTTGGTGCCTAGTTCATTTCACATCTTACTCGTGCCTTTGCGATGGATCAAAGACGTATGCGACAATGCTTGAGTGATATTGTGTTACAGGGAGCTGACATTTAAAAAGGGCGACGCAGTAAACATCATCAGGCAGATCGATAACAACTGGTATGAAGGAGAGCACCGCGGACGTGTGGGGATATTCCCCATATCGTATGTAGAGGTAAATGCGCAACTGACCTATGAGTTTGTATGTTGTTTTGCCAAAAATTGACTAACCCTCCTCGTTTACACAATGCTTGCATACCTGTGCAGAAAATGCCGTCCGCAGAGAAGCAGCAGCCGATCCGTCCTCCTCCGCCAGCACACGTCAGAGAGATCGGAGAGGCAGTGGCTCGGTACAACTTCAATGCTGACACTAATGTGGAGCTGTCGCTCAGAAAGGTAGACTAATGTGCAAATCAGCACATATTTTAAGGTTTCAAATCTCGTTTCTAATTTTGGAATCAAGCGGTTGTGTAACAGTTTCCTGTGGTCACGCGTCTTTCACTAATAACAGTTTTTTTTTTCTTATTGGAGCCTTGATTTATGTTAATGTGTGTGTGTGTATGCTTCTTTTGTGTGCTTCTCTGTGTGTAGGGCGAGAAAGTAATTGTGATAAGGCAGGTGGATCAGAACTGGTACGAGGGCAAGATCCCAGAGACAACCAAACAGGGCATCTTTCCCGTGTCCTACGTTGACATCATGAAGCGCTCCCCGTCCAAGAGCTCCGCCCACCACATAGACTCACGTGGTCACCCTGGCATCAGGACTCCAAGCAGTACACCCGTCAAGGTAGGAGGATCATTACAATAAGGTAATGACATCGATCAAGACAGCAAACCAATATATGAGTTACAAATAAGTCATCTGTTTATAAGATTAAAAAAAAAAAATAGAAAAGCTGCTTTATACAGTAACTAAGGATGTATTGGTTTGATATAATAATACAGTATTGCCAATTGTAATCAACAAATATTTCAAATTAAATACAAGGGAGTATATACAACTTTAAAGGTCCCATATTATATCCTATTTCTCCAAGTTAACCTAGTTCCCTGGTGTCCTAATGAACATGTCTGTGATATGCTTTGGTCAAAATACCATAAGAATGAAGCACCACAGCAGTTCAATCTCCCTGCCAAAACAGCCCTGTTCTGTTTAGTAGTATCTCTTTAAAAAAAAAAAGTAAAACGAAACTTAAGGGACAGGAAATGACATCAGCCACAGAGGCTACTGGGAGCTCACAGTAGTTGGCATTTGGAAAAATGATCATTTGCATATAGCAGGCACATTGCCGTCATATATGACATGTATCCACTGGACAGATAAATCTGAGGGTGGGAGTTTGTGTAGAACTCTGTGCTGCACTGTGGAGCCAAGAATAGAACTTTTCGTGGACAAAATTCAACAATTCCAGTCAATATTGCATGTTTTATCTCCTGTACTTAGACTGAGGAGGACCACAAAAATATGAGGGAGTCAGCTTTTTCACACTTTGGCGACTGATAGGGCCTCCAGAGTCCCAAATGGATTTAATGGATTTAAATGATTAAAAAGTTGATTTTGCATAATATGGGACCTTTAATTTCAGACGTTCACAGTCAAACGCATAAAATGAACACTGTATTAGTTTTTATAAATCACACTCTGTTCCTTTCCCTTCACTTTATCTTCATGGAGCCTTTCTACCATCTACCTCCATCAACCACCACATGTGAATTCCCCTCCCCTCTCCCCTCGTTGAGAAAGCCCGACCTGCAAACTATCACCAGTGAGTGGCTGTCTCTCACCATGGACCCATCAGCATCCCCTCCAGCTCACTCTCGCCCCACCACCCCTGTACCGCCCACCCCTCCCCCTCTTCCAGCTGAACTTGCACCGTTTCAGATGGCGAAGAGACCCTCACCTACACTGACGCAACGAGGCTTTGCCCTCCCACCCCAGACATTTTCCAGAACTCCACCTTTTAGGGAAGGAAGACCTAGTTTAGGTCACACCACAGCTGTTCTGCCTTTCTCGCAGCCTCCTCCCTCTACTCATTCCTCACTCACTTCCCCACCACCTGACTCTTTTTATGGATACAACAGCGGCAGCCGGGGGTTCACTGAAACAGCCCAGATTTCACACCCTTTTAGGCAAGAGGTTTTGTTCATCACAGCCCCAGAGCCAGTACAGTCACAAATTCCACAGTGGTGCAATTCAAATACACCAGTACAAAAAAGCACCAAAGCCCCTGACTTTAAGCTACAAGTAAAAGACCCTTATGATGAGCTGTTGTCTCTGATCCTGGATGATTCTTCCGAAACAGATGACGTTAACTTATCAAGATTATCTCCAATTGATTTCCCACCACCTCTGCTAACTATTGAATCTCAGAGCAGGTTTAAGTTAAAAGAAGACACCCATCAGCCGACAGGGAAACCCCCAGTATTCACTCCCGCCAGTAAACCAGCTGGTAGCGTTCGGGTAGAGGTGCAGTTTCACAAGCCTGTGGCGATGCAGCCACTGCCCATCACCTGGGGAGCACGGCCAAAAACTCTGAAAGACGACGAAGCGTTCGAGTCTCAAAGGCCACCGTCAGCCAAGGGGAAGACGTTGACTGAGTTGTTCATTGAGGAAGAGGATGAAGCTTTAGAAGAAAAAGAGGACAGTAGAGTTTTAGAAAGACTCGGTCCACAGGTAGAGCATGGTGTGAACCCCCTCAGTTGAGGGACATTGAGGAAAACATTTGTCACCGTAAGAATCTGCTTAGTAGAACAGTCAATAGGAGTGCTGTGTCCCCCTTTACACCTTGCATGTTCTGTGATTGGATAGTGCTTCACCACATGTATTTACACCTGGTAGTATTGTGTCTATATTAGATTTGGATTGCTATCCGCTCACAATCATCACCCCCCCCCCCCGACATTACCTCCCCCTCTGTGCTCTGCCATATCATCCTCAACAACAACACGCGAAGTTGCACTGTTGTCTTGACTCCTCGTTGCTTTTCAAAGCAGGGGAAGAAGTCGACTTTTGACCAGCGGGAAACCGACAAAAGCAGAGGAGACTGCGCTAGCGCTGTCACGTTAGCTGTCACCTCTGCTCTGCTCAGTTGTTGTGGGCGGTGCAGAGATGCAGCAGAGACGGATCGCTTTTACACTTCTGTTCAATCCTGAAGCGGTTTTCGCAACAATCCATCCTCGGGTGTATTTACACCTGAATTTGCATGTTCTCAGGCGCTATCCGATTGAAACCCAATCACAGAAAATGCATTTAAATGCCAGGTGTAAAGGGGGTGAAAGTCTCCCATCAGAGGCCAGATTTCCCCAAGGGTGGAGATAGATTTTACAGGAGGTGCAGAATTTAAAGTCTCTCTCGGATTACTTGATCTGCACTATGCTGAACGACTGTAATTTAATTATTGATCAGTGAGAACAGAAATAAGTTGCCTTCGCCATCTTTAAGAGAAACTGGGATGTACCAAAAATCACTGATTTCTTATTTGTTTTAGAAGATTAAGAAAAATGCTAGCTACGTTGCACAGATCATATATATATTTATATTAATGCTATATTTTATTTTTTATTCAATAAATAATTTTCTCAAGGCAGATATTTTCCCTGATAAAGATAAAAGTGTATTTTCAATATCCTATTTAAGTCTTTTCCTCCATGTCCCTTCTAAACTTCAGTGAAATACAGCCAACAGAATGAAAGGATTTCTACAGCTAGCATCTCATGTTCCAGCCTCAGTATTGATGTATGTGTGTCGTTGCCTCTGTAGGCTGAGGTCTCTTCAACCATCCTGACACGACTTTCTCACCCCGGCGTCTCTTCACCTTCCATTCGTCCTCCTCCCACCTCCTTACCCCCCCCTTCCTCTGCCACTTCTTTTGCTCCTCCTCCTTCGTCTCCTCCCTCACGCTCGCAACAGCACGACGACCCCACCGTCCTTACATCTCCCCCTCGCTCCCCTCGGCCTCCAGCCCTCCCCCGCCTCTCGACATCCCCCCTCCCTCCAGTCTCTCCCTCACCGCCCGTCTCACCACCTCCCCTCCGCTCATCACAGCATTCAAACCCTCAACCCTTCAGCTCTCCCTGCCCCTCTCTTCCCGCCTCATCCCTCCTCGACTCGGAGTCGACTACACCACTTCACGCCCGGTCTCCCCCTAAACCTGCCTCTCCTCCCCTCACTTCTCCATCCTCTCCCCCTGCTGTACCCTACCCAGGACATAGGTCTCCCAAGGTGAAGGTAAAGCTGGATTTTGAAGGCTTTGCTTTTCTTGGTGTATGGTTTGTGGTGATACTACTCGTGTAATTGGTTTATTTAGATGAGTTACTCAAAAATATACTGACTACTACATGTTTTCTACGCAAACATCTAATGGACACTAACACTGTAGATGATTTATGGCCAGTTAAAGACATTTTTTGTGTCAATTAGTGTGTTTTGCTCGCATTATTTGTGCTGCGATGTGTCTTGGAGGATTTGTATTGGCTTGTGGCTGTGTTGAAGGTGATGGTGACATCAGCATCAGTTTGGCAGCATGTCGTTAGCCTTCAGTTGGGTGTGTTCAGCTCATTGTTGGTGGTTGCAGACTGTCGAAGATAATAGGTGTTCCCTCTGGTCTTTCTGCCTGTTAAGCAGGATCCCCTTGTTGGTGGTAAACCTCCTCGTAGCCCCATCTTGTCCCGGAGGTCCTATCTGTCTTCTGTTAGAGGTCGAAGGGTAGGGGGACATGTCTTCATTTAGCCATGCCATTACTGTACTCTTGTGCATGGAGGAAGTCTTTACAGTTCATGCCAGATCACCACATACTCTGTAACATGCATTTAAAAATATGTTGTTGTTTTTTTTATTACAAGAGACATTTTATCAGATCTTTCAATGAAAACAGTTCAAACTATTCAAAATCTGAAGTAAAGCACCAGCAAATGCCTCATTTTGATTTATTATCCATCTCTCTCCTTCTTTCAGCGACTAGTACAGGATGCACTCCAAGGCGGAGGAGACCCGTAAGTGATTTTTGTTGTTATTAAGGTCGGGATAATTCTGATATGTCCCTTCAATGAATGTGTTGCATTTGCATGACATGTAAATATGTTGTTCTGCATTATTGGTGCAGCATATCATGGGTGTCCGTTCACAGTCAGTGTCTCCACCGCAGATACCAGGTTTTGTACAACTACATGCCTCGCAACGAGGACGAGCTGGAGCTGAGGGAGAGCGACATCGTCGATGTGATGGAGAAATGTGACGACGGCTGGTTTGTTGGTAAGTAGAGGGGGAGGAGAGCAAATTGAACTTGATAAATCGGTTTGGTTAACTGCATATAGATGTTCATACATCCAAATATGCTGTTGCGCACATGATGGATGTGCCGAGAGGAGATAAGTGAATTAGTGTCTGCAGACATGACATAATTGCCACGAAACACCACTGATGCTTGTCATTACACTGAGTGACAGTGAGTTATTCATACCTCGATCAACTTTGTTGACAAAGTAAATATGTAGCTCTCAGTATACTCATTGTATAGATTAAGAACATCAAAATACAACAAGCAAACCTAGACAGAGGTACTCTGAAAATACACAAAGCAATTTTCTATGTACTTAATCCCATATTGTTGCAGTTCCACCAAAGATTGACGTACCCTTTAAACTTCAAAGATGGTTAATTTGGATTAAACTATCAAAAGTCAGAATATTTGTGGCCTAACTTTTTCCGCAACCCCTCAAATGAACCTTGTATATATATGTGTATATATATATATGTATATATATATATGTAAATATATATATATAAATATAAATATATATATATATATATATATATATATATATATATGTATATGTATATATATTTATATGTGTGTGTGTGTGTATATATATGTATATGTGTATATATATGTATGTGTGTATGTGTATATATGTATATATATGTATATATGTGTGTGTATTTATATATTTATATATGTATGCGTTTGTATATGTGTGTATATATATATTTACATATGTATGTGTTTGTATATATACATATTTATATATGTGTATGTATATATATATATATGTATATATATATATACATATATATATATGTATATATATATATATATGTATGTGTATATCTATAAATCTTGTTTTAATAATGAAAAAAGCTTCTAATCGATTATGAAAATAGTTGATGATTAATTCATCAAGTAATTGTTTCAGCTCTAATAAAAAGTTCATTTTACAGGTCAAATGAATCCAGTTGTCTGCAGGGTTTATAGTGTGGCTGTGATTTGCTGTGAAGTACTTTGCAAACATCAGCAGTCAGACCATTAGGTGGCACTGTGGTCTCGCCACATATCTTTTCCCTAGCATGGCTGCGTTTGAAGAAGTCATCATGATCTGTCACCCTTAAAACTGGTCGACGGTACAATCTTAAAATGAGTATAAACTCCGGAATCAGCTCATTTGTAGACTGCACTGCAGTAGAACAGTGCCTCTGGCAGTCGCTGCCGCTGCCAAGTTAAAGTAATCCCGTTTTATTGCTCTTTTGTTTCTGAAGGGACCTCTCGGAGGAGCAAGTTGTTTGGAACCTTCCCAGGAAACTACGTGAAGCAGCTATAATGATGATTCCAGATGAACACCGTGGCCACGCCCCTTCTGTGACACCACACCCCCCCCTTGAGTTCATGGCTGTCAGCACAGCACCTGCAGAACCACCACCTCCAACGAGCGGTCGACAGAGACCTGTGGCACATTGTGTACGTGTGGCTCATCAGCTTCACACAGAACATTTAGCTCTAACTAGCCATCCTTAATGGAAGACTTCTATGAGATAATGCTGTTGTTTTTTTTTTACTTTATTTTTTTAGAACCCTAAACTCTGTGCTGCAAATCGGCAGCTGTTTGACAGCGATGGTATGGCGATGCTTGTCTCTCTGTTACAGCTGTGCACAGGCAGTAAGATCACAACTTTCAAAACACCCGTCACGTTTTATTTCAGTGTTCGATTACAGATATGCACAGAGACACTCGGTGCAGAGAGCGACGCACAAACAGTATTCTGTCTGTCAGCGGGTCCGCTGTCTGGATTGAGGTTGGGAAAAGGGGGAGGGGCTTGCAGCCAGCGTCACCGAGTTGGAGTAAAAGGAGTTACACGTGGAACAGACTGTGCATGTATCAATGTTATGTGTTACCCAGTGTATTGATTAGCTGATATTTGGGGGATATCACCGATCATAATTGAGCAATTGTTTTAAAATATTGCAAATGAGAAAGTGGGAAAATATCATTCTGCTTTCCGTCTCAACCTAATACATTAGATTTTCTCCATCTTCACACTAGGATTGATGCACTTTAATGGGATTTTAACAGAATGTTTGTTTCATTTCAAATTCATATGGCTATTGGCCATGTTTGAAAAGTGTATGTAAAAACAGTTACTGAGTTACTTTTAGGTATTATTCTATTTATTAGAGGACGAATGCTGGGTTTTAGAAAGGAAGGGAAAAGTGTTGCTCTTTTTAACATATTATTTTAACGGCAGCAGTGACACGTTGTCATTTATCGTTGTCCCGGAATAACGTTGAGGAATAACATGAGATTTGATGAGACTGTGGTCAATTATTTCCAGGTGTCATGTTATGTTGAATTTATTTAAAGGCAGATACAGAATGAGGAAAAAACACCAACTTGAGTCGTGGAAGTGCAATTTATTTTTTTTCCCGTACGACTTCTTTTAAATCTGCGTGAATAGGTTGTGAGTCACTGTTTATGTGTTCGTGTACTACTTTGAGTTACTGGCTTTTCTTTCATCGTAGCTCATCACGCACAGCGAATGATCCGTGTCTTTTCTTCATTTTTCTTTTTGCGTTTCACAGAAGCTGGACACTGACGAAGCAAATGTTAAAGCACCTTAAGATATTCTTTTTTTATTCTCATTATTATTATTATTATTATTATTATTATTCACTGTCTTTCATGTCACACCCACTCCTTCACCTCATCATCCACTATTTCAGATAGTGTGAGAACACTTTATATATGTGTGTGTGTGCGCGTGTGTGGTGTTTTTGTAAGCCTTTTGTATGAGAGCTGTAAAATGGCCAACATCCACTTGCTTTATAAAGTCTGCTTTTTCTCACCCACCATCGTAATTGGTTTCCTCTCCTTTGTTCACGTTTCTGTCATCACTGGTGCTAATTTCCACTTTATTGACCGCTGTCATTGTAGCCAGGCGTTAGGCCTTTCTTTTCCCTTCTTTTTTTTTTCCGGAGACTTGTTGACGTATTTAGGCTGACGTAAACGTAGGTAGATTGAGTCGAGTTGGTGATTTGTTGCCTTACTCACCAGCTCACTAATTTAATAGCCATGTATGTTGTTATGAACTTATTCTGTGATGCAAAAAAGAATCATTTATTCATAGTCTTAGAAAACATCATGACAGTGTGCACAAGAAACTTTCACTATCTCCCTTTGATACACGAGGAACAGATTCGGACTGAAGACATTTTGATTCCTGGCGATGTTTATTTACATGTAACGGCAATGTGTAAATCTATGTTACTCCTGTTAATGTCAAAGTCACTGCACACTCTCGGACCTATAAGTATTTCTACAATATCTTAGCAAGTTATTCGATGACTTTATGGAGCTGTGTTGCTAATAAAGTCCAGCTGGTAGATGAAGTATTTTTCTTTCTTTCCTTCTTTTCCCCAGCGTAACTGATGAGGCAGCTTTGTGTGCCGATGACAGGAAAAGGAAATCTCGTGATGTTTAAAGGTACCTTGCAGTGTTTTTGACCACCTTTTTTTTTTTTTTTTCTTCCCTACTTTCCACTCTGATCACACTGAGGTTTGGTGACGGATATCCCTGGTAATCTTTTTTTCACACAGTTCCACATACGCACACTTGGGGGCGGTGATGTGTCAATTCTTACGAGGAAAATCTGCAAGTGCTGTTTTGGATGCACTGAGGAACGAGCTTTGCACGTTTGATGAACATGGGACGGACAGATGTTAATGTTTTTGTTGTCCTGGTGGTCTAAATGAAAAGAAATGGATGGCTATATTTCACTTATTTTCATTTGTCCATCTCTCTGTACATTAATAATCGGCTCCAAATCCATTTTGGAGTCTTTCTATCAGAGGCTTAGATGTTCAAGAGGTCTCTCAGGAGTACTTCAGCTGTTCCAGGACTGCGCCGTTCTGGATGTGGACCTCAGATGTTGCACCTGGAATCTGCTGGAGCCACGCTCCACCAGTGCTCCGATTACCACTGGCACCGTTTCCGTTTGTAAATCCCCACATCTTTTCGAGCTCCTCTCTCAGCCCTTGGTATTTTTTGGGCATCTCGTGTTCCGTCTTCTTGGTGTTGCTGTTGTTTGGAATGCTCCATCTATCACTGCTGCCTTTCACCAGTTTGTGTGTCTGGTTCTAGAATGTACTGTTTATATTATGGGAGAGTATTCACAGTGGTTTTAAATAGACTTTAGTGACTTCAAGTTCATTGTCATGAGTTGAAGAGAAATTGGACATAATCCATCGTGAGTTTTACTCTTAAAGACGCCATATGTAAGAATGTGGCCAAAAACAGTTACTACACTCAAATTCAAAATACCGAGGTCTTTTAGGTTTCGTTTTCTCCGCCATCATAGCTCAGACGTAACTGGCAAACCGTGGTTGCTCGGCAGCTGAGACTCTAATGACTGCAATGATTGGTAGACGGCGGTAGGTGGCGCCACATGCCAAAACATGATTTGCAGTCTGCAAAATGTTTTTTTAATGCAAATATTTTGTCTGTAATGTTGTTGTTGGTGAGTTTAATATGTTATGTGAACATTATTCCTGAGTCTCTGTAACATTAGGAGGAATTTATTGCCAGTTTATTACATAATGTATCTTTAATGTTGGATTGATAGAGAATGTTTAGTGTGTGAATATTTACAGGTACAGAAATAAATAGTTTGCAAATTTAACTTCCTTTATTTGACAAGGCCTTACATCGCCATGGTAACTGCATAAACAAACTGTGGAACTGGTCCACTTTGAAATAGCCCTTTGCTTTAGTTTGTTTTGTTTAATTTGAACTGTTTGAACTGGCACTTCATTAGCTTGATGGAACCGTGTCAGCGCTGACAAAGATTAACACGCTTTACTTTATCATGTGTATGCTCATTTGTCTTTTAATATATGATGCAAAACAGTCAGCAGAATAAGTTTAAGTGGATACGGAGAGACAGGATGATCTAGTTTGTGGCATAAACACATACAGGGACATAGGATGTGTTAAGAGGCTCAAGAGTGAGAGTCCTGGGTCCCATCCAGATCAATAGAGGCTGGAATGTGCATATGGGACCTCCAAGGCCTTAAAGTGGAGCTGCGCCTCCAGACCAAATAAGGACAGGAGCAGCAAGACCCGTCGGCCAGAGTGAGAGGCGGCCACAGCCTGACTCCGAGGCTCCCAGGGATGAGAAGCCACGAGGGAGGGAGGGAGAGAGAGGCTGGTCTCAGACAGAGGTTGGTTTACATCCTCACTCTTGAGTGTCCACATTATTTTCAGCACGTGGTCCAAACACAGCTCCGACTTCTATCGGGGAGACTGAAATAGTAACAGCGGTTGAAAAAAGAAAAAAGAGACACAACTCGAAAAAAATGAGTACAGACTGCAGAGTCCGTTCCCAAAACCTGACAAATTACTTCACTGCTGGGGAGGGGTCTCTCCAATTTCCTCCTCCTCTTCCTCCTCCTTCCACGCATCCCCCCCCCCCCCCCCCCCTCTCAACATGGTACAAAACGTCCATCACTTCATAGTCCTTTGCTCTTTAACTGTGCTCCCCACAGTGTGCACTTCACTGTCTGGGCTGTTGTTATCTGACAGCAGCGGACAATAAAGGGTCATGCCACTCTCTGTCGTGCTGGACGGTCCAGCCCCCTGGGGCTTCCGCCTGACGGGAGGAAAGGACTTCAACCAGCCTCTCTCCATCTCCAGGGTGAGTGAATTAAACGGTGAAAAAAATACAACATTTCCTGTGATATCAAAATTATTTGATTTATTCCATTTCCTATTATGTTTTTTTTTTTTTTTTACTATTTATAATTTGCTTTGACACTGTTTGTCCCATTCAAACAGTCAAATGTAAAGAGCAGCTGTGTGTTCAGGTACAGTCCAGAGTTCTTCAGTTTGCCAACAGCACTGCGTTTCCAGGCAGGGTTAATTCGAGAAAGCGTCTGTGTGCAGCGTGGTGTGGCGTTTGCACCTGTGCCGCAGTCAATACAAGAGGCTTAGTTCCAAATAGCAGCATTGCATTACTACACTGACATGTGCACTCACCCCCCCCCCCCCACCCGAACACTTTTCATCAAGTAGATTTCAGACTCAAGAGATTTAGGAGGATGGAAAATTTAGCTAAGAAAGCTCTCCAGTCCTGTGGAGCATGTGAATCGTTTTATCTGGATTCATGTCTGGACTTAGGCCAAACATAGAAAAATAAATATGGAATGTTCCACCTTTAATATGTTTGGACAGATTAGTTTCCTGCCACATTCATGCTGACAGCTGTACGGAGACGAATGTATTTACCAGTGATTAGTAATGATGAATGCTGTGTTAGAATAACCTTTATTCTGATATTTATTACAGTCGTGCAGCTGTTCAGAGGAAAGTGAGCCTTTAGCTTTAGGTCAACACAGTTTGTCATCTGACGTCGACACAGGTGGATGAAGATGTTTTAGTTCAGTAAGGGGGAAAAAAAACCGTCAAGAGTTCTTGTTACTTTCCATGAAAACAATGTAGCTGCAGCTAAGAGATAAGTGAGTTACGAATTCATCGTCATCTGCAACTGAAAGTGATCATTTCCTAGAAGTAATATGGCATTTCCTGTTGATGGAGAGAGCAGCCGGAAAACAACAAGTGACGTGATTGCATTCAAAGGTAATAACCAGAAAGTTTCTAACGAGAGGATCAGTTTGATGTTGGAGGGAAATAGAGATGTTTGCGCTTTTTTTGGCAAGTTTGTGAATATTGATATTGTGCTTCTTCTGTTGTACAGTAAATATGTAAATAGCAGGCTGACATACATCAGTAATGAAGCAAACACTCCAATATGTATATATATATATGTATATATATGTGTGTGTATATACATATATACGTATGTATATATGTGTTTATGTATATATATGTGTTTATGTATATATATGTGTATATATGTATATGTATACAGACATACAAATATGTGTATATAAACAAGTATAGATATACATACATATATGTGTATATATATATTTTTATATATATATGGAAATATGTATACATAATATATATACACGTATAATATATGTGTATATATATACACATATATTATACGTGTATATATATACACATATATATAAATATATGTATACATGTGTATGTATGCATATATGTGTACATACATAATAGGTTTAATTTCAATAGTTTTTGAATTAAAAAAGTCAGTTTTGTGTCAGTGCTACGTCATATAATATTTATGTGCAATTTTAAAAACATATTTTCATATATTCTTAGGTCATTTTTATTTATAACTTATTTATTTGTACCATATTATCTTCCTTTTAAAACACATTCTGCTATTTTTTTTTTTTCTCGCCTGAAGTCGCACTAAAACTGATCTGCACCGATTCTACAGGAAGCTTTTTATTCACACTGCATGGGCACAGCTGTGTCTCTATAAAGTCATTATAAATAGCGAGGTTGTTATTATTATACGAGTGGGAAACAAATTAAGTTATATGGGGATAAACAAAGACACGAAACAATCAAGAACATCTCTAAATACAGATAGAGGCATCATGTACAGGGACAGCGAAATACACAATGGGGTTTAATCCCCTGTGATGCAGCCATACACGGGGGGATCAAACCCTTTCCTTCAGCATTTCTGAATATAAACAGTGATGTCATCGGCAGCATTTAGATTTGTGGGTTTGATCCCTGCGGCAGCACACGGCAGCAGATGTGAGGTGATCCAATAATCCCTCTCTGTTATGGTTATGTGCGTCTATATTTAGGGGAAAGAGCTCAGAAACTACTACAGAAACATAGTTAACAGACTGGTGTCTCTGTCCTCACACATGGTGCTGGACACTTAGTGGATACTTTGGTGGCTCATATGAGAACCATGATGAGAGACGGAGAGAGTCGGGGGGAGAAAAGTGTATGAAGTCAAACTTATACAAGCAGCAGCTGTGTTAGAATATACTTGTAAAATGTTGGTGAGAATATAATCCCAAAGGGCACCACCGCGTCTGATATAACACCATGTTCACGTCAAACTGTTGCTACAGTAAAAACCACACACGCTCTATTTAAGCACTAGTGAATCCAGTGTCTCCCTGCACTGCCATTTTTGGTCAGGAACATCCTCGTGACCCGCGACTGTTCCCAAGCCGGTCGAGGAAAGTAAACACAAGTGATTATCATCTCTTTTCTTTTTTTTTTTTCAGCTCACAGCAGCCTTAAAGGGGCACTCTGTCTATCACGTGTACGCACCAGCCATCAACATACTTGATCTTGGTGTCGTGTGGGCTGCGCTGAGCCTGTGAACGCGGCTGTTTCGTTTGTGATGTGGCGCTGAGTCGCCATTTACGGTCCAATCCAAAATTACATCGATAACCAAAGTGCTGTACATTGCAAAAATACATGAAATAGACAGATGGAAAAAACAATAAAACACACAGAAAAAGATCTGTACCCATATAAAACATATATAAAACACTAGAACTGACTATGTTCATACTTCGTCATGGAACACCAATGAAAAAGAGTGTGTTCTTAGTAGTTTTAATCTTGATTTGAGCATCGCAAGATTAGATTTTTCGTAAATGGTGCAAGACCATGTAAGGCTTTGTAAGTAAAAAGCAGTAAAATGTATTCTCTTTCTCAGGCTTTTGAAGTGTTATTTAATGTCTCATGTGAGAGACTATAGCAAGCCGTTTTAACATTTAATAGCTGGACTGGGGCTATCTGTAATTCAATTCTTCCTCGTCAAAAAGAACATTTCAGATATCCACAATATGACATTCTTCCTAGGACAAATGACACCACCTTTGCCATTCATGAGTATTGGGCTTTCAATTTCAAATATCCACATTTATATTCTGGATATCCAGAATATCTTACTTCTCTTAATTCTTATTAGGAGAAACTCCCATTTCAGATATCTTCAATGCAATTGTTACTCGTCATAATAACATTTACAGTAATTGTAATGAAACTGCACTGAAGTGACGTCATTATTTTGTCCGAGGAAGGACATTGTGGATAGGAAGAATGACATTGTTGATAGGCAGAATGTCATTATGGATAGGAATAATTACATTGTGGATAGGAAGAATGACATTGTGGATAGGAAGAATGTCATTGTGGATAGGAAGAATGACATTGTGGATAGGAAGAATTACATTGTGGATAGGAAGAATGACATTGTGGATAGGAAGAATGACAAGGAAGAATGACATTGTGGATAGGCAGAATGTCATTATTGATAGATAGAATGTCATTGTGGATAGGAAGAATGACATTGTGGATAGGAAGAATTGAATTACAGTAATTCAATATAGTTTTATTTAAATTTAAATAAAAATCAGCCAAAGCATTTTAGCTGAGTCATGTTTGGGCTGTTTATTTCAACAACACAGTTGGATAATCATGTCTTTGAAATGACTCAGCACAAATGTGTTGTTAACTGGTCTAAAATGACTGTATCGGACTGATATCTGGTATCGGTTGATACTCGAGTTTGTGAAACCAGTACCAGACACAAATCATTTTACACATAGAGTTGCATTATGGGAAGTTTGGGACTCTGGACTGTCTCAAGAAATCACAGTTTCGTCTCCACCTGGGGGCAGCACAGCAAGTTACGAACACACGACGATGATGTATTATTAACGGATCAAATAGGTATGGTGCACACGTGTGAGCGGATGTAAACACATCCAACAAGTGTATGGAATAAACTGCTTCCCCTACGTCAGCACTGAGGATTGTTATGATTACAAGTTAAGGAAGGGAGAGGAAGACGAAAGGAACAGACATTAGGAAGGGAACAAAGTTTGGACACAAAGTGGTAGTTAGAAGAAGAAGGAGGAAAAAACTGATCTGATAAAATATAAGTTGAGATGGGGAGGTAATGTTAAGATTGCACTTTCCAGATTGGTAATGACGTGTAAATAAGGAGATTATATCACAACATCGTGTTACAAGTCATATACAAGCAAGAACTTGGAGATGAGAATTGCTATCGGCTTCGAGTGTAATACCTTTACATAAATGAAAATGCATAATTACCATCTTATAAATTCAAAATTCATCCACCCTTATGTCCTAAACATGTTGTAATGTTAATAACAAGCTATGGCTTGTTGGTTATTATAGGAATAAGACGGTAATTCCATATTATGTGGTCCCCAAATCGATTCCATGCGGCACACCACCTTGATATCAAGTTGAATTTTTGTTTCTTTTTCTAGGATTTATAATCATAAATATTTATTTATTGTTTATTGACCTCCAGGAGGTATATGTTTTCACTGGAGTTTGTTTGTTTGTCTGTCTGTCTGTTAGCGACATAACTGGAAAACTCACGGACCGATTTGGATGAAATGTTCAGGAAATGTCCACAATGGGACCAGGAACAAGTGATTCAATTTTGGCCGTGATCCGTGAGCTTCCTTGGCGGATGTCTGCACTCTCCGAGTGCTTTTCTATTTGTGCATCATTCCATGTCTTAACAAACCCCCTTTTCACTCATTTTGAACTCTTTGGGAAATCATTTCTGCTATATCCTAATGAGTATCGTATGGGCAATATAGTATGAGTATTGTGATGATATTTTAATCTGCATGAATACAGTAGCTGTACTCCAATACAGTATTAGCTTGAGGGCAATAATTAGTAAATAATAAAGTAAAAAAACATTATATTGTGACCTTTTTTTCACTGTTTTTGCCCTAATATGCCATCATAGTTTTTTTCTCCCCAAACACTATGACTTTTTTTATTTTTTTGCTTGACTGGCCTCCTATTGACCAGTCTAGACGTTCATTGACCCCTGCTCTAGAGCAAAACATGGAAATGTTTTTCCTTTATTATTATTATTATTTTATTTACACAAATGTTTCACAAGACAACTGAGCTGCAGCTGAACAAAAGAATCCAATAAAAAAGACTCGGGTAACACCAGACACCAGAGCAGTTAAACATCCATCAGACAGCAGCACTGCAACAAATGCTTCTCAGTAAATGACTGCTCCCTGTTTGGCTGCATGAGGCATCCCCCCTCAGTGCTTTCATCTACCGATATTTATAGGCAGATGATCTAATTGAAGTTTCAATGCAACATCCCCTTGAAGCTCAGTTTCCTATGTCATGTAACGCAATAAGGCCGAGCATATAGGTCACGACCTGCAAAGTGTAACTGGGAATGCTCGGTTCGGTTTGAAGATGCCTTTTCTGTGACCTTGTTAGCTTTTTTAAGGGGTTTCTTATTTCTCCCGATCACTTCCTGACCAGGCAGAACACATACTCCATCTGGATGTGATCACGTGTTGATTTTTATCTCCATGACAAGGGGACAGACAGTGAATGCATGCATACCAACCAGGGCGACGCACCTCGGTGAGCAGCCAGTGATTTACGGGGGGTGGGGGGGGGGACAAATGTGTGGATTTAGACCAGTTGTCACACGGATCTTTGTGGGGTTTTTGTGTGTGTGTGTTGATGCCAGGTGAGACTGAGAGAAGGAGAACGTCATATACGTATAAAGCTGCCATCTCGGCGGGAGAATCGTGACCGAGGGGCCGAGCTGTTGAGGCGCTGTATAAGGAAATGAAGTGTCCGTGATGTGAAGCAGGCTTCAGATTTTTCGGTCAGGCTGCAGCATCTGGGCCGTCTGAACGCAGGTTAAAGAGGCATAGATTGTTTTTTATGGATGACCAAATTAGGATACGTGTTGTTCTGGGCTGTCTTTGCTTCATGATGAGGAAAAGTTAAACATAATTATTTTCTCTGCTGCTTGTGCAAGACACACTGTAAGAGTCTATTAGTCTTTTCAGTGTAGATTTATATAGATGTGCAAGAATATACTATTAATAACACAGTATCATTTTGATTATATAATATTCAGTGGAACATATTTTTAAGTTCATCGCCTCCTGACCTTTTATATGGCTGTAATTTGGGAAAGTGAGGAGATATTAAAGGGACAATATGTAGTATTTATGGGTTTATATAACCCAAAATCCACTTTTGTATACATATTATGTGCTCCTACATTGTCTAGTCGCTGTATAATAGTTTTTGTTTCATTTTCGTAGTGTTTCAAAAAGTCATGTAAAATAACATGGTCGCGGGCCGCGGTTGCATAGCCACTGTTGGCAGCGAGACGCCATGTTTCTACGGGAGCCTGTAAGGACAAACGCGAGAGAACAAATCAAGCGTCTCTTTACTTTACCACTCTCTCTGCTTCGTCTGCTACGGCCGCGGTAGCTCGCCCTCTCCCTCGCCTCACGAACCTCATCTGCTGACACGGAGAAAGACGACGAGGACGACATTTGACCGGCTGAGGATACCGTAGCGCTCAGGGAAGGGAGGGGGTGAGCAGAGGAGCAGTTCTTTGTTGTAAATTTCAGCCTCTCCTCTAGATGGCACTATAAACTACTTATTTCACCTTTAAGTGGTTGTGTGTCATTGAAAACAAGAAGGAATTAAAGGCGAACACTCCTGGGACTTGCCCTTTATGTGCAGATGAGTAAGAAACTAAATAAACCATTCTTTGAAACAGATTCTACCTGAGGGATAATCATTAAGTGGAGGTTAAGAGCAACTTCTAATACTTTGTTCTAAAGTCTCAGGTTTATAAAACAGGATTGAAAATGTGGTTCCATGAGGTTTGCATCATTTTCACATCCATCAAACCATTTCTCCGATGCTTATTCCCTCTTTAATTGCGGTTTATCGTCTAATTTTTGTCAGCGAAAGCGTTGACGTTTCGACGCGATCTCCATTGACCCCGACCTCGCTCTGCTTTTCCTCCTCAGATCACGCCCGGCAGCAAGGCCTCCATGGCCAACCTGTGCGCCGGTGACCTCGTCATGGCCATCGAGGGAGTCCCCGCCGCAGACATGCTGCACTGTGAAGCCCAGAACAAGATTAAAGAGGCCACCGGTCGCCTCTGCCTCACTGTGGAAAGGTTGTATGCAGACAGACAGGTGGTGCACACAGTAAAGGCAACACCTGCACGATATCATGAAACGTAATACAACAGCTGAGCACCAACTACAGTGTGTATAGTTGTATTTCTGTGTCCGGCAGCTGTTGATTCAGCTCTGTGGTATGTTTAAATATGGTCTTGTATTTGGATATATATATCCGTTGCATCCGTGCACTACCGTTCAAAAGTTTGGTGTCACATAGAAATGTCCTTATTTTTTAAAGGAAAAGCTCTTTTTTTTCAATGAATATAACATTAAATGAATCAGAAACGACTTTTCTAGCTGCAAACGTCTGGTATGTAATGGAATATAAACATAGGTGTATAGAGGCCCATTTCCAGTGTTCTAATGGTACATTGCTAATGGTGTTAGAAGGCTAATGATTAGAAAACCCTTGAAAACCCTTGTGCAATGATATTAGCACAGCTGAAAACAGTTTATTATTACAAAAAAAGTGTATAGGTGACCCCAAACTTTTGAACGGTAGTTTATATTGAAGGTGCATTATCTAAAGCAACTGGCCATGAAATCCTCCTAATATGTCACAGAGACTCAGGAATAATGTTCATATAACAAACTGATCTCACCAACAACAACAGTACAGACAAAATATTTGCATTAAAAAAATATATTTTTATAAATCATGTTTATGTTTTGAAATCATGTTTTGGCATGTGGCGCCACCTACCGCCATCTACCAATCATTGCCGTCAGTAGAATCTCAGCTGCCGAGCAACCACAGGTTGCCAGTTACATCAGAAAACGAAACCTAAAAGACCTCGGTATTTTGAATTTGAATGTAGTAACGGTTTTTGGCCACATTCTTACATATGGCACCTTTAACCAAAGAAAAAACTAATTTAAAAGCACTATACAAATATTTAAGGCCTTTAATACATGCAAATCTACAACATTACAACACAGTGTCCTTTTTAATAAGAGCCACATCATCTTAACAGTTTCTTCTGTCATCTATTAATGTGAGAAATTTGAGCGCTATTGTTTCATATGCTGCTCAGAAATGATCCAAGACTTTTGGCGAACATGTCTGTCAAAGTAACGTTTCAGGGGGGGAATAAGAAATGTTTGAGGTTTCATGGAGCTTACCTCCCACATCTGCACCGAGTTTGATCCTCGCTCAGCTGTGAGCACACTCTTATGTTTCTGAGTTCTCACTGAAACTCGGTGTGGCTCAGTGTGGCCTTTTGGATTTGAAGAAATCGTCTTCCTTCCTTCCTTCTCGGCCCTTTTCCTCGTGGCGTCTCGTGCCTCCGAGCGTTCCTAAAACGGCAAATTCCCTTGGCAGTCTGAATGAATGTTTGTGCCAAAGCTGGAAGAATTCCCCTCATGGCATTCCTGAGATATCACAGGAAAAAAAGAATGTGACTGACAACATACCACCTCGAGACGTCACTACGGTCAAGTTGAGTTGATGTTTAAACTCTTGTGTTTAATTCCCAGGAATGAGTCCAGACTGTGGTCACCTCATGTTGTGGATAAAGGCATAGCTCACCCATATAAGATCAATCTGGAGGCAGAACAACAGGTTTGTAGAAAGGTTTATTCCAGATTCCATCGCTTCACCTCACATTGTCTCACAGTGCTGTTTTTTTGCCTTCTTCTCCACTCAAGGAGCTTAAACCGATCGGCGCCGCTCACAACCGCAAAGCTCAGCCGTTTGTGGCGGCAGCGAACATCGACGATAAGCGCCAGGTGGTCAGCGCGTCCTACAACACCCCAATAGGCCTTTACTCCTCGGACAACATTCAGGACGCCATGGAGGGTCAGATGAGAGGCTTTGCTCCCCACAAGCCTGAGAGGTGACCGATCACAAGAGGTTCTAATGGAACAGCTGATAGATATCAGCACATAAGCAATTAGAGTTTTAATGTGCCATTTTCAGCCGTAAAAAGTATCTCGTCCCATCAGCCTCAGCAGTACTTTGAACTCTCACAGTAGGTTTTAGACGAGGTCAAGGTGATGTTTTTGTTACAGCTCTTTAAATCTGCTTTTCATCCCAATGGCAAGAAAAATCCATCATCTGTGGAAACTGAAGAGCGGTAAAAACCTAAATCTCACCCATTCATCCATTGTCTTGACCATTTTATCCTTTAGAGGTCGTTCATTTGTTGCTGCTTTGTTGTTTTTATATCTACACCAGCTTGCAAGTTGCTCTTGTACTCATTACACCAAAGAATTAGTCATTTAGTAAACAGGTCTTCTTATATATTCTGGAGATGTGGCTTAAAAAAACAACATATTCTTTGATTCTAAATTATTTTAAAGTCAGACTTTCTTTGGCCCAATCCCAATCCCCAAACATTCAATCCCTGACTACCTTTACAGAGTTTGATGATGGGACCTGTTGAGTCCCAAAGGAATATAATATAATCAGGATTAAGACAACACTTTTTGTCCATTTATTTCACCTTGATGACACCAAAAAAAAAATTAAATTTGTGACTTTTAATTTCACGCCGTTGACTTTTATTTGACTTTTATTTGAGTGGGTGAATGAATTACTCTTTCAAGCAACATGTCACCATGATGCAAAAAATGTAAGTTTATCAGACTATCTTTGTTATCCTCACTATGAACTGTGGGTAAACGCGTACGGCAGACTGCAGCCACAGCCACCTGGGAAAAACACGCAGCACGTGATGCTGATTGGGTCACGGAAGAGAACAATTTCACAAAAGGACAAAAATGTTGTGTTTTCCTATGTGAAAAACTTAGGAAGTCGGACCCTTCTCAGCAAGAGGTGCAGACTTACAGAGAGTTGCAATGAAGTGCTCAAAATTGCCACAAGAGGGCGCTCACACACCAAACAATTTTACACCGGGACAGGACGAAACCCTCACTGACTTATCATGAACCACCTCTCTCATTCTATCTGACATTTTACTCTATCATCTCCTCTTTCTTTATCGGTTTATGAAGGTGGAGCCATATTTCTTTGTTTCTATTGTAGGTTTTTTCACTTCGAAACACAAAACACAAGTCTGTTCTAGTTGACCTAGAGCAGAGTTCCTCACTCCTGGTCCTGGGGAGCCACTATTGTCCTGCATGTTTTAGGTGTTTTCCCTGCTTCAACACACCTGATTCAAATAAATGGGTTGTTATCAGACTTCATCCAGAGCTTAGTGACAAGCTGAGCATTTGAATCAGGTGTGAGGGAAACATCTAAAACAGAGCCCTCAAATTCAAAATGACCTACAGGGGGGCAAGTGAACTTCTAGTCTGGTCAGGAGTGGGCCAGACCAAGTGCAAAATTATATTGATGATCCATCATGATGTTGCAAATACAAATATTTAGGTTGCCATTGCACACAAATTCAAAGTAAAAATGTTTGTTTTGATGGATAATTCAAGACAACAACAAAAAAAAAACATTTATGACGCAAAATGAATCTGTAACTAACAAAAACTCAAAATATACATTTAGACAAGTGTAATGACGACACTAGACAGGCTTATATATCATTAAATGTGGAATTTTGTAATTTCAAAATAAGTGTAGGGCCACAGGACATCGACTGGCGGGCCGCATGTGGCCCCAGGGCTGCGAGTTTGAGACCCCTGATCTAAAACATGCAGGACCAGGAGTGAGAAACCCTGACGGGGGGCCTCCATACAGCAAGGCCCCTGGCCTAAAGTACGTACAAAAACCTAAAAAACATCTGCGTATGAGGGCTGCAACTCATACGTTTTAATTATTTACTACTTAATAATCATGTATTACTTTATGAACAGTCAATTATTTCAACCTGGCTGATAAACTACCTTAAGAAGAATCAATACAACATGAATATACCACTGGTTAAAAAGCCTCATATGCAGAGCTGTGAATGTGGAACTCAAGCTGTTTTCCTGCTGTGATTATAACCCATAGTTTATGTGTTGTTGTAACATTTACTGTCATCCACCTGCTCGTGTGCTGAATCAGCCAGATGGTGTGAGCAGGTCAGCAGCTCCCTTATAAGCAGCAGCCATGTGGATTTTTCATTCGGCTGCCTGATCTACGACGTGTCGCGCTGAGAAAATATGATCGCAACGCACCGGAGAGAATCTTTGCTTCGCTAAATCACAACTTTTTAATGAGACGTGAATCACAATAAACCCACGTCCGTGTTCGCTGCAGCGCTGGTTTCCCTCTGCTCGTTTACAGGAATCCTATAAATGCTGTTATGAAAGGACATGATGGCGTTACCTTATATTATGATAAGGCTTGTGAGTTTGACATGATGGGATGTAAATCTGGTCATTCATCAACATCCTGTCTTGCTCTGATTTACGTGATCCGGTCCATGCGTTTCTTTTTTACACTCTCACCCTCGTTTTGTCCATTTAAGGTTGTTGACTCTCACTGCTGTGGCTCCATTAACTCCAACAGCTGTTTTTCTGTCTTTGCTCAATAAGCATTCACACAAAATAGAGGGAAAGAAATGGAAAACAGCAATATTTCTGACACCATTTTACTAATAATGAGTCGTCTAATTTGTCACAGTCAAATGCTTTGTTTAAGTACAATAATGTAAGGTCAACTAGACCTAAATCTGTTCACACAGTCACATTATGGGGACCTGTCTTCCTCTTGGGGACAAAAATCAACCCATAATATAAGTTATTACATTTTAAGGTGAAGACATGCTGAGGTCAGAGGTTAGGGTCAGGGTTAGGATTAGGTCTCCAGGAAATGAATCTAAGTCAATGCAATGTCCCCTGAAGTCATGTAAACCTGTGTGTGTGTGTGTGTGTGTGTGTGTGTGTGTGTGTCTGTTTCAGCCCCAGGACTCTGACCAACATCGAGGATTCTGACGTTTACCGGATGCTGCAGAAAGACGAGGAGGAGCCTCACGAGCCTCGGCAGTCTGGCTCCTTTAGAGCCCTGCAGGACTTCATCGACAGTGATGGTGAGCTCTTCCACTTCCTCCACAACAGACAGAATATATATATATATATATATAACACATGCGTTACAGAGAGACGTCGTGGACGTAAGGCAGACGCTGCTTCACCTCAGAGCCTCATATGCAGAGGTGGAGCCTCTGACTTTTGTTGTCGTTTCCTGTTTTTTTAAATGGGCAAAATTCACGTATCTGTATTTTTACTTTGTTATTTATGTTTCTAGCAACTTTAACTCCACTACATTTCCTCTAACTGTCTTTGTTACTCGTTACTACCAAGTCAAATCGGAAGAGTTGGTATTATGGTCTGTATTTATACAGAGCTTTTCCTGTCTTGATGAACTGCATTACACTACAGTTGTCACCCATTCACACCTTTTTCATACCAATTGACACGCTGCAACATGGGGTTAAGTGTCTTGTTAGGTCACCATAGTTTCCTCATACATATATGATGGATGGAGAAAGGCAGGGTACAACCAGTGCCTACTCCAGGCATAGGCCATAATAGTATCGATCGCCTAGGGCGCCATCTACTGGAGGGGTTGCCGCATAACCACCAAAAACAAAGTATACTATACTGTATATACCTAAAGACCATACCTGCAGAAAGAGAGTGACATGCTAAATTTACATGATCTGTAATTTGAAAGTATTTTGTTTATTTTACCATTTTATACATTAATTATTTTTTATTACATTTTCATTTACTTATGGCAAGCCGTTTTAACATTTAATAGCTGGACTGGATATGTATTACTGATATCTGTAATCCAATTATTCCTAGTCAAAAATAACATTCTGGAAGAATGACATTGTGGATAGGAAGAATGTCATTGTGGATAGGAAGAATTGAATTACAGATCTGTAATACCTATCCAGTCTAGCTACTAAATGTTAAAACAGTTTATATATACATGCACTCTCCATATCTCTCTTCTAAACTTCACTGTTATATATGTTTAATGTTTTATTACACTTTTATTGATGCGTTAGTCTCATTGACATCAGCAGGACTGTGTGGTATTCTTATTCATGTTTCAGTCTACTTTGTTTGTCTGAGGAGTAACTTGGCGGTGGATGAGGATTTGGATAACACCCAATCCTAATCTCACCTAGGGCAAAATACAGTCAAATTAGAGCGTCCAGTTCACCTCTGTATGTTTTTTGACTGTGGGAGGAAACTGGAGAACCTGTAGAAAACCCACAAACATGCAAACGCCACACAGAAATAACATCATCATCATATTAATATTGTTATTATTAAATTTTCGTATTTATTTTAAAACCTCACCCACACACACATCAGCTTCCGTCAGATTGCTAATCTGATGATCTAAACCAGCTAATTCTGTTTATTATGATATAGATTATAACAGATTATTATAGGTGCTTGAATAATTCATTGGTTATTGGTATTTAGATTCGGAATCCTTATCTGATAACGTATGCAATTAAAGCTGCACTAAATGTATTTCTGCCATCTCCCATGTAATCCCTCCTTATTAGATATGTGTAGTGTTTAATCCACACGATGCATAACCATAACCGTTCTCCACCATGTTGTTATCTGAGAGGTTAAAAGGTGAATTGTGGAGTGGAAGCTGAAGGAGGCCCATAAAGCTAACGGAAATGTAATTTAGGAGGTAAAAGTTCAAGAGTGTCCCCGCCTCCTCTCACTGAAGAGTTTTGTTTTTATTGCCGCGCTCTAATCGTATGCAGAGATTGTTTTGATAAGTGTTTTTTTTATTATTATTTCTCGTTTGTGCAGGCACACGTCCCATTGTGACGAAGACGGTCAAAGCCCCCACGACCAAAGCGACTCCACCCACAGGAAACCTGCAGAAACTGCCCGTCTGCGACAAGTGTGGGAATGGAATTGTGTGAGTAAAAATAGAGCGAATCATCTGTGGTTCACATTACGACCTTTCTATGAATCGACACAAACAAAGGGAGCGAGGAAAAATACAGGCACAATTAAGTCCTTTATGCATAATGTAAGTCTACTGTATGTGTGGCCTGTATATAGAGATAAATTAAAACCCCTTTGTCTCAACATACTTTACATAATGTAAGCATTATATCATAGGGTATTTAATGCTGTACACTCAAGATTGCACTGTAGGCGGCAATTTTTTGTTCATCTAGCTCGATAGTTTTTACTTGTTGTTTATTTATTATAATAGTTTATATTATTAGAATATGGGAAGAAAACACAAGGCCCTATCTTTCAAAATAAAAGAAAAAAGTACACAAATAATTCAGTAGGTCTGAACAATTAATTGAAATTATATCGAAATCGCAATACGGCCCAATATCTGTTAAAGCCAAAATGTATTAAAGCCACCAATTAAATATGTTTTTCGAATGAAAATGAGTAAAAAAAAATCACCATTCCCTCGATGTCAAAATTCCTGTCAAAATAATCGCAACTAGATATTTATTCAAAATCGTTCAGCCTTATAATTCAGTTGTAGAAATGTAGAATATACACTACAAACTATGAAAAAACAGACGCATAATAATCACAAGGATTGTTTCTGTCTCCCAGACTTTCTATACACACGTTCCTGTGTATTTAGCTAATGTAGTCATCATATAAAGAAGTGTTTGCCTAGTATTTCCTTTTAATTGAAAAAGCACAGCAACTTTTCTTTTTGTCGAAGAAGACTCCTTTTATCTCTTTATCCTCATGTCTGAGCTGTATTTTTCAGGAGTTAAAGGTGCATTATGTAATAAATCTAAATCAACTGGCCATAAAATCCTCCTAATATGTCACAGAGACTCAGGAATAATGTTCGTATAACAAACTGAACTCACCAACAACAACAGTACAGCCAAAATATTTATGTTTTGAAATCATGTTTTGGCATGTGGTGCCACCTACCGCCATCTACCAATCATTGCAGTCAGTAGAGTCTCAGCTGCCGAGCAACCACGGGTTGCCAGTTACGTCAGAAAACGAAACCTAAAAGACCTCGGTATTTTGAATTTGAGTGTAGTAACCGTTTTTGGCCACATTCTTACATATGGCACCTTTAATGTCAAAAATTTAATCTGCCTTACTTGATTGCAGCGGGACAGTGGTGAAAGCACGTGACAAGTACCGTCACCCTGGTTGCTTCGTGTGCTCCGACTGTGACGTCAACCTCAAACAGAAGGGCTATTTCTTTGTGGAGGGACAGCTGTACTGCGAGGATCACGCCCGTGCCAGGATGAGACCACCGGAGGGACACGACCTGATCACCACTTATCCGTCTGCATAGATTTCCTCAGACACTAGCTCTCAACGCAGGGACACGTGCGGTAAAACAGAGACACACTTCTGTGATCCAGTTGCACTTTGAAATTATTATTATAATTCTTATATACGTACAGTCAAGCGTCAGCATGTTCCTCTGAACGTTAACCATTTGCGGTGTTGTCCTGTAAATAAGTTTGAGTGTAGGATCACAACACAGCTGATCAGTGAACAGTCATGTCACGGACAACACATTTTCTGTATTTCTTACCAATATCTCACAATCTGATGTCTGTTCAATAAAGACCTTCTGTTCAAACTGTAACACGACACGTGTATGCAGAGTATGTCGAAAAGAAACACACTATAAACACTCATTAGTCTGTTTTTATGTCCTTAACCCTAACACCCTAACCCTTTTCTGCTTATTTTAATCATAATAGGAACAGACAATGTCTTTTGCCCATTTTGCCAGAATAACTTCCAATATCCGACAGTTATTTACAAGTTGCTGCATGTTAAAATACTGCATGAACAATTTAAAATGAAGAAAAAAAAAAGGTTTATTAAGAAAAACACTGCAGTTGCACACGAAACAATATTAAATGTGTAATTTGAACAGTGTAAAACATATTTACAATCGCTATTTTTTTGAGTCTTTGTCCGTCAATGTGCAAAAACAGGCGGCAAAAATGGAAAGTATGAACAGGCGTTTGTTCCCACTCTCTCCTCTCTGGCGGCAGGAGACTGATTCGGGTGAAATTACCGTAATAACCGCATGTTTGGCTTTGACGTGCGACTTCTAAGCTTTCGGAAACAGTTTGGAATTTTGCATATCATCACCCTGTTAAAATAATCGCCTAACTCATTTTTTCAAGTTTTTCAGGAAACACAAGCAACTTCACCGTTTAAGTCACACACTTGACATAGGCCATTATCCTAAAGGGGTAAAATCACAAGATCTGAGCAACTGAGGATGTAGGTGATTTTACCATAGGTGGCTGGTGTCATGAGGAGATGATTTAGGTAAAAAAAAAAAATTGCCAAAAAATGACTTGGCCGATTATTTTTAATAGTGTGACGTCACTGATACGCTCCAATAGTCCCAGTTGTTTTCTCTGTTTTGGGTTAGTTACAGCAGCAAAATATTGGCATCCTAAATTCATAGATTTAAACATTGATTTAAAATGCAGTTAATTTTCCCCTCAGATGTAGTAAAACAAGGACATGTCCATATACTGTTTGCTTTATCATTCACTACTATGTTAGAGTGTGTAAGATTACATGACAGTTGATAAAAATGCCTCTAAACTGTCCATCATGTTAAATTTTAAAAGTCAATCCACGATCCAACCGCAGTTTGGAAGTGGCGGAAATTATCCAGTTTCCAAAGTTGAAAAAAAAACAAAACAAAAGATGTGCTTGAAAGGTGCATTATGTAATAAATCTAAAGCAACTGACCATAAAATCCTCCTAATATGTCACAGAGACTCAGGAATAATGTTCATATAACAAACTGAACTCACCAACAACAACAGTACAGACAAAATATTTGCATTAAAAAAAATATTTTGCAGACTGCAAATCATGTTTTTGTTTTGAAATCATGTTTTGGCATGTGGCGCCACCTACCGCCGTCTACCAATCATTGCAGTCAGTAGAGTCTCAGCTGCCGAGCAACCACGGGTTGCCAGTTACGTCAGAAAACTAAACCTAAAAGACCATCTGTATTTTGAATTTGAATGTAGTAACCGTTTTTGGCCACATTCTTACATATGGCACCTTTAACTGCACACGTTCAGCTTTAATTTGAGGCTGTTTACATCCAAATCAGGTGAACGGTGTAGGAATTACAACACTTTCTATATGTGCCTCCCATTTTTTAGGGGACCAAAAGTAATGGGACAGTTGACTGAAAAGCTATTTCATGGACAGGTGTGGGCTGTTCTCTCGTTCTGTCATCTTCAATTAAGCAGGTCAAAGTTCTGGAGTTGTAATAATAGTGGTGAATAGAGCCAAAAAGAAGAGGATTGTGTCGAAGTCCCAATATTTATTATTACCTGACTTGTAGTCGTGTCAGCTCCAGGATAAATTCAGTCCACTACTGTTGGAGCTAGAAAGAGTGACGAGACAGTCCTGACACACTAGGGGGAGCTATAGTATCTTCCTCCAGCTCATCTGACAACAGAAATGACTGAAATCAGACCAAATCACTGGGTTGTGTAATACTACAGTCATGTATGTGTACAGTATGTATAACTCAATGCTCAATATTAATTATTAACTATTATTGGTGATGTTTTTAACCAATTCATTGTCTTTAATAACTGAAAAAAGGACGCAAAGACAGAGGACAAAGTTCCCATCATAAAGATAATGTCTTAAACCCACATTCATTACTTCTACTAGTAATAATAATAATAATATTATAAGCAATCAATCTGCTAAAGATGACAACACCTACAAATGCTTGATTTTAGCCTCACTGTCCAAACACCTGACCTTTATGTCTGCCAGCACATAAACGTACAACGAAAAGAGACTAGAGGAAGCAATCGGAGAGCAAGAACCTCCACCAAGAAAAAGTTTAATCACAACCAAATCTAATCAATATCGAATCCAATCATTTCTTCCTTGGGTTATGAGCTATCCCGAGAGCTCGTCATCCGTATTCTTCCTCGATCATTTCGACTCGCGCTAACCACAAACAACAAAAACAGCCTCCTTGGTGAAGGTAATAAACACAATAAAGTGACAAAGCAGAGCAGTTTAGCACCAAGTTAAGGGGAAAAAAAAGATTGAAAAGAAAAATCCACATATTACTTAATAACCGTCGTGCTGCGCAGAGTAACTTAGATTCTGTTAGATGTTTATCTCACTCAAATGCACCATAGTGACTTATAGTCCATTTAAGAAGATAACGAATTATGCTGTCACACTGTTTCACTCCACCACCACTTAATTATTGCACAATAGAAACATCATTAATTGAGACAATCGATATCTCCACTCCGTGGATGAAATGTCGTTGGTCAAATATGACTTCTCGCTGCATCGATCGATCGAGCGGCGCCGTAAAGTGCTTTCTCGTTTGAGAGCCGAAAAGAAAAAAGGCCATCAGCGAAACAAGGAGAAATTTAATTCCTTTCAAAACTATTGTTCATTTTTCTTGATTAGCGAGTATCCTCCTGGGGGATACACTTTAGGACAACGGCAGCTTCTCCGTCACATCAGTTAAAGAAACAATTATTGATTTAGCGCCGTATACGCCATGAATAGCTGACTAAAAATGGAGTTAATGTCCCAGTCCCCAAGCTCCTCACGTACACTCAGAGTAAATCAGTGAGGACCTGGTCAACAGGAAGGGCTCTTCAGTACCTCGGCACCGGTGTAATCACTGCGAAAGCAAATAGTGGTAATTAGGATGCTTGCTGCAAACAAAGACAAGTGGTGGGGTGGGGACACTGCTTTTGTCTGTCTATTTAATAAGAAAGCCTCCTTCTGTTAAATCCATAAAGCGGCGAAAGTCGACGTATGTCTTTGTCTCAGCTTTTATCGTGTCCTCGTTGTGGTCTTAAACTGCACACACACAAAGTCAAATGTAGATTTAATTAGTAGCTTTTGATGTCACCTGTCAGCCTCCATGGGTATAATTATTACGCCGAAGTATAGGCTGACAGTATACGAGCCATTATGGCATGTCCGTCATCCACTGAATCTAAAGATCCCGATTCTGCGGCTCACATGCAACGTCAACACCTGAGCCCTGTGATTTAAACCATTTCCAGGTTCAGGAGCTGCAGTCGGCAAGATGGTGAAGAGAGAAAATGTTTGGATCCATCCTGCTGATGAATTCCCATTGTTTTGATTCAGGAGCGATGAAAGAAAAAGGCCTATGATCCCGAAAGCTTAAGTTTATTTTTTATCTCATTTGTTGAAATCATCCTCACGTCTTAAGATAGTTGCGTGAAAGAAAAAACAGGCTTGCAATACTGTAACTTAAAGCGGACCTAGACCAGAAGTTCCAATTAACGTTGTTTTTTAGTGTGTATCTGCGTCATTACCTTGTTTACGAAGCCCTGAAGTTTCGAAACAAACAGTTCAGCCACTGCTGAGAACGCTGTGTTTTATTGTAATCTCCGGCTCAGCGAGATCTCTGAAAAAACCTGGTCCGGTTACGTAAACATCGGTTCTCCGGAACAGCCGATCATCCTGCTCCGGGCACTAGTCCGGGCACATCCGGTTTCGTACACTGAACCGCAGAAGAAGAATAACGTCCGTTGTGGAGGTGTTTCAGGAGCGACAGTGTCTTCAGACTCTGGGTCAGACTCCGGGTCAAAGTCAAAAAAGGGACTGCGGCGGGGAGTCGTGACAAAACTATTTTTAAACACTGTTAAAACAATGTTTTGATAATCAGTAGCAGTGCATCCACCGTTCCAGAGGGGGGAGCTGCGCTTCTGAGAGCTGGTGTGCTAGTTATGTCACTTCCGGGTATTGGCCAATCACAAGACAGTTGGGAAGGCTCTACGCTGGCTGGCCAATCACAACACCCTCTGTCTTCTGGGGGTGAGATTTCTGTCTGAAATACTGTGGCTGAGGAGAGCATCAGCAAGGAGAGATTTCTATCGGCTCGTTTACAGCAACTAGGAGGTTTTTGACCATAAAACAAGTTAATGCGTGTAAGTAGACCTCCATAACTCGCATATATGTGCAACAGGACCACTCTATGTGAGCTTTAACTTACAGACCGTAGCTTTAAGTAAGACAATTGTCCTGAACCTGATTTGCCAGCAATAAAAGACAAGTCAGGTGGGTTTTGGCACAAATATTGAAGAAAATATCAGAAGAATATGATAATGTATTTTTACTTTTAGTCTTAATACTTCTCAGTTTTTAGACCGGCTGTATCTTCACAGTTTTGCTTTGTTTGCCCAAAACTCAAGACCTACATGTAGGCAAACAGGGCACAAAGTTGGATATGGTCTGACGCTGAGATACCGGAGGAAACTGCTGTGTGACACTGGAGCTGGTGAGAATGTTTTCCTTCTAACTCAGGGGCCTCAAGCTCAAACTGACCTGGGGTCCAGTGAACTTTAGTGTGGTGTGAGGAGGGGGCCGGAGGCTGGTCAAGTGGGAAAAAAAGTTTGAGAAAAACTGTTTAGTGATTGGATTATAAATTTAGATCTTGATAATCCACCATGATGTTGCAATTAGACATACATTTTAATTGAATGAAAACATTAATTCAAAATAAGTAGACTATTGTAATTAAATCAAATATAACCTTAGCAAGATTAGGTCAATTGGACACTCTAAATCACGTGTCAAACTCAAGGCCCGGGGGGCCAGATGTGGCCCACCACGTCATTTTATGTGGCCCGCGAGGGATTAATTAAATTAAATCTGTGTTAAAATAGGTCTATGCTGCTTTAAGGCGTGCGTTGACCATAAACTACATTTCCACAGTGTATCATTGTATATGCATCATGCGACAAGTGAAATTGAGATTGAGACTGTGATCGCAGCAGAATGTGTTCACAAAAGCCACAACCAAAAAACGATGAATGCTAGCTTTATTGTGGCTGAAGAAATGGCCCGAGCTTCAAAGTCTTTTGCTGAGGGTGTGTGAACAGGTCTGCCCCGACCAGATACAGACCTTTATAACTGTTAGTTTGTCAAGAAACACCACCGCCGACAGGGTTACATCTATGATGCATCGTATGTGTAACTTGAATAGTAGTTACCTTTATTTTACATTATATTTGGTTGCATTTATTCTGTATGACAGTTACATCTGGCCCTTTATAACCATTATGCTGATGTGGCCCTCAGTGAAAATTAGTTTGACACCCCTGCTATATATTAACCATAGGTGTGAGTGTGAGTGGATGGTTGTCTCTATATGTGTCCCTGTGATGGACTGGCGATCTGTCCAGGGTGCACCCCCACCCCTATGTCAGCGGAGATTGGCACAGCATCCCCCTCATGTGCAGGATAAAGGGGTAGAAGATGGATGGATGGATGGATCCATTATAATTTTAGGGCCACGGACAACGACCGAGTTTGAGACCCCTCTAAACACGCCGCCACAAAACCAGACACAAACTTCGCGTCACGCGTCCGCCAGTGATTAATCGACAAAGTGTCTTCGTGTCCGCCCAAGTTACACGTGCGATGATTTGCATTCCGTGCAAACCCGGTCCTCCTCCTTTTGTGTGTCTCTGCTCTCAGAGCTCCGCGGCGTCCAACTGAAGGGCCACTTGCACTTACACACGGACAAGAAGGCCGACCTGTAATTGTTGTTCATCCAGCCGTACAGGATGGGGTTGACGAACGTGGAGCACATGGCCACGATGTGAAAGAGTGTGAAAAGCAGCTTAAAATCCTTCATGTACAACAAGGAGCTGTCGATGTCGACGGCCAGCTGGAACGCGTGGAACGGCAGCCAGCTGATTGCGAACACCACCACCACGGTCAGCAGCATTTTGGTGGTCTTTTTCCTCAGCTGGTGGCGGTCATTCTGACCTCCATAGGTCCTGTGACTCCTCAGCTTATTCCAGATGCCGATGTACGCAAAGGAGTTAATAGCTAGGGGTAACCCATACTGAACTAGAAGCATTAAAATACTGTAGACACTTCCGTTCATGCTGTTTTCTGGCCACTTCTCTGTACACACTTGGATGGAAATGTCTGGCGGAAGCTCAATTGTAACGTACTCCCGGAAAATGGCGAGCGGGCTCGCGAGCAGGGCGCTAACGGTCCAGGTCACGATGATGACCACGGCGCACATGTCTTTGGACATCTTGGTCTCCATGTGGTAGACGATGCTGCGGTGGCGGTCCAGAGCGATGATGTTCAGCGTGATGGTGGACACGTGCACGGCCATGCCCTGAGCAAAGGGCAGCATGAAGCACAACGCCTGACCGAATTTCCACTCGCCGTAGAGCGTGTAGACGAGGGTGAACGGCAAACACAGCATGTTGACCAGCAAGTCGGCCACGGCCAAGTTCACGATGAAGAAGTTGGTGACGGTCTGCAGCTGCTTGAACTTGTAGACGACGTAAATCACCAGGGAGTTCCCTGTCACTCCGAACACGATGATCGTGCTGTAAGCGAGGATGAGAGTCACCTGAACGCCGATCAGATGGGTGCTGTCGTCGAGCCTTATGAAGTTCTCGTCGCTGATCGTGCCCGTGGGTGAGCAGCAGTTGGAGAATGGAACTTCGACTGGAGAACCTTCAGCTTGAGTCATGTTCAGTTCATCCGCTGCATCCATGGCTGACAGATCCCATAAGTCTATCTGTGAAAACAATGGGAACATGTCACTCAAAGCACTTTCTCATTCACCCAAGTCGTACCGTTTTCCAAAGGATGTGAATCAGTAGAAACTATAGACTTTTCATCTCTCATCCACGGGGCTTCTTCAGTTGTGAACTCTGGGAACTGAAGAGGTTTTTTTTTTTTCGACTATTAGGCAACAAAATGATGAAGTCTTTCAGTGTGTCTCCCACAACAACATAGCAGCATAAACAATATTTATTTTCTGTTTTAACACATTAATTGTGCACCAACTGACACTTCTGAAGTGTCATTTTCAATCGCAATAATTTTAATTATGACTACACTGGTGCCTTTAAGTATCCAACGTACACTTACAGAGCATGAGATACAATCTACAGCTTAGCAAACCAGCAAAGGCAGCAGTGGTGGCTCCACACAGAGTCATGATGCTGCTTCTTCTCCTTCATCTTACAGAATAACTGCTGTGCAGGTATAAATAAGACACAATAGGGCATTTTCCTCTTAATGTCCCACTAATGCATGAATGAAAGCAGCATAAAAGTTTACATTTTTGAAAATGAATAAATAAATAACACCCATCAATTAATCAATCAGCGGAGCAACCTGCTCTAAGAACAAATATGAGATGCTATAGACTTTGAAAATCTATGCAAATCTCTCTGTTTGACTGCTCCAGCCTTATTTCTGCCCTGGTATTAAGCCAATTGCGTTCATTTCATAAAGAAATGGGTTGAGACGTTACAATGCTGCTGCTGTTCATTCTTATGTATAATAAAAACAACTAGTAGAAAATGCAGAGATCAATATAGAGAAGCATACAGCTAAAAAAATGCAACAGCTGTTTTTCACACTATAACTATCCTTATTATCATCCACATTAAAATCATCCACTGACCTCAATCTGCACAAACAGCTTTTTATATTCGTGTACATATATTCCACATGCGCGTTTCTTCTCCGTCCTCCTTCATCCAGAAAAAGCAAAAAAAAAAAAAAAAAAAAACACCGAAACACAATTAATCTCCTCCGGCGCCGAGCAAAGTGAGCGCAACAGCAAAGCGCGCAACCTTTGCCAGTGCGCACAGCAGCGAGTTTGGCACCGAGGGCGCATCACCTGCATGCGCTGTGGAACACCGACTCATGAGGCGGCTCGAGCGACAGGGAGGGAGCGCGCCCTTCCCTCATTGACATCCTGAGGGTGAGAGATGATTCTGCTGCCTGTTCATAGGAGTGGCTCGTTTACTTCATCCTGAGCGCGTACATGCGTTTTCCGCTGCTGCTGCTGCTGCTGCTGGGAAGGCAAATGTCATATTTCTGCATATGTGGGACTCGGATAAACGTTATAGTCAAAA
Source organism: Microchirus variegatus (assembly GCF_963457635.1). Taxonomy (NCBI): domain Eukaryota; kingdom Metazoa; phylum Chordata; class Actinopteri; order Pleuronectiformes; family Soleidae; genus Microchirus; species Microchirus variegatus. The sequence continues at coordinate 7,747,544 of NC_139824.1, forward strand.
TTGTTTCAGACCATGCTTCTCAATTATTGTCTGTTATGCCCCCCTTAGGATGAAGATAACATTCCCACCTATAAATTGGCTTAGTATATATACATATATATATATATATATATATATATATATATATATATATATATATATATATATATATATATACATATACATATACATAATAATAACACATTTTGTCTATAAAATTGTTATGAGTACGCCTCTGCATAACATTGTATGCTTATTAACATTAAAGAAAACAAAATATCAACTTACAACAAAAAATAACTTTATTAACATTCCTTTTTAGTCTGTAACAGAAAATATTTAAAGTGCATCAATTTGTGTATGTGGATGTGCAATTACACTTTATTCTAGTAAAGCAAAAACAACATGTTCCCCGCAGTCACACGGCCCCCCCGGCATGTCACTGCGCGCCCCCCCTGGGGGGCCCGCCCCACTATTTGAGGACCACTGGTTTAGACAGAGGAATTGTATGCAGATACAAAGGCAGAGAAGAGAATATCCAGGTCTGATCAAATTAAAAACAGTTTTTATTTTGAAAATCCACTCTCCCCCTTCAGGTCCATGTGGTTTCAAGGCCTGTATGTTTTGACAATGAGATTTAAATACGGATATGTGGATACAATTTTTTTTTTTGCAAAAATAGGTAGAAATAAGACAATAGAAACATTTTTCAGGTCTGAACTCCGAACATCTGAAATCCCCAGATCCTTTTAGAACTCTCGCGGGCTTAACCTAAAGATTGTACATTATCATTTCATTTGCTATGCATGCAAATTAAAAACTGTTTTAATTACAACCAGAAAATTGAAGCAAGCTGAGATTGATCTTAATTGTGTTGTCAGTGTAAACAGCTCAGCGACGCTCAATGAGCCGCTGCCGGTCAAAGGGGAGCAAACACAACTTACAATGTATGACGTCAATTTACTTGTTTTGGTACATTATACATAATGAAAAAAACACACAAGATATTTCTCCAATTGAAAAGTTGACCAAGTTATTGAATTAAAGGCTTGATTGCAAGGTTATTACATTTCAAGCTGTCAGTAGTCCACGCAGAAATTGATTTGTTTGCACTCAAGTCTATCCATCATCCATCCATGGTCACAGGGGACTGAAGTCTCTTTCAGTGTTGGACAAAGATGGAGTACAATGACCTGCCTTTCTGCAAAAGACTCATACATGAACAGAACATTTCTGACATTGAGATTCCACAGATTCTCCTGTAAGTATATACAGGCATATATTAGATAATATAATACAGAGCTGGTCCAACGTGTCTTTTTATAAGCGGTGCAGTGACTGTCATCTCAGTTTATCAGTTATATAATCAATAATTACTTAAAACTTTACATAAAATATTGTATATTTACAGAGACGTTTAAAGCTCCACTGTGTAACTTCTGTCACCAAACCACTGCTTGTTTGTCGGAGTCTGCAGAGGTTTCTAAAAGGACGACTCCAGGTCCATATTCCAGCGAAAGATGTGTGGAGCTGAGGATTAATCAGGATCATTTGACAATGGTTTGAATGCAACAAGCGTTTGTTAGTGTTTGAGGTATACGTTTTTCGCTGGAGTTTGTTTCTCTGGCTGTCTGTTAGCAACATAACTCGAAAAGTCACAGACGGATTTGGATGAAATCTTTAGGAAATGTCCGCAATGGGACCAGGAAGTGATTACATTTTGGGCGTGATCCGTAGACGTTACAACACTCACTGACTGACCCAGGCGCGCCGGCAGGGTGTATTTTGTTGGCACTGGGTTGCCTTGGCAATGTTACACAGTACAGTTTGTGGCGTGTTTCCATCCTGGTACAGTTCGATTTGGCACAGCTTGGAACGGTAAAGCCCTTGGTCAGGCTTGCGTTTCGACTGAGACTTTAACCTTCGATGACCGGGTCAGCGAGATACGTTTATGAAGCCCTGAAGGTTCGAAACAAACAGTTCAGCCACTGCTGAGAACGCTGTGTTTTATTGTAATCTCAGGCTCAGCGAGATCTCTGAAAAAACCCGGTCTGGTTACGTAAACAGCAATTCTCCTGAACAGCAGATCCTCCTGCTCTGGGCACTAGTCCGGGCACATCCGGTTGCGTATTGTACCCAACAGAGTCAGTGTCTTCTGACTCTGGGTTTGACTCCGGGTCAAAGTCATAAAATGGACTGCGGCGGGGAGTTGTGAAGAAGCTATTTTTAAACACTGTTAAAACAATGTTTTGATAATGAGTAGCAGTGCATCCACCGTTCCAGAGGGGGGAGCTGCACTTCTGAGAGCTGGCATGCTAATTACGTCACTTCCAGGTACCTGGCCAATCACAAGACAGTTGGGAAATTGTTTGCTGGGGCTGAGATTTCAGTCTGAAACAGCGCGGCTGAGGAGAGCTTCAGTGAGGAGAGATTTCTATCGGCTCAACTAGGAGGTTTGTGTCCATAAAAACAAGTTAATGTGTGTAAGTAGACCTCCATAACTAACATATATGTGCGATAGGACCACTCTATGTGAGCTTTAAATTGTAGTATAAATACAGTGACCCCATTTTCAAACTGTCAATCCTGCGGAAAGTAATAAGGCCTGGTAATTTGGTTACCACCGTTATAAAAACAAGACACCATGTGTCCATTAGAAATCGAGTTAATGTCAAGCAGCCTCCTCGGGAAAAACAAATACTTTGCCGATTGTGAAACAGCACAGATGGTGAAGTCATGAGGGGGAAAAAAATCAGGAATGGATCGTCATATTCGAGATTCCCCTTGTTTTAATGGGAATACCAGTACCAGGAAAGTTTCTCCTCTTGTCAAACAGCTGTGGAACCACAGATTATATCTATGTGACAATATTCAAGTTATTTTACAAACACTTTTATAGGTTTTCTGTAGGTTTTATTTGGCAGAAGTTGTAGATAAAATATGATGTGTGTGATGATTGTATGAACTCGTATGAATTGTTTTTAATGAACCCAGAAAAAGCCTTTTTACATTTATATCATGAGTTGAGTCAACTCGGCCATTTTCGACCACAATGTTTTTACAGCGGTTCACAATCTGCATAATTTCTCCAGCTGTCTTAGAGAGGTGGATTGGGGTGAAGGATTTTCCGTTGCTACATGAAAGTTCACCTTTAAGTAACCTTTAAAGGTTCTTAAACACAGTGACAGTGGCATAAAATGGATTTTTCAGGGTGAGTGCAATTGGAAACAGTAAAAATGAAGCAGAAAGCTGGAAGATCATCACACATTTATCATACACTTGCAGGTTATTTGTCTGCCATGTAAACGTAAATTAGGCTACATTTATTTCCTTCTCTTTGATGCTTTACTGATCCTATTTGGAGTCGTGTTGTGGAGATGTGTTGTCGCCGTTCGCCTCGTTGGTGACTGAACACTACATGGCAGTGACTGATTACTGACATCCTCCACCTAAATAGAATCATTCTCCAGATAATATCTGCAGTGAGCGAAGCATACCTTAATGCAGCAGGAGCTTTCATGGCCTGCTCACGCAATCTGGAGGGAGGACGGCGGCACATCTGTCATTTTCAGAAGCGGAGATCTCGGGATGCAAAGCAACACAGGATCCATGTGTCAGGGACACTTAATCATCTCTTATTAAATGAGATTATTGAACACACGTCACCTGTTCCTTACAAAACAGTCATGATGTATACAGTATACGCCAGCATGAAAGTGAAAAACAGGAAATACTTATGCTTCTAAGTGCTTCTTCAGGGTTATTTTATATAGGGTTGATGTATTTTCTTTCTTTCGTTCTCTCTTTTTTGAAGAAAAGATACAAGATTATAGTTTAACATTTTAATAGATATTTTTGAATGTAGCACCAGAAAAGAAAGAAAAGAAGGTTGATGGGAACTTAAAGGAGCCATATTATACCCTATTTCTCCAAGTTAATTAGCATTTGGAAAAGCCATTTGCCGACTAGCCGGCACATTGCGGTCATATATAAAATGTATCCACTGGACATGTAAATCCTCTGAGGCTGGAAGTTTGTGTAGAACTCTGTGCTGCACTGTGCAGCCAACACTTCGTTTTTTAGAGCAAAGCGGAGCTCCGCGGGACAACAATTCCAGGAATGTCTTATTGTGAAGTCAACATGGCGTGTTTTATCTCCTGTACTTAGACTGAGGCGGACCACAAAAACATGAGTGAGTCATGTTTCCACACTTTGCCTACTCATAGGGCCTCCAGAGTCCCAAATATGAGTATTAAAATGATTAAAAAGTTGATTTTGCATATGTCTCCATTTTGGCAATTTGCACCCTACGTAAATCGTCTGAGCACGTTTGTCGTACCGCCAAATTTGTACGAGACACATCGAATTTCGCCCATTCACACAAGAGACAGACCCCCGAACACGTCCAAGAACACTAACTTGACCCAACAGGAAGTTGGCCGTTTTAAATTTAGCTTCCATCTTGCCACAAAACAGGAAGTGCCCTATAACTTCGCCATACGTTGACTAATTTCCTCGAAACATAACCGGTGCGACCCACCCTGAACACGTATACATTATCACTACTATTCTGTGCCTTTGCAGTCATTTCGGAGGGGATTGTTGAATGAAATTGAAGAAAGGTCAGGCAACTGCTGGACTTCCCTGTTTGTGTGGTGGGACACTTGTGTGGAGTCGTAGTTTAGTTTGTAATATGATAATAAATATTCATATTTTTCTTTTAGTCCTAATGAGAACACAAAGATGTTTTTTTTTTTCCCCAAATATAGAGCTAATTTGAAGACGATGTCTTTTTATATGTTTATTTCTCCCCTGAATTCATCCTTTCAATCAAAATGAGTTGATCATAAGCCAGGCTCAGTCATAGCCGCTGCAAATTAGCTTCTAAATAAGAGCAATAAAGTGTTCTGAGAGGTTCCACTGTGTGTATAAAGCCAATAAACTAGTATTAGCACACTGGTCTCCCACAGCCTGCACTAATAGCCTTTCTGTCTGGCTGCTGGATGACTCCCTCTCCACCTGTTATTCACCCTAATTACTATAGTTGCAGCTGAGCCACACTTACTTTTAGCATTTAACACAACTGTGGGTAACAAAAACAGTAAGGAATCAGTAAACCCTTTTTTCCCAGTTTAAAGCACATATATACTGTATAAGGGAAATGCATTCAAAAATAAAACTAGACAGCAACAGCCATTGTGTTTTGTAAAAAATAAATGATTGTGAGTCTGATTGCAATGAGTATTTGAGGTGCCAGCTGCAGTAAAACAAAAACAATCACACCCCTGCAGATAATCTGTCAGTGAAGGCTGGTGATAAAAAAAATGTTGGCGGGGGGGGGGGGGGCGGTATTTTAATGAAAAGAGGAAAAAAAACATGGTGGGTGATCGATTAAAGATCAGACATGATGATTGCTGTTTGTAGCTGTGTGAGGGAGAGGGAGGGAGAGACACGCAGGGTGAGATTGACACAGACACACACACACACTAAGGGAGAGACACACACACGGAGTGCGAGACACACACAGGGAGAGATCGACACACAGGGAGTGAGACACACACACACAGGGAGAGTGAGACACACACACAGGAAGAGATTGACAGACACACACACACAAAGGGAGACACACACAGGGAGAGATTGACAGACACACACACAAAGGGAGAGACACACACAGGGATAGAGACACACACACACAGGGAGAGTATGGTGTTTTTTCAAACTACTTTTTCAAAAGTTTCTAAAGACATGTTGGACTCAGTCATCACGTGTCCAGAATTTTCCTATCTTTTGTATTAGAGAGGGGTCGACTGCGGATGCACCACTTGCACAACAAGAGTCTATGGTAAAGATTTTTGCTCCCCAAAGGAACAGGAAATACGTGCATATGTCCGTTCGTGCACTGTGAACAAGTGAGAATATATTTAAACTTAATTTAAATGCAGATTACAAGTTTATTTATCTTTATTTAAATTTTCATGATTTTTAAAAATTATTCCTATGATTCCTATCTTCTTCTTCTTCATGTGAGACCAGTGGGGTGGTGTTGTCATTTGTCCTTACTTGACTAAAAACAACAAGTAAAAACAACCTGTGGCTCCAAAATGTTTATTATCTTTATTTTAAAGTGGGGGCTTAAGCCGAGCGGGAAAATTGTTGGATTCACAAGACGACGGCGCCAGTTTTATGTTATTTCTGTGCTCTTTCAAGTCCCTGCCCCCACTCACAGTGAAGTCAGTGCATGCTGAGTGCTGAACATGGTTTGCTGCATTGAGAATTTGCCTGTGGATGAATGACATCCAGCTGTGCTGTGCGACCGTCTCGACGCAATAATGAACAATGACGGGCGTTTAGCTCCCGATGAGTGTGTTAAGCAAAAACATTTAAGAACGGCGCAGCTTTCTGCATCACACGTCAGCTAACTGTTGTCCATGTTGCCTGCACACCAGTCAGCATCATGATGCTTCGTTTGCAATTTGTGGCTCGTTAGAGTGTCATGGATTCATCAATGTTCTACTTCCCTGCTTCAAAGCACATCCTCCCTCAAGAGAAACAGCCATGTTTTTGATCACTTCCACTTCCAGCGAGTGGAGGCGATCAAAACAGCGCTGTTTTGTTTCGCTTCCACTCCCTGGATCATCAGCTATACTGTACCATGTTTTCTACCTCAGGCTCCAGGATCCTGGAAAAGCTTATTATTAAAAATGTCAAAAACAGGAAGTTTCTTTTAGAGATAATGATTTTATTGAGTCACTTCCAGTATTTCAGAAGTGTGGGAAACTCAGCTGGAATGCTGGGACTAACGCTAATGTCCCATGAGTCTGCAGCTGGGGTAAGTACATAGCAAATACAAAGAAAGTATGTATTTTAAACTCACACTGATGAACATCCGGACTGATATTATAGTCAGTGGCTCCTCTTCCCAGTAATGAGTCTCGCTGGATGGTTCATACCATATATCCTCAAATTTTCCATCCACTCCTCAATTTTCGATCACTTCATCGTCCAGATCAGGGTCGCGGAAAAGTCTAGACAAACAACCGTTCACTCTCATACTCACATGTTGGTTTGATTTAGAGCCGGAGAGTCAAACTCATTTTTAGTTCAGGGGCCACATGCAGCACAATTTTATCTCAAGTGGGCCGGACCAGTCAAATAATAGCATAATAACCCATAAACAACAAGAACTCCCATGATTTTTGTTGCTTTGCTTTACATTTAAAGGAGACATTTTATGCAAAATCAACTTTTAAATCATTTTAATACTTATATTTGGGATTCTGGAGGCCCTATGAAGGTAAAGTGTGAAAAAAAAGATGACTCATGATTTTGTGGTCCAGGAGATAAAACACACAATGTTTTTCTTTTATTTATGTTTTATTTTGAAACACTCTTGTTTTAGACTCCTTCATTTCCGTTTTTTTAATCCCGCCCCCTCTAGTGATTGATAGACACGCCCAAATAACACACACCTGTTCCTCGTTAGCTCACCTCCTTCACTCAGTTCAGACTTCAGTCCCTGCCACATCGAGGCTTCCAGCGTTTTCTATTGTAAGTTATTAAATTTTTTTTAAATCCTCTCTTACCTTTCCCTTCCTTAACTCTTTAAGGTACAACTCAACCATTTGGTCGACCACACTTTAAGTCACTATTATCTCATTGAAAAATGCATCAAGCTGAACTCACTAACACTAAATTAATGTGACTTGTTCTGAATGTTGTACTTTATGAATTATGCAAACCAGGTTTATTATGAACAGACATCTCAACCGTTTGGTAGAGGCCTGTATCTAAAATACTGTCGGGTCTAATTAAAAAAAATAAAAAAATATATATATATATGTATTGATTTTCATTAATTGTTATCATAAGTAAATAAAATAAAATAATAAAAAATGCAAATAAATAATTTTCTTTTTTGTTGGTGTGTACCTTAAAGGGTTAATTAACTGCCAAGGAGCCGAACCTTATTTCGTCCAGTAAACGCCGATTTGTGCCTGAACCGTCTTGTGGTGTGTCCAGCATGTGCGTCCACTCCACTTACACGCTTGGCGTTACAAGAAGAGAGTGTGTGATACTTATTTCTGTTGACTTGTGGATTGATTTGGTCATTTAGGCTCATGGAACTGCCAGTAAATGACTAATCTTTACTTGAACATTTGGAAATCATGTTTACACGCGTCTTAGCAAACTAAGCAGTGGCCCTTGTGGTCTTTTATGAATGGCAAACTGGTCGCTACAGTGGTCAAATCTTTTTGGCTCATCAGCTATATTCCCAGATCATGTATGTGCTGCTCAGCTCCTATTTATAGTTGTTGTCTTGTTTCTGCACAAGTTCTCTTACGACCCACTGTCCTCTGATTTAGAAGGTATACACTTGTTTTTATTTGTCACTTAAACTTAATAGCTGAAGACACAGGCAGATCCACCACCATCAAACTATAAGATGTATTGATATTCATTAAGTCATTGTACAGTAAGTGTTTTCCCTTTGGACAAAAGTAGCATCAATGATGTATTACTTACACCCTCACACTTTTCAAATAATGAATCACCCTCTAAATCTAAATAATATACTTTATCTTCCTGGTCACCACTAAGTGTCTCCACTCAAATAAAAAGGGTCAAAGGGTCAATCTTTTTGACCCCTGTTATTTGCTCGCTTCAGATTCTCAGGGAAAATGCTAAAAGAAGACGTCGGAATGTTGCTGCTACAGAACGCTGTCCTTGTTGTAGTAACAATGGCATAACGTTGACCACATACTCTGCAGTAATGAGCAAGTTATTGAATTCAACAGCTTGTTCCCATGGATTGTTTTTTCCCCCTCATCTGCAAAAATAAAAGGATATTTTGCAACTTTAATGACAGACAAAGGAAAAACAGTTTGTAGAAATACGTCTTTAATGAAAAACATGCAGCGTGTGACATTTTCCAATATAACTGATCAAAGTCATATAATGTGAGAAGTTTATTGCACTTTGACAAAAGAGGTGTATCACACTGATTACTTTTAGAACATTTCCGCACTTAGAAAAGCAGTGTGACATTTATATAAGCTCCGGCTACAGACTGTACGTATAGTTCAGATCATAGGTCAGTTTCATCTTAATGCCTCTGCTGAGCTTCATCTCAGTCCTCCAGAGATTACAACTGCACTGCTATGATTAAACAAGATCAATGTGAAATATCAACACAGTGAGTCAGAGCTGGAAAGGGAGAAAAGAAATCATATCAAATCATACACCACTTCCATTAAAAACACTGGAATGTCAATATGATATTGTATAATTCTATTAAAACATTTGATTATTTTGATTTGAAAGAGTTTGGGATTTGTAAAAAAAAAAAAAGGAAAAGTACATTCATTTAAAAGTATTTTTTTCCCAGATGAAGCTGTACTACGGAGTCCCCTGAAGTGACATGAGAAAAATTATGACATTTTTTTTTTCATAATTTTTCATAATTTTATTTTTGGGAAACTCGAGATTTCGAGTTTCAAAAATTAAAAAAAAAAATTCACACTAAGTAATAATTCAGGAACAACATGGTTGTGATTTTGTAATGGGGCAATATTAAGGTAGTGCTATCTTATCTAATGTGATTTGTAGTAATAAGGAGATCATATTACAGTAATACCATGTTATAATATCAAGGTCATATCTCAATAATGAGAATTATAGGCCTCACCTGTGACTTGGTGATTATGATAGAAATAAGATAAGAGTTATCTTCTTCAACATTCTAATAAACAAATAAAGGATGCAAGAATATTTGCATATATATATATATATACACTACCGTTCAAAAGTTTGGGGTCACCAATACAATTATTTTGTGTTTTCCATTTAAATTCACACTTTTATTCATCAAAAGAGTTGCAAAAATTAATAGAAAATATAGTCAAGACATTGACAAGATTAGAAATAAGAATTTTTATTCAAAATAATAAGTTTGCCCTTTCATCAAAGAACCAGCAAAACTGTTTTCAGCTGCTAACATCATTGCACAAGGGTTTTCTAATCATCCAATAGCCAAACACTGGAAATGGGCCTCTATACACCTATGTACATATTCCATTAAAAACCAGACATTTGCAGCTAGAATAGTCTTTTACAACATTAATAATGTATAGAGTGTATTTCTGATTCATTTAATGTTATATTCATTGAAAAAATAGTGCCTTTCCTTCAAAAATAAGGACATTTCTAAGTGAGCCCAAACATTTGAATGTTAGTGTATTAAAAAACAAATCTACAACTGACTAAAGAATGTAAAACATACCTTTCACTGTGTCTTTAGTCATGCAGCTAACAAAAAAAACTTGATATCAAAGTCCACTTGTGTGTTACAATCTTTAAAGTCTTTACTCACGAGGCCTTTAGGCCGCCATCCAGATGGTGAATGAGGTGAGCAGGGTCGGTAAAAGCGTCAGTGGTGTCACACAGCCCAGATACAGCATAGTTCCCACACCACATAGTGCGGTCAGATAGGCGCTCATCCTACTGCAGACAATCTTCCTCACCGTTGTGCAGAACTGAGTGGAAAACGTGTCATCATTAGACCGTGACTTGAGAAAGATGATCAACCACCAAACAGACGTCTTCATTTGCTCCAAGATGGGATTAATTAGTAACACTAGATGGAGCTACAGTACTTGACTCCTGAATAAGGTATTCATCGTTGTTGGGTCACATACTCATGTGATTATAGTTACCAGTGATTAAGAAGTAAGGCAGGGTTAGTGTTGTAGTCACACACTTTCACAAGTACATTCAGATTAACATTGCTTTAGTCATGCAAACTGTCAATCAAACCTCCTTTAGAAATAACTCAGAGTATTTCACATGCTGCACGTGCAATAAGCTGTGGCTTTACATTAGCACCTCAGCCGTGCATGATACAAAGACAGAGAAACCTTGTGAAGAACGAACATTAATGTGAGCAAAACTCCAAAAGGAATATCCACTTCTTACTGTGTAAGAATGCAGAAAGGTCCTTGTTCTGACCCGGTTGTGAACAGCACTAACCACTACTCCCCCGCGTGGACCGAGATAAAATATCCTTATCTTAATTCAGGCAACTGAACTTTTCTGCAGCTAACTCCTGAAGATGATGTCCTAAATGGTACAGTATTCCCTCTTTGTGTCACCATACATTTTGGCATTGTGTGTTTAAAGGTCCCATTTTATACCCTATTTTCTCCAAGTTAAGCTAGTTCCCTGGTGTCCTAATGAACATGTCTGTGACATGCTTTGGTCAAAATACCTTAAGAATGAAGCACCACAGCAGTTCAATCACCCTGCCAAAATCACCCCGCTCGGTTTTGAGTGCCTGTCTCATCAGCTACAGAGGCTACTGGGAGCTAACAGCAGTTAGCATTTGGAAAAGTGATAATTTGCAGGCTCTAGCAGGCACATTGCCGTCATATATAACATGTATCCACTGGACAGATAAATCCTCTGAGGCTGGAAGTTTGTGTAGGACTCTGTGCTGCACTGTGGAGCCAAGAATAGAACTTTTAGCGGACTTCGCAGACTTCCAGGTTTTCGGATACTGTTGCCCTCACCAGCACTCTCGCGTTTTTTAGGGACAAAGCGGCGCTTTCTCCAGGAATTTAGCGCATTGTGACGTCCCAATGAGCGCAGAAGTCAACATCGCGTGTTTTATCTCCTGTACTTAGACTGAGGAGGGGACTCTGGAGGTACTATACGGATTTAAATGTTCTAAAAAGTTGATTTTGCATAATATGGGACCTTTAAAATGCAAAGCTATCATTCGATCTTTCTACCGACCGGAGACCAGAGACTTTACCTTGTATGTCTGGTAGCTGATAGCCATGCCATATCTGCAGTACATGACGTAGTGTTCACAGTTGTACCACAGTAAACTGTAGGTGACGGAGCCCAGGAGTTTCTCCGCCCTTCGAGCCACCTCATCCCCATCTAGCGGAGGCTGGCTGCACACTTTGTCCATGTGGTTGAGGAGAATCTCTGAGCCGTAGGCGAAGTCTGCCACAGAGTCCACTCTGACACTGGCCGTCTTGGTGATAACCCCCAGCAGGAGGCGGTTATTCGTTACCATTTTGGCAATAGCATTTCTATTCCTGGTCATTACAGGCAGGATGTCTGGAATGAGATGAGCCACGCGGTTGTCGCCCAGGTAGATGCCAAAGTGTGCGAATAACGTCCTGGGAACTTCTAACAGGTCCCCGCGCTTGAAAAGTGACAGGTCATATTTGGAGTCTTCCTCCTCCTCCTCCTCCTCCTCCTCCTCCTTTTTGGAAGCTACAAAGAAAAAGCTGAGCAGCTGGTAGAGGAACATGTTTGCAGTGTGCGGCACAGTGTCGCGGCACCTGAGCATTTTAATTCATGTCAGGATTGGGAGGGGCCACCGTGGTCAGTGAGATTAAATATTGGTCAACGTTTTTGGTTTGATTTTGAGAGCGTTTTAAGGAGCTTTCTCTAATCACTTTGTCGTGTGATGGGATTTTGAAACTCCGGCCTTGTTTGCGATGTATTAAGGTCAAGGGTCCTCATTAAGAAGGCTGCATTGGCGACGAGTTAAATCCTCCATTGAGAAGGTCACAGATATTGAACGAACACACAAATAATGAGCCTTTGTTTTTCAGGGATTAGACCAATCTGCAACTGCTTGGATTTGACTCATGATTATTCAGCACTTTCTTGAAAAGTAAGAAAAGAAATAATTGTTGTAGTCAAAGGTATAGATTTTGAACTAGCAGGAGAGGAAGAATTAGTAGTATGATGACACTACTAATGAGAGTATATATTATATATTTATACGCCAATAGGGCGTTGACCAGCCTGTTGGGATGTTTCCCATAAGAATCAAATTCCCATTTTGAAGAATCATGATTTCACTGATGTTTGTGTTTTGAGGTGTCACCTGCCCCACATTTAATCTTAAAAAAAGTAAAACGAAACTTAAGGGACAGGAAATGACATCAGCCACAGAGGCTACTGGGAGCTAACAGTAGTTAGCATTTGGAAAAGTGATCATTTACAGGCTCTAGCAGGCACATTGCCGTCATATATAACATGTATCCACTGGACAGATAAATCCTCTGAGGCTGGAAGTTTGTGTAGAACTCTGTGCTGCACTGCAGAGCCAAGAATAGAACTTTTTGCAGACTTCGCAGACTTCAGGTTTTCATATACCGTTGCCCTTGCCTGCACTCTCACGCGTTTTACGGACAAAGCGGAGCTCCGCGAGACAACAATTCCAGGAATTTAGCGCATTGTGACGTCCTAGTGAGCGCGGAAGTCAACATCGCGTGTTTTATCTCCTGTACTTAGACTGAGGAGGACCACAAAAACATGATCATGTCATCTTTTTCACACTTTGCCGATGATGATAGTACCGCCAGAGTCCCAAATATAAGGATTTAAATGATTAAAAAGTTGAGGAAAGGAATTCTCCTCTCAATGGGAGCATGATTTGTAAAACTGAAATCACGTGTCGCTGAAGAAGACCAGAGACGTTTAACTCCTCAAGATGATATTTACAGACATTATAAATCAAATTAGAAGTTGGTTAATTTCCCCATAAGGTTCCATTCACTCACCACTCCAGCAGTCACTTACCCACTCAAGGCAATTCAGTATATTTCTACTTATTGGCGTCCTTGGGAGACTAGATCCACTTTGTATATGTGGTCTCGACCTCACTCCTACTGTAATAACAAGGTTATTTTAGGCTTCCCTTTCAAGGGCATCTCAAGAGACTCTTAATAATCTTATATTTTATATAAAAACACAATAATTAACCAAGTTACCAAGATTTCTCTTTCAAAAAGGAGGACAAAGAAATCCGGACTTGAATTGGATTAAAGCATCTTAAAGTTGTTTTGGCTAAAATTAGGTTTCATCATAATCTATGTTACTCAAAGACCTCATCTCATCTCCACTGCTTATTATACTGCTGCGACACCACTGTCTGCTTTGACTGCAAAAATCTCACACCAACACACTACAGTAACACACACATTTCACACAAATAAAATAAAAAATAAGTTGTTTATTATACATTTTTTACATTTACAGCATTCCAGTTTATTAAGTAAACTACAAAAATACCTGCTATATACATTAAGATACTCACAGTGACTCTGCTTTTCACCACATTTCTATAAGTCAAAGAAAAGCCACCGAACATTCATCGTAGTCTACTCATTTAAAAGCAAATCATGTTGTTAGAGAGACGTTTAAAGGCACCGCGGCGGGTAACAAGTGCAAGGTTTTCCAGTCCTGCTTTGCTGAATAAAAGTTCTGTTCTTGTGCTGAGGCGTCTTTAACCGGCCATCCACAGAGTGAAGGGGATGAGGATTGTGGGTAATGTAGTTGAAGCAGCCGTACCAAAACAGACAATGGAGACGATTCCCAGCATCCCTGTCGCAACGACGCTGCGCTGGTCTCTGATGATCGATTTCAGACACTCGCAGAACTGCGAGGAAAGAGAGGAACATCAATGGTGTTATAGTTCAAACCAGATGGAAGTTTGTGGCCTTGAAGGTGAAGGAACAGTGACAGTTAAACTGCTGTCATAAATCAGTGTGTTAGTGTTAAACCCAGTTCACTGTGTTAGGCTTGGTAAATACATTTTCACGTGAACTCTGGCTCTGTAATAACAGGGGTTTTTTTTGTTTTTGTTTTTTTATTACTGTATTTATTGCGTTTATATATAAATGAATGAGCATTTCTGAGTAACTTGTGATGCAGATAGGTCATGTTTGAAGACTTTTATATACACTTCTGTCAACTGCTTCTATAAATGTTGTTGAGCCAATACGAAAAGATACTCAGTATCAGTATCAGTCCGATACTAGTAAAAAAAAACAAAAAACACTGGATCGGATATCGGACGGATAAAGATGTAAAATCTGATACAATCCAAACATCTGTATATGTGTGGCATGCTTCACTATGCACAGACTGTAAAAACGTAAAGAAAAATCACCAAACGCTTTTTGGCAGAGTCATATTGTGGTTTCTTCTTTATGGAAAAAATGATATTTGTGAATAATTGTGTGGTAACCATTTTTTAGTTTGAAAGGTATAAAAAAAGGGCTGTATCTGACATATATCAGTTGAGTTTGTGGTATTATGGCATCCCTAAGATAGATAGATAGATAGATAGATAGATAGATAGATAGATAGATAGATAGATAGATAGATAGATAGATAGATAGATAGATAGATAGATAGATAGATAGATAGATAGATAGATAGATAGCATGAACAATCAAAGTGATGACAGTTGAGCTTGATTGTCTTTGTTGGCCTCATCTTTACCTTCTCAGTTTGGCGGCTCGCTGCGTGTCCATATCTGCAGTGCGTCACGAAGTGCTCGCAGTTATTCCACAGCAGACTGTACGCGATCGCTCCGATCAGCTTCTCCGCTCTCTTGGCAACGTCTTCGTTGGCCAACGCCTGCGCTTTCACCATCTGATCCGTGCTGTTCACCAGGATGTTGCAGCCGTACGCAAAGTCCTCCAGCGTGTCAACGCGCACCGTGGCGCACCTGTACACGCAGCCCAGGACCAGCCTCTTGTTCGTTATGACGGAGGAGATGAGCTTCTTGTCGCCTGTGAGCGCGGGGAGGATGTCGGGGATCAGATGGGCCACTTTGTTGTCGCCCAGGTAGATACCGTAGTGCGTAAAAAGGGTTCTTGGGACCTCGAGCAGGTCTCCTCTCTGCGGTGGAGCGCGCTGTGTGGGCCGCTCCTGCGCCCCCTGCGCGTCCTGCTCCACTCCGTCCAACCAGCTGGAATCAAAAAGTTTGAAGTTGGAGAGGAGGGAGAGTTTCTCCACCAGGAACGTGAGCAGCTGCAGCATCCTGAGGCGCTTACGAAGGCAAATGTGTGCGAGTGCGTGAGAGGAACGAGCTTTTTATCCTCAGTGGCACGAGGAGGAGAAACAGCGTGAGGCCACGAGTGACCTTCTGCACGTGCGCTTTTTTAGTATTTTGCGGATCTTTTCCCCTGAATTGTTGTGCACCCATGTGCATGGGTATAGACTCCATTAATCCCGTCTGAAGAGAATAAGCTGTAAAGTAGAGAATTACTTTTAAATCCTTTATTATAGATATACTGTAAGTCATTCATGGGAGAAAACTTTGTTTTTTTCATGTGTATAAAATCACTTTATCTCCATGGTTCTCAAATTGTGGTATGTGTACCACCAGTGGTACGCAAAGGTTCTTTACACCAGGGTATGTGATCGGAGTGTGGAGAAAATTAAACAAATAACAATAGAATTCTAATAAATTCTAATAAATCCATCCATATTCTACCACTTTATCCTCCATGTGAGGGTCACTGGTGCCAATCGGACATATAGGGCAAACGGTCGGGTACACCCTGGACAGATCACTAGTGCATCCACATACAGACGAACAACCATCCACTCCCACACTCACCTCAATTTAGAGTGTCCAATTTGCCTAATCCCTAAATCTACACGTTTTTGGACTGTGGGATGAAACAAGAGGAGAATCCGCGGATTATCCTCACACACACAGGGAGAACATGCAAACTCCATGCAGAAAGACCATTTTTGCTAACACCAACCGTGTGGCTATAATAAATTAAATAATCCATCTTAATCTAATTTCACTATACCAGTGTGTGGTTTTGTGAGGAAGAGGATGATCTTATTGGGAATAAATACATCTGCCTTCTGTGGAAAAATCTCCCTCTGACTGTGACATGTCTGTGTTTATTTAGAAGAATTGATGCAATATAATTGAGCTAAGGAAGCTTTTAAAAGAAAAATGCCCTTTATGGCTTGATAGAAGATGGATTTCTCCATAATTTAGCTTTTTCATTATTGGGAACAGCGGTGGAAGAAACATTCAGACAAATGAATCATAAAATAATCAATTACAAACAGTAATTTCCAAGCTCACTGTTGGGAAGAGGTTGAAAGAAAAATGAAATTGAAGAGGTAAATCAAAATTGAGCTTTAGTGGAGTGAAGTTAATTATTATTATTATTATTTTTTTGTTGACTTCATTTAAAACACAAAAAAAGTCCATAGCATGTGTAAAAAACAGGATATCATTTCATCAGACAGGACCACCAGTGTCTCCACAGTGTGGATGTAAACCTGATCAACCTAAACTCAGACTGAGTTTACTTTATTAATCCCGAGGAGGCAAAATATGAGCTTCATTCAGTGTCTGCATGTCACCTCTTTCTAAGAATGCAACAAAGATGGTTGTCATGAATTTGTTGTGCTTTCTTTTTCGACTTTAAAGCCGATTAACCCGGTTCTTGTTTTTACTCACAAAGGCCAGTCTGTTCTGCCTCTTCATCGGCCCTGAGGCTGTGCTGACCTGAGCTTTCTCAGAGTCACATTATGACGAGACAAAAAAACAAAAACAAAAAACATGATTTTAACCAGATTACCATAATCCTATAGGCTTCGATTACACGCTCATCATTTAAAATCCAAAATACCGTCAGAGACGCTTCATCCTTTTTCAACTTCAGCATTTGTCAGACAGACTTTTTGGATCCCACAGCTGGGAAACGCAGCAGCACAGTGTCAGATATTTCAGAAAGTATAGAGGGTAAGAGATGGGATGCAAGAATAAAATATAAGAAACATACTCTGCCACTATAACAGATAAGGAAATTAAATAGTGAAATAAAGACTATATCAAATTTAATAAATATACACATACATATATATATTAGTATATAAATCAGGCTTTAGGTTCCCCTCCTGATCTCCAATGAAGGACGATCTTAGCACTTCAGCAAACTAAGACATTTTGGACAATGCTATGTTTCCAACTTTGTTCGGTGTGGAAGAACTTGACTGACCTGACCTCAACCCCATCCAGCACCTTTGGGATGAACTGGAACAGAGATTGTGAAGCCAGGTCCAGTATCCGACCTCATATATGCTCTACAGAATTAATTAATTCCCATAGAAACACTTCAAAATCTCGAGGAAAGTCTTTGAAGATGAGTGGAAGCTGTTTTAGCTACAAAAAGTGAAGTACTGTCTATGTATCTTAATAGGTCATGATGTCTCTAATAGTCAGGCCTCTGAATACTTTTGGGACTTCACAGTTATACAAAGAATAATATACACTATCTGAAATCAACCTGAAACTATATGAAAATCCAATAAAAGTGTTGAAAATCCTTTAAACTAATCACACTGTTGATGCATCATAATTTGACCTGGAACAACTTTTTAAATTTATTAGAATAAAGGTAATAAATAGACAAGTCAAACTTCAGCTGATAACTTTAGTTTTAGCCTCAGTGAACGTTCTTCCCTGAGTCACACCATGTTCAGCTGAGTGGACTTAACGTCTGTGACCACAGGCTGAACCCTGAGTTGGCGTTACGACAAACCTTTGCCCTGTGTCGGGGGGGAGATTTACACTATGGTCAAATGGCTCCAGACTTATATTTGTGGCCGACAGGGGACCCTAACAAGACTCTTTAAATTTGATTCCCGGTCAGGAAACCTGTGAACCTGCTGACTGTTTCTCAGCCGTGAAATTTAAGAACCCGACTGCTCAAGACATAATGATTTCAAGAAAAGAAAAACAAATCTCGCTCCACATTCCCGCGCGCCTTTATTTACAGCGTTAGTAATTACAATAATGTCAGTAGCTGTGCTTTCTATTGCTTATGCTGTTTTGTATTCTGGTGAAGAATAGACATACAAGTGTGCACAAGTGTCAGGCTGGCATCAGTGCCACATTAAGAAGGACAACAGCCCATGTCAACATCCTGGACACAGTGTTCAAAAGGAGTGTCCATGTCTGTGTGGCACTTAGAGACAGAAAGAGACACTTTCCATCTGGTGTATCTGCACAAAGAGGCCAGTTCAGCAAAAGTTCAGCACTGTTTAGGTTCATGTCCCTTGCGGTTCATTCTCAGGTCAGCAAGGCTTTTATACCCACTGTGGGCCATTTTCTCTCCTCCACGTTATAAATCTAGGTCACACAGCGGCAGTTATGGTAAGATTTATCATCCAATGTCAACACGAGGCTGCGTTATTAAACTTTATTTTGCCCCATGTATCTTGACTGTTTGTTTTGATGTAATAAAAAGAGGTGTGTACTCCATGTTCAACCTCAAGAATATCCACTGTGTAACCAATATCACCCACTGCATCAGTGTTACACCCTGTAAAAATATTGACCTGACAAGATTGGGGAGTGAAGTGATTTCACCTCAGCTCACTCCCACAAAGCAGTGATGAAAAGCCTGCATACAATTTATAATGTTAAAGTAGTTTACAAGGTGTCAGCAGGGACTTAAAATGTATTAACATTTAATTATTCAATCAGTTTTGGGAAAATTAAAGGGGACATATTATGCAAAATCCAACTTTTTAATCATTTAAATCCTTATATTTGGGACTCTGGAGGTCCTATCAGTCGGCAAAGTGTGAAAAAAGATGACTCACTCGTGTTTTTGTGGTCCTCCTCAGTTTAATTACAGGAGATAAAACACGCAATGTTGACTTCCGCGCTCACTGGGACGTCGCAATACGCTGAATTCCTGGTATTGTTGTCTCGCGGAGCTCCGCTTTGTCCATAAAACACGCAAGAGTGCTGGCGAGGTCAACGGTATGTCAGTATGGCTCCACAA
The DNA here is from genome assembly GCF_963457635.1 of Microchirus variegatus. Lineage (NCBI taxonomy): Eukaryota > Metazoa > Chordata > Actinopteri > Pleuronectiformes > Soleidae > Microchirus > Microchirus variegatus. Next base: position 7,767,166 of record NC_139824.1, read on the forward strand.
TGCAGCACAGAGTCCTACACAAACTTCCAGCCTCAGAGGATTTATCTGTCCAGTGGATACATGTTATATATGACGGCAATGTGCCTGCTAGAGCCTGCAAATGATCACTTTTCCAAATGCTAACTGCTGTTAGCTCCCAGTAGCCTCTGTGGCTGATGTAGTTTCGTTTTACTTTTTTCATTTTTTTCTTTTTTATATAGTACTACTAAACACAGCGTTCTGAACAGGGCTGTTTTGGCAGGGTGATTGAACTGCTGTGGTGCTTCATCATTATGGTATTTTGACCAAAGCATGTCACAGACATGTTCATTAGGACACCAGGGAACTAGTTTAACTTGGAGAAATAGGGTATAATATGACTCCTTTAAATATATGTTGCTGATTACAGCTTGAAGTGGCGATAAAGTCTTAGAATATTTTGAGAATGTCTTGAGAAAGTCTTAAAAAGATATTGAAATTAACTTCAGGATTCCTGCATATACCCTCAATTAACCCACATCCACATCTGGTGCAGGAGTAACTGTGACTCAGATGCATGAAACCGGAGCCATGTGAGAATTCAAACATGACAGAGATGATTAAGTGGCTTCATTAACATGTGCATTCACTTGAATCATCTCTATGATAGTTTTTCGTGGCTCTAATGTGCAATCTGTATCTCTATGGGAATGATTTGCAAATGGCAGTAACTTTGTTGCAGTTGCTTGTTGTACTTTTTGGTGATTTTTCGTTTTTGTTGTTATTCTGCCTCTGTTTGGTCTTTGTACGCAAAAAGGATGTAACATTATTTGTGTCCTGTGTTCTTCAACTGAACACAACCTGCAACACGGGATCTAAACACTGCTGTATTTAATAAATCTAAAGCAACTGGCCGTAAAATCCTCCTAATATGTCACAGAGACTCAGGAATAATGTTCATATAACAAACTGAACTCACCAACAACAACAGTACAGACAAAATATTTGCAAATCATGTTTATGTTTTGAAATCATGTTATGGCATATGGCGCCACCTACCGCTGTCTACTAATCATTGCAGTCAGTAGAGTCTCAGCTGCCGAGCAACCACGAGTTTCCAGTTACGTCAGAAAACAAAACCTAAAAGACCTCTGTATTTTGAATTTGAGTGTAGTAAACGTTTTTGGCCACATTCTTACATACGGCGCCTTTAAAAGTGACACATCACAACTTTACGATGACAAAGCGATGGTCTGTCGGTTTGTTAATTATAATTTACAGTTATTCCACACCTTTACAACACTCTTCTTGTCAAAACTTTGCACCCAAAACACTGGAAGTTGGAATTTCTACTGTGTTTTCTTTGCCATAGAAAGATCAAATAAAGTACAAAAGTACAAATGGTGCAGACACAAATAAATAATATGTGCCGATATCGGTGTACAAGTGAAAGTTAATGTGGAGGCACATTTTTTTTTTTTTTTCTCAGATCTGATTTATTAAAGACATTATGACGTGAAGGCATCTTTTACAAAAAAAAAACCTGAGATTTACAAATTGCAAACCCTTTCATTTTGGCAAAGTTTTGGAAAGGTAATAATTGTGATAATGATTTAAAAAAAAAAAGATTATCTCTGTTTAGATTAACAGGGAAATACTTATCTGCTTATTACCAGTGGTAATTTTCCAATAACACAATATAATTTTCCAGATGAATACCTAGTATTTCTGCTGTAGATTTGCTATATTTACCCACTTATCACCAGTAGTTATTACCCATAATGCTTTATAATTTACTGGGTAATTACCCAGTATTTTGGCCATGGTTTCATTGTTCTTACCGGTGAATACCTAGTAACACATTTCTGTTACCTTATATTTATTGGGTAAATAGCTAGTAATTAGGGGACTGTAGCTACCTGCTTATTACCAGCTTATAACACACTATAATTTACTATATAGTTACCAAATAGCCAGTATGTTGGCCATACTTTCTTATTACCATTGGTAATTACCAGTGTAATTAGTAACACTTTTGTGTTATCATGAATTTACCAGGTAAATACCTGGTTACCAAATTGTCTTACTTATTATACTTATTAAACATCTGCATGTGTTAATGTTTTACATTTGCATGTGCAATAACATTATTTCTCCACTGAATGACTCATTTTGTCTGATCTTTATCATAAGACAAATAACCCAAGTCATCGTTACTTAACCGTGCCGTCTATACAAACACTGAGTTTTTACGTACGAATACATTTCAACTCAGTCAAAACTGGGAAGTGAGCGTAGGCTTGGACATTTGAGTCACAGCTTTGTCCCCACACACGGAGGAGGTTATGTTTGCATATGACCCCCTTATCAAACTCTGAACCGATGACCTTGTTCAGATAAATATCGCACAGAGTCAAATCACTCCTCATTCTCCAAGAGGACAAGACCACGTCTGGTGGCTGAAGCAACATGGCCCCATCACTTCTCACAACAGCAGGAGGGCTTCTGTTACTTGTTTCCATCTCATCTGCAGTGAGTCACTAAATGTACACTTTTATATTATTATTATTATTGATGCAATTTTCTCCAGCAACAAAAATCTAAACAGTCTTTTTCCTGTAGCAAACCAGAGGAGACAACTCCGCCTCATGCACCAAAACCGATGCCTTCGTAAGTGGACGGTCACAAACCGTAAAAACCTGTGATGTTTTTTTTTGTTGTTGTTGTGTGAATGTTCATCACTGAGCACAAAATGTCTGCTCACAGGGAAAATACTGTCCTACGACATGCGGAGTGGCTGATTACCTCCTCAATTATCTGCCAGGAGTGGACAGCGATTTGGAGACTTTGCAAAAAGAGCTGGACAAAATTTCCAATTTGACCCAGGGGACAGAAGAAACGATTGTCTACATGAAAGATTCTACAACCTCAGCTCAAAAGAGCGGACCACAAGGTACACAGTCTGCCAACCGTTAAAAAAAAAATGATGGTTGGTTATTTGTTTTTTGTGATCATTTTGACTTAAAAGTGTTACCAAAACGGTGAAGTGTCTTCTCTTTTCAGACGCAAATTTCAAAAGGTCGTCGAGTATGCTGGATGATGTCCTTCGCTATGAAAAGACCATCATTGAACAAGAGCAGCAAATATAGTAAGTCATCATTTGCGCTCAAATTATGCAAGAACTTCATTTTGCCAATAACTGTGTGTAGGTCCTTTGTCATTGTTTTCTATTTTTCTACTCAAAGTTAATCTTCATAAGTATTTGACAACTGGCATTAATAAATGAAAATGATTTCACTTTTTCCTGACAATTCATGCTTGTTTTTCCATTAAGGTAAAGGTCATTTTAGTCTAATCTAATAATAGAGGTGTAATTAATTAAGATTATGAAGGAATAGGCTCGTTATGTCAAATAAAAAAAGGAATCATAGTGAACACTGATGCAATACTTATAGAACTGTGTCCTCCCACGCCTTCACATGTGCCAACCTGTTCGCCCACACAGTTTGAAGTCAGCGCAAATCGATTCTCTCTTCTCTAGACTTTAGACTCTGTGATTTAAAGGTGCATTATGTAATAAATTTAAAGCAACTGAACTAAAATCCTCCTAATATGTCACAGGAATAATGTTCATATAACAAACTGAACTCATCAACAACAACAGCCAAAATATTTGCATTAAAAAAACAATCTTTTGCAGACTGCAAATCATGTTTATGTTTTGAAATCATGTTTTGGCATGTGGCGCCACCTACCGCCGTCTACCAATCATTGCAGTCAGAGTCTCAGCTGCCGAGCAACCACGGGTTGCCAGTTATGTCAGAAAAGGAAACCTAAAAGACCTCGGTATTTTGAATTTGAATGTAGTAACCGTTTTTGGCCACATTCTTACATATGGCACCTTTAATGATAAAACATCTCACTTTTTTGCAGCCTCATCTACTTATTTTATTCAATTTGCAAAAATATATTTGTATGCCGTGCTTTGATGCATGCTCCACTGTGGGAAAAAAAATTGGAAACATGTGTTTCTTAGGATCCAGCTCACGCTTGTTTGCCTCCTCTTTCCAGTGAACTCGGCAATTTGATTTCATCTAACGAGAGGAGGATGGCGGACTTGAAGCAGCTCTCCCTCCAGCTGCAGCAGAAATGCAGCGAGCCTTGCAAAGACACAGTTGAAATCCAACCCACCACAGGATCAGGTAAAAAAAAAATACAAATAAATAAATTCAATATGACCTTTAGGCCCGATGCCGTTTCACAAGAAGTTTCTCAATCGGTCGTCATTTGGCCTTGTTCAGTGTTTAGTCAGACCCCAAAATCAATACGATGCATCGCAGCAAAGTCAACAAATTTATAGACTTCATTTGTTCTGACCTCGTTTCAGAGAACGTAGTCAAACTTATTTTAAAAGCAGCAACTTTTTAAAAATTTTAAAAGCTTATTTTGTGTGGCTTTAGTACGACGACTCTTCTTTTTTTTTCACCAGACTGTCAGGACGTTGCAAACAAAGGTGCCACCGTCAGCGGCCTTTACTACGTGAAGCCAGCTCTGGCCGCCGAACAGTTCCTGGTCTACTGTGAAATTGACAGCTTTGGACGTGGATTCACAGTTATACAGAGGGTAAGTATGCAACATCGATCACGGCCTCGCCAATGTCTTCATGTGGCACTGGATAACAACTAATAGTGCAAATTATGGGCTACTCTAAAATAATCAGAGTGGGTGAAAGAAAACCCGTGTTCTCTTACAAATGACTCTCAATCATAACTGCACAGATCATGCAGTCCCTTAGTGAACATGGTGTTCTTTTGCCAGAACAAATGTTTGACTCTGCTCGCGTTTGTGTGTCCACAGAGACGCGATGGCAGTGTGGACTTCAACAAGGACTGGATCCAGTACAAGGAGGGCTTTGGTTATCTGTCCCCAGACGACACTACCGAGTTCTGGCTCGGCAACGAGAAGATCCACCAGCTGACGATGAATTCGAACATCCCGACTGTGCTGAGGATCGAGCTTGTTGACTGGGACGGCAACAAAAGGTACACACACACACACACACACCCACACACACGCTAAAGATAACAGATTACATAAGAGACAAGCAAAGGAACTCACTCACAAGGCAAACATGACCCTAGTTTGAGGCTCCACTTCAAGGATAAATGCTGACACAAAATTCCTCTTTTCTCCAGAAATGCAGACTACCACACATTCAGACTGGGAGCAGAGGCCGACAAGTACCGGCTGACCTATGGCTACTACTTCGGCGGTGATGCAGGGAACGCTTTCGACGGCTTTGACTTCGGCGATGACCCCAGCGACAAGTTCTACACGTCACACAACGGCATGCAGTTCAGCACCTTCGACAAGGACAATGACAAGTACGATGGCAACTGTGCTCAGCAGGATGGCTCTGGCTGGTGGATGAACAGATGCCATGCTGCGCATTTGAACGGCAAATACTACACGGGTGAGACCACACAGCCTCAGCAAATTAGCAACAAGTGCAAAAAACAAATTTGTCGTTCGACCCTACTCTCTAAATGTATGTGTTGTAACTGTGTTTTTTGTCTTTCTTTTTTAAATCCAGGTGGCAGGTACACAGTCAAGGATGCAGGTGAATTTGGTTTCGACAACGGCATCATTTGGGTGACGTGGCACAACCGCTGGTACTCTCTGAAAGAAACCACCATGAAGATCATTCCACTGACCCGCTTCTCGGCAAGCGATGGTCAACAGGCGGGTGTGAAACAGTTTGGTGGACTATAAAAGTAGTTCAAAAGTAGACATGTGTTTGTGGTCAGTGCTTGTGTCCAGCACAGACACCTTGAGACCTTAAGGTCCTCCATGTAAGGGTGTTTCTCCATGGAATATTTGCATGTCTGTAGCTGTGCACTGATGCTTTCCTTCTCCGGTTTTGGGTTGTTTTGGGCACTAAATAAATGTCCTTTTCTCCAAATATGTCTTTTCTTTATTTTACTACACAGTCTCACACTGTTTTTTTTTTTTGGGTGTGTTGTTGCAAATCATCCCTGAAATAAAAGAGTTTATTTTTTTCCCATTTGTGTATACTAGTGCAGTGCCCGTATGTAGTATGTATTCCTATTGTGGGAGCTGAAGAAGATTTTTCACTTATGGTAATGCATGATAAGGAATGTAAAGGCTAACTAATACAAACACTGCGCAACCTCATTAGGCACAACGCAAATGTTTTAGTTTTCGATTAGCATTAGCGTAGCTAGCTGTTGTGACCGTCAGCCACACCAATTAAAACATTTGCGTTGTGCCTAATGAGGTTGCACAGTGTTTGTATTATTGTTAGCCCTACGCTAATGCTAATCGTAGCCTCGCTAGCTTACCCTTTGAAACAGGCTCACCAAGTTAGCCTGCAAATAGTAGCATGCTAATGCTAAATAAATATGTGCTTGCTTATTGGTGAATGGACACTTTCAGTCGTTTCAGTATAACACCGTGTGAAAATGTCTCACCCACCATGAGGACAGCCTCTTCACTCCCACCTCCCCGCTCCAGACAGCGCAGCTTCTGCTGATGAGCTGCTGCCTGCCTGGTGTAGTGTAATAAATCAGTGAAAATTAAAATTCCTCCAAAAAATTTGAAAATCAAGAATGCACACCATCGGGCCATGCTCAACCCACATCCAAAGTCTTTGGGCGATCTGACTAACGGTCAGCGAGATATACCTGTCACAGACACACAGACAGACACAACTTGCTTTATAGCTAGATAAGAGGACCACCGTAACACTGACACAACACCTCAAATTGTTGTGTCACTGGATTCTAATAGATAAAACACATCTAGGCTCACTCCATTCATCCATTTTCTACCGCTTTATCCTCCACTGGAGGGTCGCGGGGGTGTTGTGCCAATCTCAGTTGACATAGGGCGATAGGCAGGGTACACACAGGACAGTTCACCAGTCCATCGCAGGGTCACATAGAGACAAACAACCACCCACTCTTACACCCACGGTGAATTTTAGAGCGTCCAATTTACCTAATCCCCATATTGCATGTTTTTCGACTGTGGGAGGAAAACCCATGCACACACGGGGAGAACATGCAAACTCTGTGCAGAAAGACCCTTGTTCAAACCTGGGCTTGAACCCAGGTCTTCTTGCTGCAAAGACAAGTGTGCTAACCACTCCCCACTTTTTTTTGTAAATTAACATGTTTTTGATAAAATAGCACTTTAGCTCCACAGAGAATATTTGAAATGTGCAAAGTTAAACTGGTCCGTATTTGCATTAGAAGCAGCAAGACACAATTAATGGATAGTCTCTTGAATCCATATAAAACAATATTGACAGTAATCCACTAAGAACTTCAATGGGGTATTTAAAAAATACTCCACTATACATTTAGAAAGTAATTTCAAACACTATAGACTGTTCGTTTATTGGATTGGTTTTGTTTTATTTTATAAAAGATCAAGATTATCGGCATTAAATTACATTGCTCAGGTTTTTGTTGAACCCAGTCTTCAACCCAGTATTAGTTTCAACTGCAGTAGCTGATATTTGGTCTGACTGCAGAAACCATAGTAGCATGTTCTGTGTTCCACACAACAGGAAACATAAACATCATTGTTACCATGTTATTGACCTCTGTCTGTCTGTCTGTCTGTCTGTTAGCAACATCATTTGAAAAGTCACAGACGGATTTGGATGAAATGTTGAGGAAATGAACAAGAACAGGAACAAGAGATTGCATTTTGGCCGTGATCTGTAGCTATCACTATTTTTGTTGCTATTTTGTAGGCACTAAGCTGCCTTGGCGGAGGTCTGCGCTCTCCGAGTGCTCTTCTAGTTTTATTAATGTTCTGATCTGAACACGTACCGTAGCTTGCATTTTGTAGTACTAACAACATGTTGTGTGTTGTTGAGCTGTGGATTTGGCTCACTGAAGATGGTTGTGCCTAAAAATGCCAACTCGGCCTCTTTGTTCAAAGGATTGTTTCTCATTGCCACAGTATGGCAACCCACTCATATTCCGCTGATGTTTTTTTGTTTTTTTGTTTGGTATTTGGAATTGAAGGATTGAGAAACCGTATATCTGTGTACTTTGTTAGACAAACATAGCCTGTTACACAAAGGCTGAGAAACCAGAGTTCAAATTACAGTGGAGAGCAAAGTCAGAATTGTTGCTATGCTACAACAACAAAATTGGGGAGGAATTTATTTACCTTTGCTTCCTCTTTAATTTCACTGCCAGGATTTATCTCTTTCGTGTCTTTTGTCTCTCATACTGCTACTAATGTTATTCTTTTTTTTATAAAACTTTATTGGTATATCGCAAAAGAACAACAATTATAACAATAATAATAAATAACATAACAAACATTTTTTAAAAGTGAGTCTCAGTAGTGATTTTATTCAGTTATAAATTAGTAGAATTGCTATAAATTAACCAAATTAACTAAATACATTTTTTTTAACTTTTTTGTCAGGGCTTCTTAAATGTGATAATGTTCTGAGGTTTATGTCAGATCAGATTTTTTAAAGGGTAATATGGGCCTCTTTGCATATTTTGTTTTAGGTATCTAAAATTATAAAATATGAAATAAAATAAAGGTGGTTTTTTTTCCCAAAATCTCTTTGAAGGTCTAACTTAAAGTTTTTCCATAAAAGAGTCACATGTACACAATAAAAACAACAACAACAAAAAACAGATCTATCTTATATTTCTACTAGTGTTTTACTTTTATTCAGGGCATTTCTGTTTGGTCTTCCTCGCCGGCAGGTGGTGCTGCACAATCACCAGCAGTGCCTGCTGATGTTGTACTTCCGGGGTATTCAGTCGTCGCGTTGTGGCGATGGTGGTCATGTTTTCACGTTTGTGAAACAATTACGAGTGCGAGTGAACGACGTTGACTTTGATTAATACTTTCATTTCGGCTGCTGCGTTTTTTCAGGAGATTTATCATAAAAGATGGCTGAGGTAGGTCGATGTTTTGGGTCCTTTTTCTTTCTTTGTCTCTGCTCCCGCTCATACAGGCGCTGCCAAAGGCTCGGGGCCCGGCTAATCACTGGAGCGCGTTGTGTTAACGACTTCCATGTCGGCTTATCATATGTAAAAGCGTATACTACTGTAGAATTCTTGTTGTTGGTGTTATTATTATTAATAATAATAAAATCCATGTTTCTCTACAGGATGTCCAGAAGCACTCAGTCCATACACTGGTCTTCAGATCTCTCAAAAGAACTCATGATATGTTTGTGTCTGACCAAGCGAAACCCATCTCACAGGACGATGATAGGTAAACCAGTCATTTTACATTTACTTACAAACTATAATGCACCACACTTTTAACGATATAATGTTTTATATTCCATGTAAATGGCGATTCACACATTTATTCATCTTCTGTTTGTTTGCCTGTTTTTTATTTATAATAAGTTTAAATATTCTGTGCAGCGAATGAGTAGTAATAGAGCTCTTTTCAACCAGATTAGAATCTTCCATTTGATTTACTGGCCTCAATATTTGTGTGTACAACAATATTTACTGTTGATATTACTTGAAGAATATTGTTGGAAATTTGCTGAAAAATATTTATTTTCCAATGAGGTTAAACAATTCAAACTCAATTTAATTTTTGTTTAAATTAATGTTTCGTTTTTTTGTTTGTATTGTATTCCTTACTCTCTGTGTAGCTGGGTGTTATAAAATTGTATTGTGCATTTCACCCATCTGTTAACATGCAGATTTATATTTATTCTCTTATGTATTTTTATATTTTAAATGCTAAGAGTTGAATGGTGCTGCTGTTAAACAAAAAAATGCCCACTTAAATACATCATCTATCTTATTCAGATTATCTGACTGAAAATTGAGCTGGAGTTTGATTTTAAAAAACAAACAATTCTCGGCGGATATTGATACTGATGTTGATAATGTGTCATTGTTACCTCTCTCTACTGATCTGCGAGGTGTTTGTCAGACTTTTCTACTCGTAGAAGTGGCATGACCGTCAACATCATGAAACCTCACTCTGTCTTTCTTCCGTTTCTGTTCATCTCCTGTATTTGTAGCCACAAACTGAAAATGGGCGTGAAACTCAAGTCAGACTACGAGGCAGTTTTACACATGCCTGTCCTGAAGGAAGGAAAAGACAGAATCCCTCATCTTCCAGGCAGCATGCACCAGAGCTACGCACAGCCAGGTGAGGAGGAAGTGAACACTGCATGCCGAACTTGAGTATAGTTAGTAGTTGAATGTATAGTGTAATGTGAATGCGATCAATTTAATTAGTGTCAAAAGAGGTTGATTTGTCCATCTGCTTTATTTGTTTACCAGTAAATGTGTTGATAAATCTCTTTTGTCTATGGTATACATTTTAGTGAACTTTAATGTACTTACCTTTTTCAAAAAGATAACCCAGAATACCTGATCACTGGGACACATGCGTACCCCTCTGCACCTGGTAAGTATGATGCCGTTGTCTTACTCGAACTGTAATGCCTCGTGTGTGTTTTTTCTAAACTGAACTGCACCAGTGTAGCTACTCGTATCACACCAGTATCTCATTTGACAGGAGTGGCCCTGACTGCAGACACGACGATGCACAGGAACCCCAGCGATGGAGGAATCCATTCAATGGCATTGGCTTTGTTGCCCTCACAAGCCAGGTAAACCCTTACTTCCTGGAGACAGCGTATATCCCATAAATTGAGAACGATTGTCACAGTAATTTTAGTATTTTCAGGATTCTAATTAATTGAACATATGTAAACTACAGTGAGCTTTTTGTTGTTGAATTCCAGGCTGGACGCAAGCCGCACAGCAGCCAGTGTCGGTGACATCCATCGACACGCTGGAGCAGCAGAGAGATCTCACCCTCACTCAACTGCCGTGGTAGGTCGCAGTGTATGTTATCTTAAACCTTCCCTCGAAATCCCTGAAAGAAATGAAGACCTTATCATAAATGTGTTTATTTTAGTCGCTACTGGAAGGAGGTGGTACCAGAAATTCTTCGCTCATCAGGAAAGCACCAACAATGCCTAAACCCCAGTGGCATCCACCATGGAAACTGGCTCGGGTAACTGCATAACATTTTTAGTTTTGTTTTTTTTTCTTAGCTATATGATGAATTTGTTTTCAGGAGCAGTTTTGTTTTGTCTGACAGGTCATCAGTGGTCACCTTGGCTGGGTGAGATCCATCGCTGTAGAACCTGGAAATCAGTGGTTTGTCACAGGCTCTGCTGATAGAACCATAAAGGTAAGAACAGTGGATAATGTTCATTATTCTGTTAATTGGAAAGTTGATGATTGTCCATATGTGTAAAAGCAAAATAGTTTTTGTATTTTCTTTCTGTAACCACCATCTTTTTTTTACTTCTCTTTACAATTACATAACATTAAAGTGTATGAGCATGAAATATCCTTATGACCATTTGACAGATTATTCCCAATCCAGTCTTCTTTCCATCTCCACTGCTCTTATCTGCATCTGCACCTTTCATGATATTGTCCCCCCCTTTCGCTTCTGGGTGTCAAATATGACTGGAATTCTGTTTGTTGTGACAGATTTGGGACCTGTCTTCAGGAAAGCTGAAGCTCTCTCTCACCGGACACATTAGCACAGTGCGAGGTGTGGCCGTCAGCACCCGCAGTCCCTACCTGTTCTCCTGCGGTGAAGACAAGCAAGTCAAATGTTGGGATCTGGAGTACAACAAAGTAGGTTATTCAGAGACATTCACTTCAGTTTTTTAAAAGGCCATGAATGTCTATTGACTTAAATAATCTGTGTTTTAGGTCATCAGGCACTACCACGGTCATCTGAGTGCCGTGTATGACTTGGATCTACATCCGACCATTGACGTGCTGGTGACGTGCAGCCGAGACGCCACAGCTCGTGTAAACTTCATTCTGATACTATTTACTCTGCTGTTAAATACAAATAGCAAAGAGACATTCAGAGAAATCAAAGTCTTTGCAGTATTTTATTAGTTGGACTAATTGGATTTTTCCTGTCTCTCTTGATGCAGGTGTGGGACATCAGGACAAAGGCTAACGTGCACACACTAACTGGCCACACCAACACTGTGGCCACAGTGCGATGCCAAGAAGCAGAGCCACAGGTCATCACTGGTAAATCACTCTTACAACTCCAAACCAAGAATATCATTAACTGTCATCATTTATTAGCAGTTTTTTTTTAACTGTAAATGATTACCGTTGTTTTGTTGTTGTTTTTTTCCCTGCAGGCAGTCACGATTCAACTATCAGAATGTGGGATTTGATTGCTGGAAAGACCAGAACAACCCTAACCAACCACAAGAAGTCTGTCCGAACTCTGGTGTTGCACCCCAAGCTGTAAGTTAAGGCGGGCCGCATTCACACGTTATGTTTAATTATAAAAAATAAATAAACTCACTCACTAGTCTCATGAAGTTTCATGAAGTTTATTTATAATTGATGCAGTTCTTACTGGACTTGCTTCTTGAATGACACAGTGCTGAGGCACAGAAAGTCCTTACCATAGGTGTTAAAAGCACCTGAATAATATCATAACAAGAGGCAAATGGAATTAAGTTTTGTTTTTATTTAATTTTTTTTACAGATACACATTCGCATCAGGTTCCGCTGACAACATCAAGCAGTGGAAGTTCCCTGACGGCAACTTCATCCAGAACCTGTCCGGCCACAACGCCATCATCAACACTCTGGCTGTTAACTCGGACGGCGTCTTGGTGTCAGGAGGTATTGATTAACCCGATTTATGTTGCTTCAATAAGCTCGGATTGGAGTCGGTATTTGACACGAATTTGTCTTTAGCCGACAATGGAACCATCCACATGTGGGACTGGAGGACGGGCTACAACTTCCAGAGGATCCACGCCGCCGTGCAGCCAGGATCTCTGGACAGCGAGTCGGGCATCTTTGCCTGCTTGTTTGATAAAACACAGAGCAGGTTGATCACCGCAGAGGCCGACAAGACCATAAAAGTGTACAAAGAGGACGACATGGCTGTAAGTTTTATCATACAAATTCAAAGTCAGGCTGCAATACAGTGTTACCTCCCACATATTCTGACAAATGTGCTTTCTTTCTTGCAGACGGAAGAAAGTCATCCAGTCAACTGGAAACCAGAAATCCTCAAGAGAAAACGATTCTAATATTTTGTGGTGTTTTTTTTTTATTATTTCACAGTAACAATTGAAAATTTTATTTCTAAAAACCTCCATCACATTTTGCTTAGTCATGCTTTGTCATGCAGCAGATTTCTTCCCCGACAAATGTGTCTTTGACCGAAGCAACCGCATCTTACTCCAAAATACACACCAGATTTTGACTGCTTTATTCTAAAAACCACTTGCAGTCTGCGTTGTAGGACATCAGTCCAGTGAAGCGGCCATTTTGAACTGCCAGGAACCTCCCCGTGCGTTTGTTCTTGATGACGACTGCTCTCTTGTGGCTCTGGTCCGTCTGGTCCACCAGAAGTAGCCACTCTTCAGAGACGGAGGGACTGGCCTCGGAGTGGATCTGGTTTCTGTTTGAGTCGAACCCTGCAGATGGAAAAGGCATCCCTTTTTTTTGTACTCAAAAAGAGCTTTAAAAAAAACATGGCATTGTCCCTTTTTTCTGGATAGCAATGTGATGTTTGTTTTGCTCCATTTAATAAAGACAGTTATTGTTTATTCTGTTCAGTCAAGGTGTCTTTCTCTTCTTACCGAGGAACCTGTTGGTAACAACGTTCCTGTAGTATTTACAGCCGCTGCCTTTAACCTCCTCCCAGTAACACTGATCTCCACGCGAGTCACTGAGCTCCACGGAGTTTCTGCTGTCTGTCGTTGGGTGGATTAACCGCTCATCTGTGGAAACAAAGGCCATTGTTTAATCGGTTACACAAGGTTTATATAGGGTCTGCTTTACATACTCCATACAAATGCTTGTACATGGTGCGTTTTCTTTGATTTTGATGCCATTATTACATAAAGGATTAAGGGTTACGCTTTAGATTAGGGAACATAATCACTATCAACTAGATGCTTACTAACGTGAGTAGCATACTAACCCTTTATCAGTAATCATTAAGCACATAACACCTTATTCTACCTCTATTATAACATGAATTAAGAATTTTCCTATATAAGGTGTTAATATTTACTAATAAATAGCTAGTATGATACTTGTATGCATGTTAGTAAGCACCTTGTTAATGGTGTATATGTGTTCCCTAATCTAAAGTGTTACTGGATTAAGATTTTCATCCAAACAAAGAGGGTTCTGAAGTCACCTTTTATATTTTAACACAGGGTTTCTCACTCCTGTTCCTGGGGACCGGTTGTCTTCCATGTTTTATGTGTTTCCCTGTTTCTCCAACACACCTGATTCAAATAAATGGGTCGTTATCAGGCCTCAGCAGAGCTAAGTGACGAGCTGAGCATTTGAATCAGGTGTGAGGGAAACATCTAAAACATCCAGGACAGTGGCTCCCCAGGAGTCAAGTAGTATCTGGGTTGTTGATCCTGTTAATGTAATTAAGAATCAAATAAGAAATGAACTACCTGACTCATGGATGTAAAGCCGTGAGAGGGCGTGGCGAAAACTTCTCCCCGGTTTCTTTTTCAAACAGGGTTTCGGTGGTTCTGCCTGGTCCACCTCTTCTCTGGGAGGCTCGTCCACCGTGAGGAGGTGACCGGCGTTGAACATGATCTCCTCCTCCAAGGATTTGACACACAGCTCAAAGTTCTCATCCTGCACTGCATTTCTGGAAAGTAGATGATGGTATATTTTAATTTTTTTATGAAGGGAGCAAACTAAACACAATTTATACAAGTTTAAAGCATCTACTTCAGGCCAGAATTACTTTTCATCCTGTTTAACCACTGAAATAGTGCTGTATATGGGATGCCGAATGTAAAAATTCAGTCACACTTTTCTAGGTGATATATTTTGAATTGTTACCTCACTATCAGCTAATTTTCTTCACTTTTGTGGTACACATTAAATGGTGAATCTAACTGGTAAATCTAAATTTAAATTCTAAATCTTTATCTAAATGCTAAATCTAAATCTAAATGTTAACTCTAAATCTAAATGTTAAAATACTAAATCTAAATGCTACATCTAAATCTAAATGTTAAATGCTAAATGTAAATACTAAATCTAAACGTTAAATCTTAAATCTAAATGTTAAATCTGGATACATCCATGACAGTCCGTCACAGTCTGTAGATGCTAACAGGTGTGGGCTATTTGCATATTGCACAAATTTAGATTTTGTATTAAGATTTAGCATTTAACATTTAGATTTAAACTTTAGGTTTAATGTTTAGATTTAACATTTAGATTTAGCATTTAGATAAAGATTTAGATTTAACATTTAGATGTAGCATTTAGATTTAGTATTTAACATTTAGGTTTAGCATTTAGGTTTAGCATTTAGATAAAGATTTAGCATTTAGATTTAGCATTTAAATTTGGATTTGCCTGTTAGATTCACCGTTTAATGTGTGCCTCAAATGTGAAGAAAATTAGCTGAAAGTGAGGTAAAAATTCAAAATATATCAGCTGTGACTGAATTTTTACATTTGGCACCCCATAATGTCAAAGCAATGACTACTGATACCAATATCAGTCTGATTCTGTCTTTTATACAACTTTATACAACATTTGTGCTGATGCAGTCACCAGTAGCCCTTTCAAAAACATAGTGCCCAAACTGTATTGAAGACATTTGCAGACCTATATCATGACCTGGTCACATGACAGTGGTGGACATCTCTATTTACAGAGAAGCAGATTTAGTGTTTATGGATCGTATCTGATTTCCCTTTTGTCCTTTGCCAAACGTTAGATCCAGTCTTCAGCTCGTCCCCACTCAGAAAGTGTTGTGAACTTGTCTACGTGTCTCTGTCAGGAGGCTCCTCACCTGAAGTCCACCCACAGCAGGCCTGCAGTGATCAGACCCAGCCACTCGCTGGCCTCCCAGTTCTCGGCCAACATCACTGGTACGATGATGACCTCCCTCGTTTCTGCGTAGTTCAGCTCCTTCTTACAGCTGCGGGAAGCCTGGTATTCTGGGGTCATGAAAGGACAAATCACTACGGCGTCCTCCACACCTGCAGCCATCCTGAAAACAAACACGCACACACAGCAACATATCCAAATGTATTATTAAGATCTAACCGGAGTTTGTTTAAACCTAATTCCTCTGTCCTTACGCATCATTGATGTTTCCTGTTATCCCTCCTTCTATGTCCATCCACAAAGGTAGCCCTTCGTCCTTGAGGCGGTCGTAGACCTTTTTCACAAGAGCCTGGTCGTCCCACTGGTAAGAGAGCATAATATGAGATGGCATTTTAATTTCTCTAACTGAAATAAAAACAAAAAAACGGATCTAAATGATACGAAGCTGCTGAGGCAAAGTTTTCAGTCTCCTGAGCAAACCAAATCTCAGACAAAGGGAAAGGAGCTTGTTTACTGCTCAGGTTACAGCTGTTGCTTGGTTACCTGGTGCGTGCTTGCACAGTGGGAGGCTGCTATTATGACCTGCAGGAGTAATAACAGCTTTACCAAAGAGTGGATGTACTGTAGAGTGTCTCATATACAGTATTTAAGATGTTATTCTGTGGAAAGTGTACTACTGATAGAGTATAGTAAGTGTTTGTCCATGTATGGTGTCGTTTTGAGCTCCATATATGAAGTATTTTAATTCAGAAAGTAATCTTACATGACAAATATCACCTCACAAATCTAAACGTGATAGTAGATTGAACATGTATATCAATACTGGACATAAAATGTCTTAGAAAAATATCTATTTATGCAGTTTTCATTTTGACTATGACATTTTTTTTTTTCATAGCTGTGATTTTCTTATGATTAAGAACAGAATTTTTGCACACATTTGACTGATATTGAGATATTGATATGAGATATTTTACAAACATTTATGATTTAAAAAAAAGATTTACAGATTAGTTCATGAACAAATCATGGATCTAATGTTGTGTTTCCTCAGGAACTTTATTCAAAAAAATGAAATTAAGAGAATTAAGAAGATTTTGATGAATGAGGCCCAATATGTTGAATGAATGTTGTAGAACTGGCATTATACTGTGACATTTTGTTGGCCTAAAATTAATCAGATAATTTATTAACACATTTAACTTGTCACACAAAACCATTCAAGTTGTAAACCTACTTAGTTTAAACAGCTGTTGGTCGCAGTTCTCACTTCAAACAGCAGGAGGAGCTACAGTAACGTCTCACTCATGAGTTTAATCTCTGCTCTCATTCACTTTATGATCCTCCATCACGCCGTGCCACCTGTCTGCACGTGGCACTCAAGGTAATCACTCCAAAATATCTATCTAAGTAATCAGCGCCACAGATGGAGCAGATCAGCTTGGGACGCGCCGCCCGCGGGGAGGAGTGTTCAGTTGTGCGCAGTTGGAACTCTGTGGTGCAGTGATGTGTGAAGAAGCCAAAGGGATTTGCTCTGTCCATGTGTGGATTGTGAACTGTCCAAAAATCACGCAATGACTTGCTGAAGTTTTGTTTTTGGAGAAATGGCTGCTGGCTGCTTTCCTGCGCGTAAAGACGCGCCGTGGTTTTGTTTGGAGAAGTCCTTAAAAACGCGTATGTGTGAGTGAGTGACACATCAACATGTAGCCGGATTTTGACTCACAAAAATAGAGGTTTATAAGTCATGGGTAAAGGAGGAATTGGTGGCAGAAATGCCGCAGCGTCGCTGCTCCAGACGCTCTTCCTGTCGCTACTTTGCGCGCAGTCCCTCGGGCAGGTGTTCAACCTGACGCTCTCTGTTAAAGAGGGTTTGCCCGCTAAAACCATCGTTGGTGATCTTGGAGCGGGGCTGAGCAGACCAAGCACTGGGTTCTTCATCTCCGAGAGCAGGGACTCGTACGTGTTCAGGGACTTGGAAATAGACGCGGACACGGGGATCATCTCCACAGCTGTGGTCCTGGACAGAGAGAGCAGGGACAAGTACGAGTTTGTTGCAGCCACCCTCACAGGTGAGATGATCAGAGTGAAAATACAGGTGAAAGATGTGAACGACCATTCACCCGTGTTTCCCTCAGAGGAGGTTGATTTGGAGATATCAGAGTTGAGTCCACTGGGGAGTCGGTTTCAACTTGATGGAGCGATGGATAAGGATGAGGGTGAGTTTGGTACCAGGGGCTACAGGATTACAGAGAGTCAGATGGGGGAGTTGTTCCACCTGGATTACCGCAGTGGTTCAGTGAAACGCACGAGTCTGGATCTCGTCCTTAACGCCAAACTTGACAGAGAAACGCAGAACTTCTACTCGCTGACCATCGAGGCCTTCGATGGTGGCGTCCCCGCCAGGACGGGAAGCCTTCGCGTGAACATCCATGTCCTGGATGAGAACGACAACCCACCTGTGTTCAGCAGGACTGAATACCACGTCTTGGTGCGTGAAGATGCTGCGGTCATGTCTTCTGTGTGTCGGGTACATGCCACTGACCTGGACCTGGGTGACAATGGCAGGATCACTTATGAGATCAACCGGCGCCAGAGTGACCCACATGAAGTCTTCTCCATCAATGGAACCACGGGGGTGGTTTACCTCACGAAGCCGCTCGATTTCGAGACTCAAGCTTTTCACGAGTTGATCATCAGCGCGACGGACAACGGCGCTCAGCCCGAGTACAGCAGCACTTTTGTGGGTGTAAAAGTGCTCAACATCAACGACAACAGTCCCACCATCAGCGTCCTGTTCCTCAGCGAGACAGGAGATGCTGTGGTGTCAGAGGCAGCAGCCGTTGGGGACTATGTTGCCAGGATTTCAGTGTCAGACCCTGACCTCGGGAAAGACGGGGTCACTGTCACGCTCGAGGGAGGCGATGGAAAGTTCAACCTGAAGCAGACGGATTATCTTCTGTATGCTTTGTGTGTTAACACCGAGTTAGACAGGGAAGACAATGATTTGTATGAGCTCAAAGTACAAGCATCAGATTTTGGAACACCACCCCTGAGCAGTGAGATGGTCTTCCTCCTGAAGGTGGCCGACACCAACGACTGCCACCCTGTGTTTGAGAAGGATGCATACATCATCAGCATCTCAGAGGATGCTCCTCCGGGGAGTTCCCTGATCCAGATGCAGGCCCGAGATGCAGATGAAGGCGTCAACTCGGACATCAGATACTCTATCCTCAAGTCTGACCAGGACAGCCTGATCAGCGTTGACCCAGAGTCGGGCCTCGTCACCACCGCTGTGGCTCTGGACAGGGAGACCCAGGTGCAGGTGTGGTTCCTGGTGGTGGCGGTGGACGCGGGGGAACCGGCTCTGTCGTCTACGGCCACGGTCACCGTGCTGGTGGAGGACGTCAACGACAACGAGCCGGTGTTCCAGCAACAGCTGTACAACGTGTCCATCCCGGAGCACAGTGTCATCGGAAGCTGCTTTTTGCAAGTATGTAGTAGTTGAGTCGGTGCACGTGAAATCTAAAAAAACGCATATTTCCCCACACTACTCATTTCGTCAAGTCAGATGTATAGTTTTGATTTCTATGTCTAATCTGTGTCAGACATTTCTGCAAATTGGGGTGAAGGTAGAAGGTTGTTTTTGCTGTTTTACCTCCGTCTGTAGATGACATAAGTGACACCGATTGTTTTGCATTTATTTTGCACCTATAGATGCAATAAGGTTTCCAAAAGGGTCCTGGAATTTGCTTCTGAAAAACCCCTTTCCCTGAATAAAGGGTTTTAAAAGGGTTCTTGGTGGAACCTTTATAAAAAGGGTTCTCCTGAGGACACACCGAAGAACCTCATATGGTTCTGCTTAGCACTTTTATTTCTAAAAGTGTAGATACCCCACAACTATACAAACATTTCACTGTATCCATGACACAGGACAAAATGGGCCAACATACTGTAGTCCAACTTTAAATATACGAGATAGACCGACACTCTTGATAGTCGAAATAAACTTTTATTGTCTTTTATTGTGAAAAACCACAAGCAACTTCATTTATGAAGTATATGTAGTAGGGCTGAACAATTAATTGAAATCGCGATACCGCTTAATGCAATTTTCCAATCGCAGGAGGTGCAATATTTGTTCAAGTCAAAATATCCTTATTATTATTATTATTATTATTACACATCTTATTCTACAGACTGAAGAGAACATCTTTGTTTCTCACAGAGCTGCACAAATATCGCACATAAATGTGCTTTTTGAATGAAAATGGCAATAATGATGTAAAAATGACCATTCCCTCTGATATCGCGAATCATAGTCGCATTTCCTGTCAAAAATAATCGCAATTTGAGAATTTATTTAAAATCGTTCAGCCCTAATATGTCGTCAGAACACACATTTTCCACCTGACGTGTCTCTCTTATATGAATGTATCATCGAAGCCAATCAGAATCTCCACCGTTGATGTTGGACATTGTGTCGCCTCTGTCTTATTGTCCCTTTTCTTTTCGCCTCATAACACAAAAGTAGCCTTCAGTCCGTACGACAAAAGCCATCACTGTTGCTCCTAAACACACACACACACACACACACACACCCTCACCAGCTCAGCTCTCTGGCTTCAAATGTGATTACTGGTACCACACTGCTACTGCCTGGCACAGAGCTGCTACAATAGAAGCTGTGTTTATCTGATGACAGTCAAAAATAAAATCTAAATAATATCATCTATTCATATGATGACAAGCCAGGGAGTCACAGGCACATGTTTACATCAAAGACCCAGGTATAACCACCACACTGTTGGATTCCTGATATGATGTCGGGTGTGTTGTTCATGTAGTTGTACTTTGGCCGATTTCTTCACAACTTCATAAAATCTGAGGTGATATCATCTTTATGACGGGAAGGTTGAGCGTTTTATGTGTAAAGTGCATCTCTCTGCAAAGACACACTGAGACATAAAAGCACCAGATGTGTGACTTCACTCACGTCTCATGTTTTCATGTTTTATGCTTTTATTATGTAGAAGTTCTTAGGAAGAACAGTAGTAGTTTGATGATTCAGTGACTGTGTGGGTTCCAGTGACGTATCAGGTGATGCATTACTACTGTTGAAAAACATCATTTCAATTTAGCACGGTACATAAAACGCTGCAAAATCACCACATGATTTTTAGTGCAGATAAATCAATAAGTAAGTGAAGTCAATATGAGCATTGATTTACTGTAGTGTTATAAAGTATTAAGAGCTGATCAGAAAGTACTTGCAGGGATTCTTAGACTTGAATAATCATGGAAATGTCCGTATTTTCTTGTTTTCTCAGTTGTCTGAGATAAGAAACCCAACTTTTTTGGAACTGAATTGTTGCTTTTAAGCAAAAAAATTTTATAAATTCCTTGTCAGACTACGTTTATTGTCACCTGTGTTGTAACATGTTATTATGATAAAGTATAATATCAGTTCATATCGTCAAAGAACATGTTTAACTCTTGAGTGAAAGTTAAAGAAACTAGTTAAATGTAGTTTGTGGATAGAAAATGGCATACACTTGTCAACTATATCAATGTACTCCGTTAATGTACTGAACCTCTCGCTCTATATATATATATATATGTATACACATATATATGTATATGTGTGTGTATATATATGTATGTGTGTGTATATATATATATATATATATATATATATACATACACATGTATATATATGTATGTATGTATATGGGTGTTATATGTGTGTGTGTGTGTGTGTATATATATATATATATACACATATACATATATACACACACAAGTAGCAATAATTGTGGAGAAATAAAAAGAAATATATATATTTTTGTTCATAAAAATTAGCCAAGTTTCACAAATTTAACCAATTCAATCTGATTTTAAAAATGTTGAGTACTTTTTGCTCAGGTGTGTTTATATAGTTGTTGAAAATTTAGTGGGTTTTTTCATCAGATTTTCTAGGTTGTGCTGAAAAAAAGGATATAAGACACTCTATATTGCACATTCTTATAGCCTCTGTATATACTGTGTACATTTAACCATAGTAATGGAAAAAAGCAGCCAAAATGCTCTGTGTTCTCAAGGTTAATAACTGCTTCTCAGATGTTCATTACATAGTTTTAATTGTTTTAAATCTCTAACTGTATATTCAATTCATTTCTTTTCATTTTAGGTTGTTGCCACCGATGCAGACGGTCCTGACTTTGGCACGTTGTTCTACTCTTTGTCTGATGGTTTTGACAAACAGGACCAACACCCCTTCTTCCAAATCCACCCACAGACCGGAGAGCTGTGCGTCGCTCAGGATATCGATCGCGATACGGGACAGACCGTACATGATATTCTGATCAAAGCTGAAGACCCGGTGAGCGACTTCGTCAATCATTTGTTTCTTTTTCAAAACTGTGGATTCAAACTTGATTCTTCTCCAATCGTCAGGGAGGCCTGAGCGCTCAGACCTACGTGCACGTCGAGATCGAAGACTTGAACGACAACGCTCCGGTCTTTAACCCCGACGAGTACACCGTGAGCATCAGCAGCCACGCACAGCCCGGCACGGAAATCCTCAACGTCATCGCCACCGACCGAGATTCGGGCACGTTTGGACACGTCGCCTACGACATCGTCCCTGGTGACGTGTCCACTTTATTTACTGTGGATAAACAAACAGGTCAGTGGGTACGAGACATTTAGGCACAGGTGGCTATTGCTTTGAAAACAACATGTAGCCATTTTGAAACAGGATAAAACTTCATCTTGGTTGAAAACATACATTTAGGTGAAAATTAAAATGTAGTATCACGATCCTAGAGTTGTGTATGTGCGTGTGTTTCCTCTGGCTTCCTCCGACAATCCAAAAACATGCAGATTTGGGGATTAGGTAAATTGGTCACTCTAAATTGGTGTGATTGAAAGAGTCAATGGTTCTTTGTCTCTATGTGGTCCTGTGATGGACTGGTAATCTGTCCAGGGTGAACCCCGCCCTATCGCCATATGTCAGCCCCCATGACCCTCATGTGGAGGATAAAGCATTAGAAAATGCATGAATGGATGGATCCTAGAGTTTAAGCGTTTGTCAGTGGTACCAACTTCTGGTCTGTGTTCCCCTACCTCCACCATAAGTCACCTCCTGAACATGTTTGGAGAGAACAGCCTAATCTCACAAGCACCTGGCTGATCTAGGGCTTTTGTAGTTTCCCTTAAAATCATGTGGAGGGCAGCATTACACAGCTCAGTGTCAGAAGTCATTAGACATAGTAGAAGACTTCCTCTTTGTGGAATTATGGCGAAATACTATGTTTTGTTGTTGTTTTCACTCTGTGTGGATAATGAGGCAGCTTCAGTCGAAAAGATCCACTTGTTTGTCTTTAGTCCCTGACGCAAGTAAGTAAGATTGACTGTAAGTAAGATCCCCGTGTGGCAGAGTGTCTACAAGATTAGACCTCATTGGCATCGTGTCATACTACATTACGTTTTTAACTTGTGTTAAAGCCATTTTAAAAAAGTTTACCTGCACGTGATTAAGCTGTGCATCATATCAGCTGCAGTTTATCATTTGGAGCCTCCAGATACTGTTTTGTGATTCCAAGATGAATCAAAGTGGTGAAGATTTGTCACAATCTACTGCAGTGAGCAACGTGCTGACTGATAATGAACTTAGCACATTTTAAGACCTGGACCTCAAAATGCAGTAATCTATTAGACTATTGTGATTTTGTAACCTGATTTTGTTAATTGCACAGATTAGAATAAACAATTCTGTCATTTTATTCCGTTTTCACGTTTCTTGAATTGTTGGCATGTCTATGAAATACCCAGACATTATTTTAGTTCTTCAAACTTAAATAACCTGGGGGGCCAATGAGCATCTAGTCTGGTCAAGTGGAGGCTGATCTAGATAACACAAATGTGGGGAAATAAACAAATGTTCAATATGAGCTTAAAATTATTACACAATAGTCCATCATGACATTGCAATAATTATTTATAAACATATTTATGATGCCGCATAAATCTATTAATATAAAAACAAATGTTAAGTAAATAATATATATATGTGCATGTGTATATATGTATGTATGTGTATGTGTATATGTATATATATGTGTATATGTATGTATGTATATATGTTTATATGTGTATGTATGTATGTGTGTGTGTGTGTATATATGTATGTATGTGTGTGTGTGTATATATATATGTGTGTATATATATATGTATATACATGTGTGTATATATGTATATGTGTACATATACATATATGTATATGTATATGTATATATATATACATATACATATATATGTATTTGTGTGTATATGTATGTATATATGTATATGTATATACACATATATTACTATTATAAAAAAAATATTGCTTGCAAACATATATAGTATTTTATTTCATAATATGACTCGAGACTCAATGAATCAAACCTAACACCAGCTTATGTCCATCACAGGAACTCTCTTCTTGACCTCCGCTCTGACCCGTCATGGTGCAGCCAGTGTGAAGCTCAGAGTCACGGCGCAGGACGGCGAGGGCCTGACATCGGTCAGACCTGCTGAAGTCACCGTCAACGTCCTGCACAGCGCTCAGGCTCCAGCTGTGTTCCAGAGGTCACGCTACACCTTCACTCTACCTGAGGACACAGCACCGGGGACGCCTGTGGGGACAGTGGTGGCCACACACCCAGCATGTGAGTGTGTCTCTGGTGAAGAAAGTGCACAGTTTTTTCTCCAATATTTACTTTTAGCCAAAGGTTATCGACTCATATACAATACTGCATCTATTATTATCCTTTCTAAGTTTATGGCTGTAAATTGAGTATAGATAATCAGAGAAATATGAGTATAAATGGTGTATTACACAGTAAATGAGGAGTGATTTCAGATACAGCAAATTAATTCATAAACTCTAACAGCATATTGTTATTGATCCTCTAGGAAATAAAAAAGAATATGAACATCTTCACAAAACAAATGTGTATAACTGAATGTTGGAGTTGCACGGTCACACATAGTTGTTGGAAATGTCCTCAAATGGCGTGCGTGCACCAGATTCCTCTCTGGAGGATACACAGGTCAGATGATAAGGAAACTCACATCTCACGTATGTGTAAAAAATGATATGATATCATAACGTTGCATAATTGCTGACAACACCAACTTTCTTACTCACTCTCTTAAATGTAATCAAATAAAAAATAAAGAAACGGTCATTCTGAAGTAGGATCCTGACCAGGGGAGGCAAAGAGGACGGCTGCAGATTAATCTTTAATCCTCCTTAATCACACAAGCAGATGACAGATAATAAAAAGGGCAGAGACATTCGTACAACATATTATACCAGCACTGTATTGTGAAAGGTCAAAGATAATGCTGTCACAAATGTAGAGTGTGCAGTGTTTTTGTCGCTATCAGTATTTAAATGTGTGTGTGTTTATCTGATGAGGTAAAAGTGAGCAACATTTTTAATAAAAGAAGTAAAAATATGACCATAAATGAAGGGGATACAGCTTGTATTAGGTTAAATATTTGATCCCAGCTGTCCAAGATTTTCCCATCATTGTCCACTTGTTATGTGCCGTACTTTTCTCAGATAAACCACTCTACTTCACGAGACGGTCATTTAAGGTTCTGTGATCAATTAAGAGATTAACGCTTTAACCTGAAGTGGAAACAGTAGAATCAGAGCTGTTAAGCTCTCTGCTTGGTTACTGCTGAAGTGCCACAAACATTTAGAGCAGATTAATGGGATCTTCACTGTAATTAACTTGTTGTCGCTTACGGAGTGTGACAGTATAACAGTACGTTTCTCTTGGAGTTCGACTCCTCAAGGCAATTTGCCTTGACCAACAAACAATCTGTAGCAGCTCTCGCTTACAGAATGATTATATAGATTTTGATTTTTAATAACTAGTGCAGTGCCTGAAGGAAGTATATATTACTATAGTGGGAACTGAAGAAGATTTTTCAGTTATGGTAATGTATGATAAGGAATGTAAAGGCTAACATAATACAAACACTGTGCAACCTCATGAGGCACGACGCAAACCAAATACGCCTTGTAAAGAGATTTACATTTATTGTTTTGTGGCTGACGGTCACAAAACAGCTAGCTACGCTAATGCTAATTGTAGCCTTGCTAGCTTACCTTTGGAAACAGGTTCGCCAAAGTTAGCCGCAAAAATAGTAGCATGCTAATGCTAAATAAATATATGCTCGCGTATTGGTGAATGGACACCGGCTTTCGTCGTTTCAGTATAACATCATGTTCTGCGTTGAACCGTGTGAAAATGTCTCACCCACCGTGAGGACAGCTGCTGATGAGGATGCGCACCATCGGGCCATGCTCAACTCGTATCCAAAATCTTAGGTCGTTCTGACTTACGGTCAGCGAGATATGCCCATCACAGTCACACACACAACTGGCTTTAAAGATAGATATTCAATTTTGTCCAGAGTTTGACCGCAAAAGTATGCATGAATGTATTTATTTTCTTCCCCGCGTTTGTTAAAAACAATGATGGGTGCATGCTAGCCCGGCAAGATCAACAGTCGCACGCATGAGTGTTACTTGTTGTTTATTTTATTTGGTTTAATTTATTCTTCCAAGCTCCTTTCCAGTTTATGAGTTCCTTTGTATGGTTGTGCTCTATAGATTTAATTGCAAACTTAAACTGTTTTGTAAGTTAGGGTCAGGGTTGTGTTGCTGATTACAGCTTGAAGTGGCGATAAGGTCTTAAAATATTTTGAAAAAGTGTTGGAAAAAGTCTTAAAAAGGTATTGAAATTAACTTTAGGATTCCTACATATACCCTGTAAACATAAGGTGAACATTTTGTAATTGAGGCTTTTTGTCTTTACAGACTCAAAGGAGTCCGTGTCCTACAGAATCTCCTCTGGCGATCCTCTGGGTTTGTTCTCCGTTCATCCCAAATCGGGCCTGATCAGCAGCGTCAAACCTCTGGACCACGAGTCGCAGTCGTACGCTCTGCTGGTTCTTCAGTCGTACACGGACTCGTCTCCGGTGTACAGCACCACCCAAGTCAACATCACGATCGCCGACGTCAACGACAACGCCCCCGTCTTCCCCAAACTCGGCGACACCATCACCGTGTCCCAGAACACTCTCCCAGGAACTGTGTTGTTCATCGCTCATGCCCACGACTATGACAGCGGTGCCAATGGCAGGGTGCAGTATTACCTGAAAAGGGGCAAACTTGGTTTGTTTGTTGTGGACTCCGACCTTGGGACAGTGACTTTAAACCAGAGTTTACAGGTGGATCATCAGCAGAGGTATATCCTGGAAATCGTGGCTAAAGATGAAGGAGAGCTGCCCCTGAGCGCCACGCTGACCCTCACTGTCAACGTGGACCGCACCGCGGCTGAGGACAGCCTGGCGTTCGAGACGTTGGTCTACCAGGTGGAGATAGGCGAGGGATACCGCAAAGATTCAAGGGTCATCCAAGTGAGAGCGCACCGCACCCGCGGAGCTCACGTGTCCAACTCGGGTCTCGCCTACTCCGTGGAGGCAGAAGCTGGCTTCCCTCCCGCTCCGTTTCGAGTTCATCCAAAGACGGGATGGTTGTATCTTTCCCACAGCCTGGACTACGAGACGGAATCCACGTATCGATTCCGAGTGTCAGCCACAGCCCGCGAGGCCTCCCTGGTTAACACGACAGTGACGGCCGCGGTGACTGTGCTGGTGCTGGACATCAATGACAACGCTCCGGTGTTCAGCACTGACGTCTACTACTTCACTGTATCAGAGGGGGCGTCGCCTCAAGGCCTGGTGGGAACAGTCAAAGCCGTGGATAAGGATTCTGGGAAAAATGCCCAGCTGTCCTACATCCTGCTGTCGGACGGGAAGTTCTTCCGCATCAATACTAAAACAGGTAGAACATTTCAAATTAGTGGCTCCATCCTGAGGTCATGTTGTGCTTTCGTGTGCATCCTCATTTCACTCTTTGTTTTTTTTTGTTATTCTCAGGTGAAATCATGAACTGGGTGGCGTTGGACAGGGAGCAGCACAGCCAGCACAGCCTGAAGGTGATGGTCACAGATCAAGGTCACCCTCGCCTCAACGCCACTGCCACCGTTCACATCCTGGTCACCGACGTCAACGACAACGCTCCACAGTTTATGCACCTGCCCGCTAGCAAAGAGGTCAACGTGCAGGTACGAGCGAGTCCCTCATATACTCACAACACTGCTGAAGAGCAGTGTCATATAACAGTTTTCAAAATAATATTATGTATTAACCCTTAGAACACAGAGCATTACGGCTGCTGTTTATATACATACAGAGGCTATAAGAATGTGCAATGTTCAGCACAACCTAGACAATCTGATGAAAAAAAAAAAAGTTTAATTTCCACCAACTATATAAACACACCTGAGCAAAAGGTACATCAAATGTTTAAAATCGTATTGGATTTGTGAAATTTGGAAATACGCCACAGTTCAAATTTCACTTCAAAAAGTAAAAAGGTCTATTTTGTGACTTCTGCACAATTATTGCTACTTTATATGACTACAAAAAAATGTGATATAAAAGGAATCATAACTTTGATTCAACAACACATAAGAAGACTTGAATTAAAGCATGAATATGTAACCTATAAGCACACACCCCCAGGATCTCCATATAAGGAGTTGTGTATTATTCCCACAGCAATTTACCAAGGGGTGCACCTGCGTCACAGATCTGTGCCACATAGGGTTAAAGAGTAAAAACAGTGAGAAATGTATCATCATGTATTTCATGTGATGTGTCCCTATATATGAAATGTTTGCAGGAACCATAGCAGTTAAAAAATAACCACCTTCTAACCACTTTTAAAAATAAATGTCTTATTAAAATATTACAAAAAGCTGCAATTTCATCATATTCAGTCCCTTAAACGGCACGTCTGCTGTTTTGTGTTAAATAATGGTGAAGAAATGTATGTAAGTGATGACAATAACTGTCATAATTTAAAAATAATCACAATCCAGGTAACTCATTTGCCAAAAAACATCAAACGGTTATTGAGGATTGGTTTCTATAGATTCTATAGAATGTTATATGGTATTTATTGTACTTTTTCCCTTCTACATCTGTGATGATAGCTGTACATGACTCACTGCTTTATTTCAGATTTGGGCCGATCGTCCATCAGGATCCCTCGTGGCAAACATGTTCGCCAAAGATTTGGACGCAGGAGAAAATGGAACAGTTACCTTCTCGTTGATCATAAGTGAGTCATATTATTTATTACTCTTTTTTTTTTTTTTTTGCAGAGCTGTACAGCTTTCATATTCAGTGCCATGAACAACTGAATCCTTCCTCTTTTCAGCTGATTTTGAGCACGGTGGTCTTGGACACTTTGAGATTGACGGTAAAAGCGGAGAGATCAGAACAACGGAGCTTTTCACCCAGAACGCTGAACCGCACTACACTTTTAAAATAACCGCCAAGGACGGAGGAGACGTTCCTCAGGAGGACACTGCAGTCGTTCATGTACAGGTACAGTCTGTCCTCTCCTCCATACTGTCATGCATCATTTTCACTTCAATTCCTGCCATATTTATATATATATATATATATATATAGCTTTGCACAGCACTACTTATTTTTTGAGGAGGTCATGTAATTTTTATTATTAAAGGGCTGAATGAAAATGAGTCCAAATACTCAGTAGTCCAAACTCCCAAATATTCATATTCAACCATCAAGGGCATCATATGAAAACCAAAACATGTATAATTTGTGTATTTTAACAAAGCAAAGAATGCAAAGACATGCACATGTCTGTCTCACTCTTATAACGGAAGAATAAAAGAATAAGGACAAATAGAACCGTTTAATGGACTCGATGAAGCATCACATGGAGACAGATTTGGTTTTAATGAGTAATATGAAGAACTTGGTTTAATCCCTTTAATGTTTTGTTCTTTAAATGTGCCTTTGTTATTTTTAAGCTTGAATAGTTTATTCTGTGTGTGTGATTCAACGCAGCTAATATGGACTACAGATGGAAATTAGCCTCTGGGCTATAATCTGGTGCATTTACATGTACTTTTGTATATGTTCATTAATGTACATTGTCCTGAAATAATAAAAAAATAAATACAAAAATAAAATAAAATAATCAACCTTTTAACATTCTGCAGGTCCATAGATCAGAGGCTCTGCCCGGCCTCTACACTGACCGTCAGATTGTGAAACACTTCACAGTGCGAGAGGACACAGACCCGGCGACCGTCATCGGCTCCGTCGGTGTTTCAGATAAAGGGAAGTTCCACTATTCCATTTCTGGGGGTGACGGAAGCGTTCACTTTGGCATCGACAGCTTTTCTGGTGACATTTACGTCAACCGGCCGCTGGACTACGAGTCCACCACGCAGTACGTTCTCATGGTCGAAGCGGAAGATGCTGGCTTCGCTCCTGGAGTGAACGTGTCCGTACTGGTCAGTGTGATGGTGGAGGATGTGAATGACCACACGCCCTGGTTCCCTGATGAGCTGGTGACGTTCAGTCTGAGAGAAGACGCCGCCGTGGGCTCGCTGGCTTTTGCGTTTAATGCCAGAGATGCTGACGGGACGTTTTCTAACAGCGCCCTCTGCTACACTCTGACCTTCGACCCTGAGGTTAGCGGCTCAAAATCCTACTTCCCCTTTCAGATCAACCCTCACACAGGGAGCCTGACTGTCGTGGCACCTTTAGACCGCGAGACCACCGCCAGGTTTGCCTTCACCGTTACGGCCACGGACCAGACGAAGAGGACGGAGGAGCGTAAGCAGGCGTCGGTGACGGCTCAGGTCTTTCTGCTGGACGTGAACGACAACCGACCGGTGTTCATCTCAACGAACACAGTCCAGGTGATGGAGGACGCGGAGGTCGGGAGTCTGCTGCATCACTTTGTGGCCATAGACAGAGATAAAGGCGAAAACGGACTCATCTCCTACGTCGTCATAGCTGGAAACGAGGATGGATTCTTCACTTTAGAGGAGAAAACAGGTGAGGTATATGTCTGTCTGTGTGTGACCAATATAACTCGAAAAGTCGCAGACGGATTTGAATGAAATTTTCAGGAAATGTCCACAATGGGACCAGAAAGAAGTGATTAAATTTTGGGCATGATCTGTGACGGGGGGGGTGGTGAGTTGGGTGCTGAGCTGCCTTGGCGGAGGTCTGCGCTCTCCGAGTGCTTTTCTAGTTTACTACTGTTTGTTTATGATCTTTTTGTCACCTTAAAAGAAAGATTTATTCTGTTGCCTTTTCACGACAGTTCAATTTTAAAAGAACAACAGTGAGATAAGTATCTGGGTACACAAACTGTCATTAATAAGTAATTATTTGGAGTTGTAATCGTACTTTTATTTGGTTACACAAATGCAAATGGCACAGACAAAAATAAAAATGTACACACAGCAGTGACTGAAAAGACAGAAGTAAATTGCTTATACATGTCTGTCCTATATTATACTTAAAAAAGCTACACTTTTGACAATGTCCATATACATCTACACACACATACACACTTATATATGTATGTTAAATGGACTTTTATCCCTCAAAAGCACAACAAAGCATTTTGAAAAGGAAAATGTCTGGTATTGACATTATTGGCTTTAAGAAAATGTTATATAATATTAACCAAAATAAAAGCTTTGTGTTTCTGTCCATTTCAATAGAACAACAATCGAAAAGTTACTTTTAGGATCTGATCACATCATCTCTGACGTCCATCTTCTTTTACCTCCTTCAGGTCTTTTGTTTCTCTCAGCCCCTCTGGACTACGAGAGACAGCGTCTCCATCGCCTCGCCGTCCGTGCCGTGGACCGCGGCCTTCCCTCGCTTTCCTCCACCCAGACTCTGACGGTGGAGGTGGAGGACGTGAACGACCAGCCGCCCGTCTTCAGTCAGAGCGTCTACACGGCCGTCGTGGAGGAGAACAGAGACCCGGGAGAACCGGCGGTCAGGGTCTCTGCCACTGATGAGGATTCAGGTTTTGGTCGTCTTTTCTTCTTAATGTTTGAGTTTGAACATTTGTTCTTCATCACTGCTGAGTAGAGCCGAAACAATTCATCGATTACCTAATTAATCGACAACTATTTTGATAACCGATGAATTGGTTTGAAGCTTATTTCATGATTTAAAACAAGATTTCTGATCGTTTTAGCTTCTTGAATGTGAATATTTTCTAATTTCTTTGCTCCAAGTAACAAAGATATCATGAAAACAGAATCATTTTGACTTGTGGACAAAAGAAGACATTCAAGAACATCATCATTTCCATTTTTTTTTTTTTTTTAGCATTTTCTGACATTTTATGGACTAAACGATTAATTGATTAATCGTGAAATTAATCATTAGTTGCAGCTCTACTGCTGATTGAGACGACTCCTGTTTGAATAAATCGTCCTGTGGATAGTGGAGATGGCAGTGTGCGTCCAAGGTGGCTAGAGGGCAGCACTCGCATGTGTCTGCAAAACCCTACAATCGCAAAAACCTCAACCTCTCATTGACTCATTTTTAAACTTTAAACCAGATTTCAAAATCTATGATAAATTGAATAACAAGATAAAAAGAAAACTCCACAGTACTTTTATTATTTTTACAGCACAGAACCACATGATAACACTTTTTTTTTGGTTCAAATTCAGTGCTTCACTGACTCGATGTTATGATCTGTTTTGTTTCACACCATTAGCACTTTGATTCAAAACAATCTCCGCCCGTTTTCCACTCGTCCGATCGCATTTTTTTTTTGTTTTTCCATGACCGCACATCCCAGCAAATCTCACTCACATGACCCCCAATCACATTCACAAATCTGCACATCGGCTCAGTTTATTTTCACACGCTGTGCGTGCGGTGCGCCGGTGCCTCCTGAAACCCATTTCACCTCGTCGTGTTGACAGTGCGAGTCCATTTAAACTCGGGCATGTGGCGGGAGGATCTGCGAGGGAGGGGTGGGGAGGGGGGGTGTTTGGATGTGAGCAAACATTTTTGAGGGTGAGAATTGTCCAAGAACAGCAAGCACACGGCTCCTGTGGGAGAATCGAAAGGTCCCGTCTCATTAAGATGTCTATAATCCAAGCCATCTGTGCCAATAGGTACCATGTTTTCATCTGTCTCCCCAAATCGCCCGGTCTGGCAGCTCAGCCCGTCTCACCCACTGCTGCTTTATTTGAATATCATGCGTGCTGCTTTTTTTCCCCCATCAGCACTCCCCAAAGATGACCAGTGTTTTGTGCCTGGGCTGGTTTTTGTCTCCACTTTCAGTCAGAGGAGATGTGCAGAATCAGCGATAGTGACGGCTAACCTTTGTGTTACACCACGTGCTGTGGATTTTAGGCAAATGTTCATGTATTTAGAGAGAATTTTATTTTTAAGAGTAAGGAACAGAGAAAACTTTGTTTCATACACAGGATTTCAACAGCAGATATTTGTCTTATGTGCTAATTACAACGCGCACTATGATTACAGTTAAACATTAATCAGTTATTAAAGGGGCACATAATGCAAAATCATTTTTTTTTTAAAAAGTGCGAAAAAAGATGACTCACTCATGTTTTTGTGGTCCTCCTCAGTCTAAGTACAGGAGAAAAAACATGCAATGTTTACTTCCGCTCTCACTGGAACGTCATAATGCGCTAAATTCCAAAAACACGGACACCTCTGAAAACCGGAAGTCCACAAAGTCCACGAAAAGTTCTATTCTTCTCCAGAGTGCAGCACAGAGTTCTACAAAACTTCCAGCCTCAGAGGATTTATCTGTCCAGTGGATACATGTTATATATGACGGCAATGTGCCGAGACACCAGGGAACTAGGTTAACTTGGAGAAATATGATATAATATGACTCCTTTAAATAATGAATAGGCTGATTAAAAAAGGATTGAGTAAAACTGTACATTTTAAAATTCATGGATAACAATATTTATATATTTTCGGTTAAAGAGCTTCTACTTACTGGTGTGAATTTAGGGCAATTTAGGTGTTGAGCACTGTTCATGCATCTTCTAAACTGTTTTCATGTGATCTATTTGTAATGCAGAAACTATTTCTCTCTTTCTTAGTGTTTTTTTTTTATTATTTGTTTTTGAGACATTCATGTTACCTTGTTGTATCCATGAACACAGCATCTGTTCGTAGTCCTACAGGGAAACCGTGGCACAGTTCTACTTTTCCTTCTCTCACACACTCCTGACACTTTCCCCTGAAATGCAATGTGATACTGGGATGATTTAAAACCCGCTGATTGTTCCTGCATCACAGTTTATGTGTAACTTCAGGGATAAAATGAATTGATGTGCGGCTGCAAGTGGAAGAACACTCGAGAAGCAGAGGTAGTCCGGGGGCTCAGACAAAGGTCAGCTCTGTCATTTTTTAAAGGTGACACATTACGGTGTGAGATTTCTCCCTCGTGGTTCTGTTTTCAATTTGACAATCAGATAAGGCTCTTGCGAAGGAGGGGGAGGTGAGAAACATGAACTCTCCCCTGATTAGGCGCTAAACCAAACCTGTGGATTGCAAAAGGTTTTGGGTGTAAAAGAGCTTTCACGGGTGAATAAACATTATTTAATGCATGTGTTTCTTACATTGTGGGGCGCTGTGTGAGAGGAGCCAAACGCAACTCTCTTAAAGATTTCATATCACTGAGTACATTTGAATCCTGTCAAGTGAACCGTTGCACACTTGTGGGATTAAAAATTAGACAAACATTGTTTTGCATTTATAGATACATTACTTGTGTTTCTTGACTATTGCCTCTGTTGTTTTGTTAGAAAAATCTGAATTTTTATCATGTTTCGTGTTGAATTCATGGCGTTATATATTAGTTTGTCAGTTTTTCGTGCTCTATTTTTGTGGTGTTTTTTAATATTTACCGTCTTTGTCCTGTTTCTCAGAGGAGAACGCCGTGCTGTGGTACAGTCTGCTGCCGGGCCCAGGCTACGATCGCTTCAGCATCAACCCTTACACTGGTCTCATCACCACCACCTCCTACCTAGACCGAGAGCAGCAGCAGTGCTACAGCCTCAGAGGTAAGACCCACAAAGCACCACATTATGTTCATAAACGGCAACAAACTGAGTCAAAAATTGATCTCACTCACTCAGTAGAGTCAAAAATGTTAATTTCCTGTGGATAAAGCATTAAAATACACATGCGTGTATCAACTATGGATGGGATGATACCACCTTTTTGTGTCTGATATCACAAGCGCGAGTATCTACCAATACCGATACAGTCATTTTAGACCTTTTATGCACTATGAAGCTGTTAACAACACATTTGAGTCATTTCGAAGACATAATTCTCCAGCTGTGTAACAAATATTGTTCTGTGCATAGTGACACAATATATAAGATTTTATCAGATATCCTTTATCGGATTTTAAATTTCTTCTGTCCGATATCCGATCCAGTGATTTTGACCTGTATCAGACCCATTGTGATACTGACCGATACCAATTTGCATGGACAGCGCATGCGCAAACTGAATTTCCACCCCACCAGTAGGTAGAGTATTAAACCCCCGCTCACCAAGCAGGAAAAAACATTTCGACAACAGAAGTAGTCACCAAGGATAGTCTTCCAAGCCTTGACCTGGCGACCTTCGAACCGACTGACACCCCGACTGACAGACCTTTCAGCTGATGAGCCGCTCAAACCAGACGTGTCTGAGGAAGATGTAGCATCATTCTCTTCTTCTTTGGTAGCAATGCGTCCTATTCCCAGCGCCCAGACTTGTACCGTCACCCAATGGTGAAGTCAAATACTACAGGCCCCTGCGAGTATACCAGGGTTTGCGATATGTGCAGAAGTCTACCAGGGCCTTTAGTATCAACCCTCCAGCCTTCATCCAGTTGAGTTAAACTTATAAATATTAAATTATTAAATTATTATTAAATTATAAAATTAAATTATAGCATAGGTGTCAGGTGTGACACAAAAGCGCATGACATTTCTTAGACCACAAGAGTTAGCATGAAAACCATGTTTACTCCACAGACTTATTATATATACAGAAGTTCAAAAGTTTGGGTTCACCTCTACAATTTTTTGTGTTTTCCATTAAAAGTCACACTTTTATCCATCAAGAGTTGCGAAATGAATAGAAAATATAGTCAAGACATTGACAAGATTAGAAATAATGATTTTTATTCAAAATAATAATTTTGGCCTTTCATCAAAGAAACAGCAAAACTGTTTTCAGCTGTGCTAACATCATTGCACAAGGGCTTTCAAGGGTTTTTTAATCATCCAATAGCCTTCTAACACGATTAGCAAACACAATGTACCATTAGAACACTGGAAATGGGCCTCTATACACGTATGTACATATTCCATTAAAAAACAGACGTTTGCAGCTAGAATAGTCGTTTACCACATTAACAATGTATAGAGTGTATTTCTGATTCATTTAATGTTATATTCATTGAAGAAAAAGTGCTTTTCCTTAAAAAATAAGGACATTTCTAAGTGACCGCAAACGTTTGAACGGTACACTCTTAGAAATAAAAGTAGTAGAGAAGTAGAACCATATAAGGTTCTTCGGCTTGTCCTCATAGGAGAACCCTTTTTGGCTCCAGGTAGAAAAGGTTCTACCTGGAAAGCTTTTGGAGGGTTCCACCAAGAACCATTTTAAAACCCTTTATTCAGGAAAGGGGTTTTAAAGGGTTCTCTGGATCAAAATGGTTCTTACTGGAACCATTAGTGTTACCAAGAACCCTTAAAAATAAAAAAATTTGGGAAACCAAAAACCTGGAAATGGTTCCAGGTTCCTTTTGAAACCCTTATTTCTAAGAGTGTAGTGTACATTTAGGATCCATTTGTGAATCAATCATTCGCTCCACAATATCAATAATATGTCAAGATACAGTTAGTTTTTAAACAACATGGGTCAGTGAAACGATATGTATACATGCAACACATTACTGTATGAGACGTATAGATATATGCATTTGTTGATGTTTTGTCGCACATTCAAGTGCCTTTTGCCCTTCACCACATGATGTTCTACACACACACACTGAAAGAGAGTTAAATCCTCTCACGCCCATGGGAGACGCATTAAAATAACAAAAACATCACAGTGAGTAGCTGTAATGCTCAGAGGGGGGTAACTGACATCATGGCTGAATTGACAATGAATATCAAACAAACAGAAACATATGAAACATACGGTAATAATTGGGATAAAAAATTTTTTCCTGTAGCATCTATTCCCTCACGTTCCTTTCTAATAACATCTGTCTTTCGAAATATGATTTGCTAAGATTCGGAAGAAATGAGCAATCGTGCTTCAGCTTAATCAGCATCGGTGTGATTAAATGTTCCGCACAATAACTTTGGATCAATGAGTCAAATTACAACAAATCTAAATTTCAGAGGTAAGAGCTTAAGTTCATCAAAGTCAACATTTATTTATTATTTAAATGCAGATGTGTCATGAGTACAAAGAAATTATTATTTTCTTATTATTTATTTTCTCTCCTGTGAAATAAGAAATATAACACGCACCTTGATGTTATCCCCATGTGCATGGGTTTTCTCCAGGTTCTCCAGTCCAAAAACATTGAAGCTCAATTAAACACTTTAAATTGACCGTAGGTGTGATTGTGAATGGTTGTCTCTGCATGTTGGTCCTGTGATAGACTGGTGACCTGGGCAGGCCGTACACCTCCTTTCCCACCTCACCAACATCCCCCAGGATAAAAAAATAAATCCTTTGTTTTCTGACTGACAAGTGTAGCCAACAATATAATCTCCTTAAATTAATCGCAGTCTGATTGAACTGGTGTCTGAGGGACACTTATGATGATGTTGATGTGACAGAGTTTGGGCTCACTTAGAAATGTCCTTATTTTTGAAGGAAAAATACTTTTTTTACAATGAATATAACATTAAATGAATCAGAAATAAACTCTATACATTGTTAATGTGGTAAACGACTATTGTAGCTGCAAACGTCTGGTTTTTAATGGAATATGTACATAGATGTATAGAGGCCCATTTCCAGTGTTCTAATGGTACATTGTGTTTGCTAATGGCGTGAGAAGGCTATTGGATGATTAGAAAACCCTTGTGCAATTACGTTAGCACAGCTGAAAACAGTTTTGCTGGTTCTTTGACGAAAGTAAAGTTATTATTTTGAATAAAAAGCATTATTTCTAATCTTGTCAATGTCTTGACTATATTTTCTATTCATTTTGCAACTCTTTTGATTAATGAAAATGTGACTTTTAATGGAAAACAGAAACAAATGGTATAGGTGACCCCAAACTTTTGAACGGTAATGTATAAGCACAGGGATAACTGACCATTCAGAAGTAGGACTGCAACAATTAACCTCTTTGTAATCAGTCACCAACTATGTTGATGATTGATTAATCAGTTTGAGTGTTTCCTGAGTGTTTTTGTCTGGTTTCTTCTTCATATTCATGGGTGTCATTTTGACGTTCTGGAAACACTAATGACCGTTTTATGTACAAAAACAAAAGAATTGCCTGATTATTATATTAATGAAAATAATCTGCAGTTACAGCTAGTCAAAAGTCTGCTATTCTCTTCTTTGCACCATGCTCTCGCTTGGCCACACGTTCAAGTCCACGCTTGGCTCAACTCTTTCGGCTACAGTTGCAGTGAAATATCTAATATCTAAAGAAAATATAAAAAGGATCTGAAATCAAACAAACTTGTCTTGTGCAGTCTCTGTCAAAACGCACATGTTTTTTCTTACCCTGTACCCCTCGCTGTTTCTTTCTCTCCGTCTTTTGGCTTCACAGCCAAAGGTATAATTGATTTAATGTCTGCCTCCTGTGCGAACGCAACATCATTGAGCGGACTGATTTATGTCACGCAAACAGTGGACTTGGGCACACTGTAGCTAACCTTTCCTGAGTGCACCGCTGCAGCCTGAACCTTCTGCGGTGTTTACCTTCACTCTCTCAGGGGCATGTGCAGTAATTGCGTTCGAGCTATTCCACGGTGTTTAGTGATAAACTGCTTTCAGATGTTGTATCATAATGTTTGTGCAGTCAGAAGTATGATGAACAATTAAGTTTAATAACAAAATACAATAACAGGAAAGCCTGCGTGTCCTACAGTCGTGCCAGAATCACACAGGGCTTGTTGGGAAACGCAGAAATATGTGGGGACAATTTTCTCTGGCTACAGATGAATTTGGAAAAGAAATAAAATACCAAGTATTTTTTCAGTAAGTATTAAAAGCTGTCACTGTATTTTTCATGTATGTGGGTTCTTTGTGCGTAACTTTTGTCAAATAAATTCCCACACTGCACCCATGATGTGGTTCGTTTTACGTCAAGACAGACAGAGGATACAGCACATCAGGCTAGTAAAGCGAGGCGGCTTAATATGACTGAAAACACTCGGGGTGCATTCACACCAGCTCCTTCTAAATCAAATCCGAGTCCGTTTGCTTGGAAACTCCAGTTCGTTTGGTTAGGTGCGATAGCGCAACCGATCTCTGATCAGCACCAAAGACGCAAACTCTGGTCCGCCTAAAAACATAGGTTTGCTGCAAGTGAACCAAATGCTGGAAGCGGACTACAACGCAGGGCATTGTGGGTAAACACATCCAACGCATACGCTGGGAGAAATGTCTGAGTCCATTGTTGCAGGTTATACGTCATATGTTCACATAATTCAATAGGATTTGATGCATCACCATGTTTTGCTTGTTGTTTATGTGAAGAAAACAGAAGTTGTCCTGCATTAACCAACAGATGAGTGCGTAATTCTTTATACAGCGCCGCCTCAGGCGAGGAGGGGAATAGGTTATTAAAAGGCAAAGTTTGTTTCACTAAAGTGCAGCGTGAAAGCAAACCCGGACCGAATGTTGCAGCCCTCTATTAAAAACGACCGACGAGACGCCTGCGAAAAGCTAAAAGCTAAAATAATAATGGTAAAAACACTGTCATTCTGCAGTTTGACAGGATAAATACTTCCCTCTGTCCACCCCTGTGCAGCTGCTGTATAGACACCATTTTAGATTATAGATAGTTTAAATCGGGCCCCCACCAATATTTGGAGATAGCCAAACTGTCAGGGGAGTCGAATAGGATACGAGAGATATGCATTATAAAACTAATTTATCACAATTATTATGATCACAAGCCAGGATCGTCAGGGCCAGAGGAAGGTAGCTGGAAATCTTGGTCCAACTCGGTCTGATTCGGGCTTGGGCAGAGATTCTAAACTCTATGCCAGCGCTACTATCAGCTCTGATAGTATTGCTTGACGGAGCCCATTTTCAGATAAAACAGGGATTATTATTGATCAGAGCCTGACATTTAAAATACAAATGTATACGTCTGCGTTTTCTGTTATAGAAAAATATGAATATACAGTTGAGTTTCATGCCACACCACACCACTCTCCCTTTTTAACCTTTTTGTTTGCATGGCTGTTGATGTCGCTATCTAATAACAGGAAAATACCACAGTAATTGCTGTTAGTATTTGAAAACCTGACATTTCCAAACAGCAACAGGATCTACAAGGAAAAAAAAACATAGTGAAGCAACAGAGGAAGAAAGAATGAAAAGATTGTTCTTTCACATAGCAATTCAATTTAAGTCTATTGCATTATTATTTCTTGTATCAATCAAATGTAAGTCTATTATTTTTAAAAGAAAACATTTCAGTGTTTCTGTGATAGAAAACAGTGATTGTTTACATGTATTCATTTTGATTCTTGCCCTCAGTCCAGGCTAGTGACAGCGGTGTAAGGCCTCTCACGGGCACCGCCGAGGTGCAGTGCTCTGTGCTGGATGACAATGACAACACTCCAGAGTTCATGCAGTCATCTTTCCAGATCAGCCTGCCAGAAAACCTGCCCCCTGGCATCATCCACACTGCTCAGGCCTCAGATCCCGACCATGGGGAAAATGGAACTATACACTACTCTATATTGGGTAAGACACAAATATACAGTACCTGCTCCTGATTGTATTTATTTTCCAAGCAATTTAAGTTGTAATTTAATTGTTTTGCCCATCATTACTACCAGTAAGTAAGTAAGTAAGTAAGTAACATAGTGTTCAAGATAGTTTTGCCCAATGCCTGATTTTGAAAAAAGTGAGGGAGTGTATGAGGGAGGGAGAGTGGGCAGCAGTGCAGGGGCCGTGGTCTGGAAGTGAAATCTTACACCGCGTTGCAGTTATGTGCCCAATCGTTCACACTACGCTTCAAGCAGTGCAGCGAGAAAGGCAAAGTGACAGCTCTGGTGTTTATAAAAGGGGGTGGATTCTGGGACAACAAGCTTAAAAATCAACTTTTTAATCATTTAAATCCTTATATTTGGGACTCTGGAGGTCCTATCAGTCGGCAAAGTGAGAAAAAAGATGACTCGCTCATGTTTTTGTGGTCCTCCTCAGTCTATGTACAGGAGATAAAACACGCGATGTTGACTTCCGCACTCACTGGGACGTCACAATGCGCTGAATTCCTGGAATTGTTGTCTCGCGGAGCTCCGCTTTGTCCGTAAAACACGAGAGAGTGCTGGCGAGGGCAACGATATCTGAAAACCGGAAGTCAACAAAGTCGACGAAAAGTAGTTTGAGTACTACACAAACTTCCAGCCTCAGAGGATTTATCTGTCCAGTGGATACATGTTATATATGACGGCAATGTGCCTGCTAGAGCCTGCAAATGATCACTTTTCCAAATGCTAACTGCTGTTAGCTCCCAGCAGCCTCTGTGGCTGATGTCATTTCCTGTCCCTTAAGTTTCATGTTACTATTTTTTAAGGTGGACCTAAAGAGATACAACTAAACAGAGCGTTCTGAACAGGGCAGTTTGGCAGGGTGATTGAACTGCTGTGGTGCTTCATCTTTATGGTATTTTGACCAAAGCATGTCACAGTTCATTAGGACACCAGGGAACTAGGTTAACATGGAGAAATAGGGTATAATATGACCCCTTTAAGTGTATCTAATCTGATCTCATTCAGGTGAAGACTACAGAGGTCGCTTTACCATCAACAGTCACACAGGTGCTCTCAGCACCACACAGATCCTTGACCGGGAAGAAAGGCAGAACTACACACTCAGCATACAGGCCCGTGACTATGGCCCCGTCCCACTCAGCTCTTCCACCCAGATCCAGCTGGTGCTGCTGGACCAGAACGATAACATCCCCTCTTTCCTCAGCAAGAGCTACCACGCCTCCATCAGCGAGGGCTTACCTGCCGGAACCGAGGTCCTGCGCGTCACCGCCTTCGATCCAGACGATGGTTCAAATGGTGACATAACCTATTCACTGACAGACGACAGCAGCCAGGGGGCGTTTTCTGTAGACGTTTTCACAGGAGCGATCCGCACCACCAGGGCTCTGGACAGAGAGAGCCGGGCTCAGTTCACCCTCAGAGCTGTTGCTACAGACGGTTGCACCCAGGGACCCCAGAGCTCCATGGCATATGTGACCATACAGGTGGAGGACGTGAATGACAATGTGCCAGTCTGTGACCAGTATCCCATGAATGCATGGGTGTCTATGACAACTCTACCAAACCAGATCGTTACCACTGTGTTGGCGACAGATGGCGACCAGGGGGAGAACGGAACGATACATTATACGTTGACTGATGAAGAAAATCTGTTTGACATCAACGCTGAGTCTGGAGAGATTTCGCTGAGGAGACGAATGAGGGCGGGTTTCTCAGGGAGGAAGCTGCAGGTTGTGGTTTCAGACCAAGGCCGTCCGGCTCTGACCTCTACCTGCTTGGTTTTTGTCCACCTGAAAGGAGAGCATGAAGGTCTCCAGTTCACAAACCAGGTCTACAACACTACAGTCAGGGAGAACAGTAGAGCAGGTAGGTTTTCCATTTCTATTCCGACTGTTTTCACCTGACACAGATTAAAAACCTCATCAACCTTATCACTTTTTTCTTCTTCAAGGCACTTGGATTGCTAAAGTGGAGGCCAGTGACCAAACCAACAGCAGGCAGAGGATCACCTACACCATATTCAGTGGCAACGAGAATCACATTTTCTCCATTAATCGTCACACAGGCAAGAAACATTATGCCAAACGACAAAGTGAAAACATTGCTTGTCTTTGATTTTCTTGCTGCGCAACCAAATTGAGTTCACCAGTTCTTGCCTTGAACGCCATGCTTTATTAATTTAAATTATGCCACTGGCACAAATTTATTTTCACTCATTCGTTTTATTTTCCGAAGAAGGATCCAGAAAATAACCTGATTTAAAAAGCTCAACATTATTATGACTTTGAATCCAACCACTTTGTGCTTTCATATCTTCATCTCTCTCCAAATTGTCCTTACTACTTATCTGGGTTTTCATTCAAGTATTTTCTTAATTATGACAATTGTTGCCTGATTTGATCATATCCCAGACCAAATC
Source organism: Microchirus variegatus (assembly GCF_963457635.1). Lineage (NCBI taxonomy): Eukaryota > Metazoa > Chordata > Actinopteri > Pleuronectiformes > Soleidae > Microchirus > Microchirus variegatus. The sequence goes on from NC_139824.1 coordinate 7,810,467, forward strand.
ATCTTTTGGATGCAGATGTATAAAGCTCAAGTGTGTAACTTTTCAGTATTAACAAATGTCTGATAGATTCTAACCATTGTAAACTCATTGCTGATTAAGCTCCACACAGCTCTCTCTGTGTTACTCAGTATAGTGGTGTTTAGATCTTCACCCAACATGATCCCTGTGCTGCACACAGGACGTGATTTTTTTTAATGTCGACAGATGGAGCGTCCTACAAGTTTCACAAGTTTCCGAAGTGAATTTTACTGCCCAAAAAGTTTCTTGCCCCCACCAAACCCCGCACTGCTGCTAGATACACGCAAATGCTCCCTTTGCGAGGTCTGATAGTTGTGCTTGACAGAGCCCATTTGCAGGTGGACGGGATGCAGCATACAAATAATACATTGTGTATATTTTTTTTTACAGTTGTGTTTTATCTTCATCTGGTAAAATTGTGAAACAAAGTCAAACATTGTGTTGACATTTAAAGGTGCCATATGTAAGAATGTGGCCAAAAATCGTTACTACATTCAAATTCAAAATACGGAGGTCTTTTAGGTTTCATTTTCTAACGTAACTGGCAACCCATGGTTGCTCGGCAGCTGAGACTCTGACTGCAATGATTGGTAGACAGCGGTAGGTGGCGCCACATGCCAAAACATGATTTCAAAACATAAACATGATTTACAGTCTGCAAAATATGTTTTTTAATGTAAATATTTTGTCTATACTGTTGTTGTTGGTGAGTTCAGTTTGTTATATGAACATTATTCCTGAGTCTCTGTGACATATTAGGAGGATTTTATGGCCAGTTGCTTTAGATTTAATACATAATGCACCTTTAACTCAAATCATTTTTGATTGAAAGTAATAGGCTGTATTTTAAAAGAAACTCCAATGTAGCTCTGAGCACAGTTTTCTGGAGTTCACCTTAATTTTTTTCCTCATATGCAGGTGAGATTCGGGTGCAGAAAGATAATTCCTTGGACTTTGAGGTGAATCCTCAGATCCACCTGGTGGTGCTGGCTGACAGCGAGCTGCAGACCGCTCACTGCAGAGTCTCCATCATGCTGCTGGACGTCAATGACAACGCGCCGCTGTTTGAATACAGCAGTTACAGGACAGCTGTCTGGGAAGGGCAAGTGTTTAACACCTACATTATGCAGGTATATGCAGTGTTTTCGACACCATCTCTGACATAGTACTGATTGGTGGTTCCATTAGAACTGAAACGTTCCCGTATTCTGTGCAGGTGTTTGCGTCTGATGCAGACAGCGGGATCAATGGGCAGATCGAGTATTCAATTGTGTCCGGTAACAACAACGAAGCATTCATCTTGGACTCTGTGCGAGGGATCCTCGCTACCAATGTTTTACTGGACCGTGAGATCACCCCGTCATACAAGTACGCTAAACTAACCTTAAAAGGACAGTGCAGGTTGTTTTTGAAGTATTGTTATATAAGATGGTTGCTGTGTGCACACCAGTGCACATCTGGTGCTGGGAAGCAGTCCAAGACATGGGGTTCACGCTCACTGCAAACATGAGATTGTAGATTGTATCCACTTAACAAAAGACTCACGTAATGAACTTTACACCTGTGATATCTTACAAATGTTTACAAAATTGTTTGTTGCTTAGTCTCACATTTCTGATTCCAACCATTGACTACCTGCACCAAATTCCATCGAGAAAACCATCAATTTTACATCACAGGTCACAGGAGTTATTGACCCACTGCTGCCTCCATCAGTAAGGTCAAATGTGTTATTTCCTGACATTGGTGTTGGAAATCCTTTATTTAGATTTACCCATGTAACACAAATGTACCAGATTATGCAGCAGTAGACCAGCAGCTCCTGTGTTCCCACAAGCTTAAAATATACACATTTTCTTCTGGACTTTGGTGTGGGAAAATGAACAGTTTATAAATGGTGAAAACCAGAGAACCTTGAGAAAACCTATGTGTTCGTTCCGCCCTGGGCGCAAATCAAGGTTATTGGGGGGGGGTTTTTGCTCCAAGGCAACAACATTCTTAGCCACTACACCACTGTGACCCAGTTAAATATGTTTGAATAAGTATCTGGAAATATGATCATGCTGAAAATCACAACATTTGTTATGAATGGGGCCCCTGAACCTAATATATCATAATTTCACAATAACTATATTTCCTTCATAAGTAAGACAAAAGATCCAGTACAAATGATTTAGAGTAGTTTCTGCTTCAAATATGGTTATAATAAACCATTGCACTTTAATTAGTATGTGATGTATTTGTATTTGTTTTCCCTTCTTTACACTGTAGGCTGGTTTTGCAGGCAACAGACAGGGGGAACCCTCCACTCAGCAGCACCACCACCATCAGGGTTCAAGTGGTGGACGTGAATGACAACAGCCCCACCATACCCCCCATGGAGCCTGTGGTTATAGCAGAGAGTAAGACCAAATAGCTCATAATGCTACATTATAATGATGATGATGAAGAATAAAACAACTCTGACATCATTTATTTCTGTCTAGATCTCCCCGCAGGTTACATGGTGACCCAGGTGATCGCAAACGATGTGGACCTGAGCTCCGCTATCACCTACAGTTTTTCGGACAACAGTAGCACAAACAGCCCCTTTGCCATTGACAGATATACTGGTGTGGTCACGCTAACACGAGCACTGGACTACGAGGAGCAGACGGAGTATACACTGACGGTTTGGGCGTCTGACTCCCTCCACCAGACTTCTGGGGAGGTCAGAGTACAAGTGCTTGACGTCAATGACAATTCTCCTGTCTTCAGCCAGGTCTCCTACCAGGTACAGATATAACCCCAATTGCTTGGAGCAAAATATAGCAGAGTAGTGTGGATGTAGCTCACAGGAAAACTATTTAAAACAAAATGTTGGAAGTTGAGCCCCTGTAACCCTCATGGGGAGGATAAAGCGGTAGAAGATGAGTGAGTGATGGTGGAAGCTGATTCATTGGGTCCCTTGCATGGGTGGATCTCATTTCTTAAATTAAATTTGTCTGCCATTAAATCCTCTTCCGTCCTAAATCCTCTTTTTACTCAAATTACCACCTCGGAGTTATTGTTTCTTGAAACTGAAGATATTTACTGTTTCCCCAATATTCATGAGAAACTCATTGAAAATTGGCTTCTTTAATAATTGATCGCAAGTGTCTCACTTTGGAAGCAGCCACATTTGTAATTATAAGTTGTTACTCATTGATAAAGGGGTTTTCTATGACAATAATCCAGCAAAAACTATAGATTTACATGTTTTTCATTGACAGTATAACAGATACTATAAAGCTCCTTGCCTTGTCCAAGCTGGAGGTTATTTTCAAACGCTATGATCTCACCTGAAATGCTGTATATCGTAATGCTGCTGCTGCATATGTTTAATTGCTCCCTTTTTTGTTTAAGGTGGAGTTGTCAGAGCTGGTCTCAGCTGACACACTGGTTGTGTCGGTGTCTGCTATGGACAGAGACTCTGGACTCAATGGCAAGATCAGCTACAGACTGTTTTCATCTCCTTTACAAGGCTTTTACATCCTGACAGAAAATGGTAAAAGATGAGAATATTTTTATTTTGGTTTTTGGTGAAATATTGTCAATGTTTTATCGAATGAACGTTTAGCTAAACCCGAAAACAGGAAAAGTGATTTGGATGTTTGGCTGGGGGGACTTAACCCTGTCTAGACTCATACTCAATCTCAAATGAGATTGAGATGCAATCTGGCATTAGCCAGACTACCAAAGAAAGGGCCACAAAGAATGTCCTTGTCTAGTTATGAGCAGCTGAGGAGCTCATGGAACAATATCAGAGTTTACTGAGAGTTTCCATTCTGCTAGCATCAGTATCTTCATTGTTTATATTTTGAATGTTGGAAGAAGTGTTTAAAAGGAGTCATATTAAATGCTGTTAAAAAATTCCTAAACTCAAGAAAGAAGATAATCCCTACAGAGCTGAACCCAAACCAGCGCTCTGCAGTTTTGGCTTTTCTTTTTCCTGCCATGTGTGATTCCTGGATTTCTACCGCGTCTGAACCCCAAGGTTTAATATCAGGGAAATGTACTTTTGCTGTTTTGTGGTGAAGAGCACTAATGCAAAGAGACATATTTATGAATGCTTTCAAAAGCTTTGTAACTAGTGTCCAAAATGTTCATGCTGTTACAATTTTTCCGAGCCTATATGTTGCACACACAAAAGATGCTAGTCAAGAGCAAAGCCTCAGGATTAATAAAGTCTTTGAGAAATATTTTTGGTGGCAATAGTGGAGTGGAATAATAAAGTGGACAAACACTTATTTTCTCTTTTAGTCTGCATGTCAAATTCATTTAATATCAGAAAGGATATACGTCTTTCCTCAAGTGTCACGTAAGGGTGTGTTTCCATCATGGTAAGGCTGTTTGTCTCAACAATACGTCAAGTTTTGTGTGCTATTTAGAGGTTAGATTCTCTGGTTGAGCCCAACCCGGGCCCGACAGGGCCGATATTTCCTGCCACCATCCTCGGGCCCTGTTCTCTGCACTGAAAAATGGAATGTTTAGGGCCAGTTATTTTGTACTATTCCTAATGGAAACGCAAAAAATTATGTACTGTACCAAATCGAATCGTTTCACTTGGTGGAAACGCACCATAATACTCACAACTAGAGGGGTCAAATGTTAGTAGGAAATACATATATTTGATAATATGGTGATGTATTTTATGATCATGTAAAATTAGTAGAGCAAACTTGTCCACAAACCTGCCCTTTAGCTACTAAATGCTAAATCAGCTACTAAAGTGTTCATCAGCTTGTCTGTAAATTTGACTGTCATATGAGCATCTTACTCATCTACTTCGGTTTCAAAGGTTGTTGAGATGTTAGATGTTTAGATGTTATAACAACAAGTTAAAAGTGCCTAAGAAAAAGAGAATCTGTGTACATTTGTCCAACATCAAGGACCTATTGTTACTCATGAACACTTCTTTGTCTTGTAGGATCAGTTTACACCAACAAGCCCCTCAAGACCATCACAAACAGCAACCTAATCCATCTTCTGGTTGAAGCAAGAGATGGAGGCAATCCTGTACGCTCCACTGTCGCCTCCATAGACATACTGATCCTTGACACCAACGACCATCCACCGTTGTTCCACCAGGACATGTACACCTTCACCATCTCAGAGGACACTCCCACAGACACCACCCTCTTGACTCTGTCTGCAGAGGACCAAGACTGGAGCCCCGAAAACACCCATATGGACTACGCCATCATCAAGGGAAATGAGGAAAAACGATTTTGTTTGGAGGTGAAAATGATTCTAGTTGAGAATCAGTTGAAGAATGTGGGAAAACTTGTGCTGTGTAACCCTTTAGATCGTGAGACCACAGACAGCTACACATTAACAGTGACTGTATCCGATAGAGGAACACCTCCACTGAACAGCTCTGCTGTTGTTTTAGTGACTGTGACGGACTGCAATGATAATGCACCCGTCTTTTCCAGTGCAGAATATCATGCACGCGTGAGTGAAAACAGCCTAGTCGGTGCCAGGCTGGTTCAGGTTAGCGCTCAAGATCTCGACATGGGAACTAATGGCCTGGTGCGGTATGACATTATATCTGGGAACACCAAAGGCCACCTCAAGCTTGACCCTCAGTCTGGTCTTCTGGTTGTCAACCAATCACTTGACTATGAGGAAGACTCAAAATACACCCTCACTATTAGAGCATCTGATGGCGGTGGATTACCTGAAGAACATAATGTTGCTTTTGCAGTTGTCTTCATTACAGTGTTGGATGAAAATGACAACACTCCATACTTCATGTTCCCTGCAGTTAACTGTTCTGTGATGGAGAATCTTCCAGCATTTACCCACACGTGTTCGGTTCTTGCTGTTGACAATGACTCGGGCCATTACGGCCAGCTCACTTACTCAATTATATCTTCCTGCTTCATGGACTATGGTAGTGGCAGCCCAGAGAGGAAGGATGCCTTTGCCATTGACCCCCTCACAGGCAATATTCACACCAGACAGACTTTCGATTTTGAACGGGAGAGTGAGTACTGCTTTATGGTGGAGGCCAGGGACAAAGGCGACAAAGCAGCTACAGTCAGAGTGCAGGTGACCATCAAGGGAGTGGATGAGTTCAGTCCCGTCTTCACCCAGAAGCAGTACCACTTCCTACTGCCAGAAAATGTCAAGCCTGGAGAGACAGTCGGTTACGTGATGGCAATGGACCACGATGGAGGGGTGGATGGAGTGGTGGAGTACTCCTTGGTGAACCCGTCACCATTTTTCTCATTAAACAAAACAATTGGTGCCATCTTTGTATCAGGTCATGTATTCCGCCAAAGAGGCCATGCCGGTGAGGATGTGGTGGAGCTGGTTGTTTCTGCAGGTAGTCCCAGATTGGGTTCTAAGTCTACCACGTGCCTGGTTTTTGTCAACATCTCCAGTTCAGCAGAAGCACTTACCGGGCTTCCCCTTGATACACACATGCTCAGTCTAACCGTCTCGCTAATTACATTCCTCATTGTTGTTGTCATTTTTGTGGGCATGGTTCTCAGGTGCAAGCTTAAAAAAGCTGCGATAAAAAAAGCAGCTGCTATTGCAACAAACTTGAACTGTGGTACGGGCTCGTTGGGTAGATCCACTAGCTTTATGCAAAGTTCCAATTCTCTTCAAGTGATTAAAAGGCCCAGTATTGTGGTGACTAAGAGGGACACATCAAACCCATACAATCAGTCGGACTCCAGTGGTCGTGGATCGGCAGAAGGTGAAACGGCTGAGGACCAGGAGATCAAGTGGATTAATAAATACCCTTGCCATAAAGTAGATGAATATGTGAACAACAACCAGATCATGGAGATCCCAGATTCTGCCTTACCTACTGATAATATCTCCTGCAACTCCATGGAAATGGGGCCGGAGTACATTTTATCAGTTAATAAAGGTTTAGGCTCAGGAATGGCCAGCATCGAAAGCCTCCACCACTTCAAAGAGGAGGGAGGAGGTGAGGGACTACTCCCTGCAATATTTAGGGTGAAGGATATGGAGGAGAGCATGGGGACCAAAGGGTATGCTCCCCTCTCTGACGCTCATGGTCCTACAGATTCTCTCTCATCGCTGTTGTGTTCAGTGGAGCAGCTGCAAGCCAGCTATAACTGGGACTACCTTCTGGACTGGGAACCACGTTTTCAGACTCTGGCCTCCGTATTCACAGATATCGGGATGCTCCCCGATGAGGAGCGGCAGCGTAGCCATGAGGACTTAGCAGCAGAATCGAGCTGTCTCATGTACCCACCACCTCTAATAACAGGAGTGGCTCAGCCTGGCGTCAGGAATGTTCCGCCACGAAAACTGGGGCGTGTACCAAGTCTTGGCAGGAGACCTTCTCAACGCAAATATGCTTATTCACCGTTAGCCAGGAACACAGGTCTTACACCTTCAGCCATGACACCATCCTTTACGCCATCACTGTCTTCACTTACCATGAGGACCCCCACTGCTTCTCCAGTTGTTTCTGACACTGGGGTGGGGGGGATCAGAGTTGACACAGGACCGCTCACTGTAAGTCTATTGGAGGCAGAAATACAAGTATAGACAGGGGTGCCTGTCAGTAGTATCTCATGGGACTTCAAGGACAGATGGACAGATTATAATAATAAGTAATAATTCAGGTTTACTTTACTTTATTGACACACATCCCCATCATTGTCTCAGGTTTTTCATAATATATTCCGCCATTAAAATGCCTTTAAAAATCCCATGATGGGTGTAACTCATTTAATCCATTCAGTGTATCACAGTTTTTAATTTTCTTCTGTATTTTTCCCAACTAGAAAACTTGATGCTAATGATTGCATAAAACTAACAATTCTACACAAATCCTTTATTTTACAGACTTAAGAAACATGATTATATTGTCCTGGAATTCTTCATTTATTATTCCTAATCTTATTATAGTCTCTTTACATCAGTATTGCTCCTTTGTGTGTTGACTGACAACTGTGGACACAGCACTTTATGTACCATAGGCAGGGAATTGTGTGAGTTTTAATTTGAATAAAATTTCAATAAATTAAACTTGCTCTGTATTAACTGTGAGGTACAGTTTTTCCAACTTTCTTTGACTTGGTTTTTGTAAGAAATATTCATGCTCAATGCATGTTTGAGCTTATTCATTGTTTAAAGGTGCATAATGTAATAAATCTAAAGCAACTGGCCATAAAATCCTCCTAACATGTCACAGAGACTCAGGAATAATGTTCATATAACAAACTGAACTCACCAACAACAACAGTACAGCCAAAATATTTGCATTAAAAAAAATATTTTGCAGACTGCAAATCATGTTTATTTTAGGAAATCATGTTTTGGCATGTGGCGCCACCTACCGCCGTCTACCAATCATTGCAGTCAGTAGAGTCTCAGCTGCCGAACAACCACGGGTTGCCAGTTACATCAGAAAACGAAACCTAAAAGAATTTGAATTCTTGAATTTAACCGTAACAGTTTTTGGCCACATTCTTACATATGGCACCTTTAATACATGGTCAGATTAACATGAGGTTGGGTTATTAGCAGTTGGCATACTTTGCTGGTAACGGTTTAAGTTATTGTTAGCTTTCTTCTATATATGACCATTCTCTGACCTCTGGCATTAACAAGGTATTGTCAACCAGAGAACTGCTGCTTATTGGATAGTTTGTATCCAATGAAACTGGAAACATTCTCTGGAAACAAGATGGCTGAGCGTGAAAATCCCAGTAGATTAGTCGTGTCAGATATAGTCAGACAAGTCGGGGTCTGGCACCAATATCAATGCCACATTCAAAGTCAATTAAACTACATTTCTTCCTCATTCTGATGCTCAGTTTGAACTTAATCAGGTTATCTTGGCCATGTCTAAATGCCTAAATGCATTGAGTTGCTGACATGTGATTAGCTGATTAGATATTTAAAAAAGACAAGCAGCCGAAACAGGTGTAACTTACTGTATAAGTTGGCTGGTGAATGTCAAACAGCCCCCAGTAGAATGTATACCTCTGCCAACATCTAACAATACACATGACTGTGTATGAATATGAAAGAAAAAAAGGATGGGGTTTGAAGTTCACACGACTTCAAAGTCATAGCGTCACTTTGCAGTGCAAACTCAAAGACTTGCTTTGTTGTGATCTGGAATCCTGCTTGTCATGGATCCAGAGAAGATGACTGACTGGTGACCGGTCAAACACAAAAACAAAATCCTTTTGCCAGGAAGGAGCCCACAGACTAGTTTGTTTAGTATCTAAAGTGGAAATGATGCGCTGGGTTTAATTTTGCCCCCAAACAACTTGAAGATATCATTTTTCTAATCAGATAAGTCACAATTGCCACTTTGATTAAAGGTTAAGGTTGAGCTCACAGTGTTCCCTCTCTGAACAGTCGGAACAAAAAGAAACGATTGTCATCTGATAGACCCATCTGATAGTCGCTTGGAAGAGGAGGCATTGTGAAAAATAAAACACAGCTGTGTTCTCATCCCGGCTTAGGTTTCATACTTACTCCATTTGCATTCTCTTGATGTACTGGCCTCTGAACAAGTTCTGCATTGTGATTTCTGACTTGTATATGACCCATTCAGTCATCTATGTTACTTGATGGAGAAAACATGGTTATGGAGTCGGGACGACCGTTGACTTTTATAATCAATTATTGATGGATTGCTTAATTTTTCACTTGCCTCAAATGATTATGAGGCGTCTTCAAAGCTGCAATGTGTAACTTTTACAATTTCCTTTCATCACATTCAAACCATTGTCAGCTTCTCTTGTGAAGTTCTGTAACATGAAAGATGGTCCAGATTATTGACAGACTGGAAAATGAAAACCGCATGATCAGGTTATTCCACTGGCTTTCCATCTTCAAAGTATTTTTCACTTTTATATCACTTGTAACCTAAATAAAGGACAGCACCGCAGGCTTGTGAGTCAACCGCGGGTATTGATCATCAATGCATGTCTGGTAACAATCCAAATAGTCAAAGCACAGAATATGTCAAATACTGAACCCTGGCTTCAGTTTCTGGAAATAGTTATGTTTATTTATTTTTTGACTTGTTCGATTTGATTAGTTTCCTGATTTCAATCAAAGTTTTTTGTTTTTTTTCAATGTTGCATTGTTTTTTGCAGACAAAATCTGACTCCTGGCTGACTGAGCTCGGAAAACACTTGGTCATTTTTGTTTCATTTATTGAATGAAAGCAGGCGCTTGTATTACGCAGCTTTGTCCCACATAGCTTGAGCTAAATGCTAACTTCTATGCTAACATGGTCATTTTTAGCATATGAAGTTGACCTCATTAAGAATATTTCATTTATTTGGTTACATTTTCTTATGCTCTAATATTTGCTAACAAAGTCGAACATCTGAACTACATGTTCTGACCGTTTAATACCTCGTTATAGAAATGGTGTCTGCTGAAATTGCTGTTTTTTGGCAACATATTTAACAGGTTATACCATTTTGAACTCTTTTTACCAAATACCTGTATGCCGCAATTGCTACCAACTTGTGACTGAAAGGTTTTTTTCTGCCTCAAAATTCATATATGATAAATATAAATAGTGCAACTGGTGAACTGTCCAGGGTGTACCCCGTTTATCGCCCTATATGTCAGCTGAGATAGGCACAGCGACCCTCCTGTGGTAGATAATGGATGGATGGATAAATAGTACTTTACATACATATTATAATACTATAGAAGCCGAGAGCGGCCGTGGTTTCTTCTATATTTATTTAGCTTGAGATCATGGAATAATGAATTTGTTATCGCAGGATAATGTTCGTCCGCTATCTTATGATAACGAGATAAATCTGCAAGTTATCGCCAGATAAAGCTAGTTTTATCGCGATAACAAGATAATTGTAAAGAGACTGAATAGTGTCATTAGTTTTTTGATATACTTTATTAATCTCCTTCTGTAAATTATTTCTCTGCATTGAACCCATTCTCTACTTTGACCGTTCCAAGGATTAGGAGCAGTGGGCAGCCACTGTCGAGGAGGAATCGAATAACAACAAGGCCCAAATTTAATAATCCGAGTGGCCGAGGGGGTTTCGGTAACCGGGATTATCTAGTGTTCTCACGCTACTACCTACTCCTAAAAACTGCAAAGTTCTCTGTGCACCAAAACAGCCATGGGGCAGACAGGTGGGCGCACAGATTTATCTTCCATCATGTGGGCTGACCATACTTGTGATAAATCTCATGTGTGTGTGGCAACAACGGGTGCGGGAGAAGAGTGGCACAGTGGTTTAACACTAGTGGGTGCTGGATGGGGCCACATGGCTGGTATAGTGGTTTGCACTCTTCGGGTTCGGATGAATGATTGTTTATCTCTTTGTGTTCCTGTGATGGACTGGCGACCTGTCCATGGTGTACGCCACCTTTCACCCTGTGTCAGCTTAGATTGGCACAAGCCCCACGCGATCCTCATGTGGAGGATAAATCAGTTAAAGGGGACATATTGTGCAAAATCAACTTTTTAATCATTTTAATCCTTATATTTGGGACTCTGGAAGTCTGAGCAGTTGCCAAATTGTGAAAAAAGATGACTCAGTCATGTTTTTGTGGTCCTCCTCAGTCTAAGTACAGGAGATAAAACATGTTGACTTCCGCACTCACTGGGACGTCACAATGCACTAAATTCCTGGAATTGTTGTCTCGCGGAGCTCCGCTTTGTTCGTAAAACACGCGAGAGGCAAGGGCAACAGTATCCGAAAATCGGAAGTCCGCCAAACGTTCTATTATTGGCTCCACAGTGCAGCACAGAGTTCTACACAATCTTCCAGCCTCAGAGGATTTATCTGTCCAGTGGATATTATGGAGTTATATATGACGGGCTGTTTTGGCAGGGTGATTGAACTGCTGTGGTGCTTCATTCTTATGGTATTTTGACCAAAGCATGTCACAGACATGTTCATTAGGACACCAGGGAACTAGGTTAACTTGGAGAAATAGGATATAATATGACTCCTTTAAAAAGATGGATGGATGCTAGATTAAAAAAACAAACTCATCAAACTAACTAACTTATTCCAATAGTGGAAACGATTGTGTGCTGCAAAAAATGACTTTATGAGACGAATGATAGCAGCTTTATATTACTACTGACATATTATTGATTGTTGTTGCATAAAGGAACCACACAGTCGCAGGTTTCAGCAAATTCAGTATTCATCACGTGCCACTTTTGACTCCAGACATTTATTTACTGTGTGGCTGAAAGATTATGTCATCATTGTCACGCAGAGAGAACGCATCGTGCTCCATTTGCAAAACTGGAAGCAGTCCAAGTGTTTTATGTTTTCCCTCTCCTCCACAAATCAAAAGTTGGCACACTTGACAGCAGAAGAAAGAAAAATCAATCGTGATGATTTACTAACTACGAGCACCAATGGTAGAATTTATTTATAATACAGACATTTTACCCCACAGACATTTCTAATCTTAACAAAGAGATAACAATGCAGAACAGGAACAAGTAAACTGCTCAACGGCCACTACCTCAGTTTCTATCAGGACCATGTGGAGCCATCCTTTCTATGCTTTGCAGATGTCCGACAACCGCGTGGGACGATACATGCCAGAGTGCACTGCTGTGCCTGTTTCTGATGGAAATTAATACAGACATGATGTGGTATAGCTGAGAGCTGGAAACTGGAGTTTGAAAACTGCTGGTCAAGTCACAGCTCTTGAGGCTTCACAATGGGAGTTTTTTTGTTTTGTTTTGTTTTGGTTTTTTGCAAACGTAAGACTATTTTTATACGGTTTAGCAGCGCTACTTTTACTGCAATGTCTAGGACGTCAGGATGAGAGAGCAGAGCAGATTGAGGATTTTAATGCGTGCATCTATAATATCAGCTAACACTCTTGATATAGGTTACAGCATGTTATCAAACGTATAACATACAGTCATGTCAGAATATTCTTAACAAATTGAAACCTGGGTGTGTTGAAGGGAAGAAGTGGCAGTGTATTTGTCTGTCAATTCTATCAGGAATCACCTTTATTTGTATGTAGACATACGAGGAATTCTTAGCAGGCAGTTGTTGTCTCTCTGGTGAACAAAAATATTTGTATAATATGAACATTTTAATTTAAATGCAAAATATACAATGGTGGCACTGCCAAATAAGACTCTGTGTTGCCTAATAAGTCGTTGGATTCGTCTGAAGACTCAGCTGGCCGCTCAATAAATTGAAAAAAGAAACACCATTCCTCTACACACACACACACACACACACACACACACACACACACACACTCAGGCCTTGAATGAGACCAGAGGGGAGAGGGAAAAGGGGATTTGTTGGTGTAGGGCAGGAGAAGGAGGGTCAAACAGGCTTTGTATGTATGACGGAGCCTCAAGCATCACATTTGGCTCCAATCAAATCAGTGATGTTTTTTGGCCACAATATATAAAACAGATGGAGGAGTATGATTCTTTTGTATAAACGCTGTTTGCATTGAAGAAGTGGCTTTTTTCTTTTTTTTTTCTTTTGAGGGTGATTAATCGTTGCTCAGTTGCCTTTCTTTGTGTTTTCTGAAATATGGTGTATTTTTCCACATTTTCTCCTTTGTTTTTTTTGACTGTGATTTGTTGCCTTCTGCATAATATTAATAATACCTCCCCCTTTGACCTGCCTGCAACATGAGGCTTGATAGACTTGACCACAGACTTGAGTGTGAATGTCACCTTAACAAACGTGTCTCTGGACGTGCAATGTTGTCTCACACCCTCAAATGACATCTGACCTCTCAGGAAAAGCAGCAGGGGATGAATGGTGCTCGAGGGATCGGGTGCTGTTTTAGCCACAAGGTGAAAAAGTGAGGTCAGGTGTTCCTCACAGAGTCCTCTGCTTCCATTATAAGAGGCCTGCTTCCTCTGTGATGGATGGGCTTAGCCGAGATGCCAGGCCCCTTTGGAGCAGAGTCCACAGCAGGGGAGGCACCATCTGGGAACAGAATGTCAAGGCCGGCCCCGAGGGTGAAGATTTATGTCCCAACCTCAGGTTCAAACGACTGTGTCTGTCACAGCATAGATGAAGTGGCAGTGACAGCTTTCCTCGTTCCTTTCCAGTCCAAAAGGAGTCCGTCCATTTATGTCCATGGAGACAGGAGAAGGATGGAGGAGATCAAACAACCTCAGGGTGAAGTTTTTCCAACCTGAACGTGTTCCTCGGTGTGTGCCGAGTCGATAAACTTAACAATGCAGTTGACACAGTTACAAGTGTAAGTCTCAACTGAACAGAGTTGATTCAGTGCCCAGCTGAGAAATGTCCTTTTTTTCCAACTTAAACAGCGTTTATAAATTAAGGACAGAATGAAACGAAACTTTTTTATCCAGATTTTCCTCCACTCCCTGAAGTAGCCATATTACAGAATGTTATTTATTCTTCAAAACAACTCGACACCGATCCACCTTTTTTCACTTGCGATCCGATCCCGATACCTGACTTTAGATAGCTGCCGATACTATTCCGATCTGGATGCTCTGTTTTTTTTTAAATACCGTCTCCGTGTTAATCATTGATTTCACCGGATTTTTTTTCGCCAGCCAAATTCACGTGACAACAGCCAAAAACCGGCATATATACCGGCTAACGTGAACCCTGGCTTGGAGGAGTGTGATTTTCATTGTTTTTATGCCGCTGTCAGTACTGTTCTCCTCGGCGAGCAGGCGTTTAAAAACGTTGACGGCTGGGATTACGTCGGCTCGGCTGCAGGTTGCGGAGCTGAACTTCCTGGTTAACTCCTGGTCAATCATGCTCGCCCGCTAGCTGGCTGTAAACTGTGGAATGGATTTCCTGAACGGAGTTGTGCATCATTACCCCGCGTCTCATCGAGACACGCCTCGGTTCAGGAAACCCATTCCACTTTTTGCAGCCAGCTAGCAGAGAAGTCAGGGAATCACTTGTGGAGACATTTCAGCAGACACACACACACAGACGGATCGATAATTTGCGATACAACTATAGAGAATTCCGATCCGTCAATTATGTCTGTATCGGAACCCGATACCGATACTGGATCGGATCGGCCCCATCCCTAGTGAAAAACCCCACAGGTGATGTGTAGCGTGAGGTCGATCGACTGACCAGTGAATTCTCCATCACTTTGTGCCGAGTGACAACATTCAGACGACCTGGCACTTTTCCAGGCCATAGACACAGATGTGTGTATGTGCAGTCTCTTGGTGTTACTCATGTTGTGGGGACCTAAATCCTAAAACCTAAATTCCCATTATGGAAATTAGTCCTCCTTTTATGAACTAAAAACAAGTCCCTCTAATGTAAATCTTTACATTTTAGGTTAATTTTTTGAAGTTTAAACTTCAGCATAGCTTTGTTTAAGTGTGTGTGTGTGCGTGCGTGCGTGCGTGCGCACGCGCGTGTGTGTGTCATATGGAGCTCATTTTATCCCTTCACTTTGACAATAATCGTGTAGAAGCATAAAGCATGTGTGCATTTAAGCTATTAAGTGGACTGGAAAACAGGAGGAATGTGACGGCGTTGTGTGATGTACATACACAGTGTAGAAATATACAAGACAGATATCGGTATATACTGTAGCTGTTATACACTGAGCAAAATAGGCATTGTACCCTGGGCAAGTTGGTATATACTTTACATAGTTCCTGTACATGTGTGAAATTTGTTGTACAGAGTAGGAATTCTCTCACAAATTACATTTGTAAATTGTTTATTTTTCATCAATTTACAAAATTCAAAGTGAGATAACAGAAGATGATGAATCTAAACAAAGTCAATAGATGTGTGTGAGTCCACATTTTGCCTTCAAACCAGCATCAGTTATTACAGGCACACTTGCGCAAAGTCAGGGATTTGTGTAGGATTTATAGTCGAGTGTATGTTTAACTAATTATACCACAGTTTTTCTTATAATTTGTATTTAGTTTTTCCGGCTTCTCCCTCTCCCTGGGATGATCACTACAGCGGATGATCTTCATATTTGATATTCGATGCTCTTCCAGACACAATCCTCCCGTTTATCTGGGCTTGGGAGCACTGGACGTGGCTGGGGTCAATCAAGAAGAGTGTCCAGTTAACAATGAGCAATTGGAACGGAGTTACCTTGCTTTTGCCCTGGACCTGGCGGGGACTCAAACGGCAACCCTTCTATCGGAAGCCAAGTTCCCTTTCCGCTTGGCTTTGGGCTGCCCCGTAAGTTGCAAATCAGTCATTACCTGAATAAGAAACAGCTGCGTCGTGGGCTCAAAACTGGGCGAGGAGCAGCCAGACTCTGCTACCAACATCAGCAAGGTCTCTCCCAGGCAGAGATTCCGAAGCGGACTGGGGGTTTCGAGATGTGCTGTTCAAGCTCTTCTGAAGAAGCACAAAGACACGGGCAACACTGACAACCGTAGAAAGACCCATCATGCTTACTTACGTTCCTTCGAAATCGGAAGATGTCCAGCGCCCTCTGCTCAGAGCTGGTAGAAACCTGTGGGATTTGGGCACATCCATCTACTGTCTGGAGAAGTCTGTTCAGAAGTGGTCTTCATGGAAGAATCGTGGCCCAAAAAACCCACACCTCGTGGACGTGACAATGCTACGAATACGTACATAAGAACTGGGCTGCAGAAACATGGCAGCAGGTGCTCTGACTCAAAATTTGAAATATTTGGCTGTAGCGGAAGGCAATTTGTTCACCGAATGTCTGGAGAGCGGGCGCAATACTGACTGTCTGCAGGCAACAGTGAAGCATGGTGGAGGTTCCTTGCTTGATTCTGGAGTTGGGGATTTGGTTGCGATTAATGGTGTCTTTAATGATGTGAAATAGGAGGCATCTGATTGGCACCAAATTTATTCTGCGGCAGGATCTCAGAGAAGAAGTGAAGAAGTCCTGAAGTGATGGTATGTCCCGCACATCTGATAAGGCGTACATAACATCTGGCAGTATGACGCAGAGCCAGCGAGATGTTTTGGTTTGGTCGGTGCCATTGCCATTATTGCTGGGCACAGATGTGGGGAAGATTTGATTAAGTGCCATGGAGAGAGATAAGCATGGCTGTGTTTACTCCCTGCTAATGCACAAAAGTGCTCGGTGGTGATGTGATGTGATGTTTTATCCCTCTGAGACGAATACAACGAGAATGTTAAACAATAAGAGCAGGAGCTCTTTGGAGGAGATCGTTTTGCTGGATGTTTGAGGTTAGAAAAGTCCTTGGCAAAAAAAAAGGGAAACCATGTTTTGTTTTGTTTTTAATGTGAGGCCAGTTTTTAAGTGTGTGTGTGTGTGTGTGCGCAGTGATATGTCTCCCCAAAGAGTTGGTTGTTTTCTGCCTCCTCTCAGCAGGACACTGCAGGTTTAATGTGCACTGCCCTCCAGCTTGTTCCATGTGCATCCACACACACCGCTGAACTGAAAACACATGCACGCATACACAAGGTAATGATGCTACGAGGAGTCAGTGCTAGGGCACTCTCTTCTGGAAGTGAATTTAGGGAATAATAAAGGGCTTGGTGATTCCCTCTTACCGCATTTAGGCTGCTTTGCCCTGTTTCCATGGTAGGAGAATTCACCGCTTGGGGTTTTAATGTTGCCCCTCTTCATATGAAAACAACAGGAAAGGGTCTTCCAGACTAGTTAAAGTTGCAAGCTGGCATGTTTACATAAACCATTTATTTCTGCAGAAAAAAAAATGTCTCATCTTGGAAACTGGCGACAACATTACCTTTGCAGCCCAGTGAAATCAGACATATAAAATAAAAGGATGAAGTACAGATGCACCACTTTGCTGGCAAAATGAATATTTTGTATAATTATGTTTTTATTTGAGCTACACTTATCCTATGAACAATTGACTAGCTTTAAGAAGTAAAACTCCCAGTTTCAGTTTTCTGCTTTTAGAGGTTCATCTTTTTGTTCATATGCTGGTTACAAATTACACACATACAGCATGCAACCAACCAACTGCGTTAGTGGAAGCTGTGCATTTAACCATATATTAGTATAAATCACAATTCGGCTGTAGCAGAGAAATTGTGCAGGCATTTTTCACCATTTAACTTTGCTGTGATTGGAATCAATTAAAACTTGAGGAGAATGAAAGTCTGGTTGAAAGAGCAAGCTAAAAAAATGTCCCCCCTTTTAATGAGCCTACATGAGTATTCATTCATTCATTTATTCACTGTCTACCACTTTATCCTCAGAAGCTGCCTGCTGATTGGCTACTGGACCAGTAGTAGTTGGAGGGCTTGGAGTCGCTGTCCGTCTGGAACTCGTTCCCCAAGTTTTCCCTGTCGACATCCGATAAAATAATTGTAAGTTCCAGATGGACAGTGACTCCAAGCGCTTCTTAAAAAAGCGTTGTTTGAAAATACTGACACAAATCTATTTCCATAGCTCCCCTGCTACAACACACCTGATTCAAATAAATGGGTCATTATCAGGCTTCTGTAGTGTTTGCTGATGAGCTGACTATTTGATTCAGGTGTGTTGGCGCAGGGAAACATCTTAAACAGGGTTTCTCACTCCTGGTCATCTTAGACATGCAGGACAGTGGCTCCCCAGGACCAGGAGTGAGAAACCCTGATCTAAAACATGTAGGACAGTGGCTCCCCAGGACCAGGGGTGAGAAACCCTGATCTAAAACATGTAGGACAGTGGCTCCCCAGGACCAGGAGTGAGAAACCTTGATCTAAAACATGTAGGACAGTGGCTCCCCAGGACCAGGAGTGAGAAACCCTGATCTGAAACATGTAGGACAGTGGCTTCCCAGGACCAGGAGTGAGAAACCCCGATCTAAAACATGTAGGACAGTGGCTCCCCAGGACCAGGAGTGAGAAACCCTGATCTAAAACATTTAGGACAGTGGCTCCCTAGGACCAGGATGGAGAAACCCTGATCTAAAAAATGTAGGACAGTGGCTCCCCAGGACCAGGAGTGAGAAACCCTGATCTAAAACATGTCGGACAGTGGCTCCCCAGGATCAGGAGTGAGAAACCCTGATCTAAAACATGTAGGACAGTGGCTCCCCAGACCAGGAGTGAGAAACCCTGATCTAAAACATGTAGGACAGTGGCTCCCCAGGACCAGGAGTGAGAAAACTTGATCTAAAACATGTAGGACAATGGCTCCCTAGGACCAGGATGGAGAAACCCTGATCTAAAACATGTAGGACGGTGGCTCCCCAGGACCAGGAGTGAGAAACCCTGATCTAAAACATGTAGGACGGTGGCTCCCCAGGACCAGGAGTGAGAAACCCTGATCTAAAACATGTAGGACAGTGGCTCCCCAGGACCAGGAGTGAGAAACCCTGATCTAAAGCATGTAGGACGGTGGCACCACAGGACCAGGAGTGAGAAACCCCGATCTAAAACATGTAGGACAGTGGCTCCCTAGGACCAGGATGGAGAAACCCTGATCTAAAAAATGTAGGACAGTGGCTCACCAGGACCAGGAGTGAGAAACCCTGATCTAAAACATGTCGGACAGTGGCTCCCCAGGATCAGGAGTGAGAAACCCTGATCTAAAACATGTAGGACAGTGGCTCCCCAGGACCAGGAGTGAGAAACCTTGATCTAAAACATGTAGGACAGTGGCTCCCCAGGACCAGGAGTGAGAAACCCTGATCTGAAACATGTAGGACAGTGGCTTCCCAGGACCAGGAGTGAGAAACCCCGATCTAAAACATGTAGGACAGTGGCTCCCCAGGACCAGGAGTGAGAAACCCTGATCTAAAACATTTAGGACAGTGGCTCCCTAGGACCAGGATGGAGAAACCCTGATCTAAAAAATGTAGGACAGTGGCTCCCCAGGACCAGGAGTGAGAAACCCTGATCTAAAACATGTCGGACAGTGGCTCCCCAGGATCAGGAGTGAGAAACCCTGATCTAAAACATGTAGGACAGTGGCTCCCCAGACCAGGAGTGAGAAACCCTGATCTAAAACATGTAGGACAGTGGCTCCCCAGGACCAGGAGTGAGAAAACTTGATCTAAAACATGTAGGACAATGGC
Source organism: Microchirus variegatus (assembly GCF_963457635.1). NCBI lineage: Eukaryota > Metazoa > Chordata > Actinopteri > Pleuronectiformes > Soleidae > Microchirus > Microchirus variegatus. Next base: position 7,830,472 of record NC_139824.1, read on the forward strand.
TCCCTAGGACCAGGATGGAGAAACCCTGATCTAAAACATGTAGGACGGTGGCTCCCCAGGACCAGGAGTGAGAAACCCTGATCTAAAACATGTAGGACGGTGGCTCCCCAGGACCAGGAGTGAGAAACCCTGATCTAAAACATGTAGGACAGTGGCTCCCCAGGACCAGGAGTGAGAAACCCTGATCTAAAGCATGTAGGACGGTGGCACCACAGGACCAGGAGTGAGAAACCCCGATCTAAAACATGTAGGACAGTGGCTCCCTAGGACCAGGATGGAGAAACCCTGATCTAAAAAATGTAGGACAGTGGCTCACCAGGACCAGGAGTGAGAAACCCTGATCTAAAACATGTCGGACAGTGGCTCCCCAGGATCAGGAGTGAGAAACCCTGATCTAAAACATGTAGGACAGTGGCTCCCCAGACCAGGAGTGAGAAACCCTGATCTAAAACATGTAGGACAGTGGCTCCCCAGGACCAGGAGTGAGAAAACTTGATCTAAAACATGTAGGACAATGGCTCCCTAGGACCAGGATGGAGAAACCCTGATCTAAAACATGTAGGACAGTGGCTCCCCAGGACCAGGAGTGAGAAACCCTGATCTAAAACATGTAGGACAGTGGCTCCCCAGGACCAGGAGTGAGAAACCTTGATCTAAAACATGTAGGACAGTGGCTCCCTAGGACCAGGAGTGAGAAACCCTGATCTAAAACATGTAGGACAGTGGCTCCCCAGGACCAGGAGTGAGAAACCCTGATCTAAAACATGTAGGACAGTGGCTCCCCAGGACCAGGATGGAGAAACCCGACTCTGGAGTTTCCAATTAACCTCTGCATGTTGACACAGTAAGTACCCAGAGAAAACTGAAGCACACACGCACGGGAGAACATGCAAACTCCAGACAGAAAAGCCCTTGTTTAGACCAGGTCGCAAGCCTTGGACTTTTTGCTATCAACAGTGCTAGCCACTACTCGGCCATGTGGCCTCTCATGTGTTTATGATATGCAAATGAAAGATTTTTGGTGGCACATTGCTTCAAAGTTATCCATACTATCCAGACCAAAGACCAAAATACCACAAAAATACCAGCTTCACAGATTGAAAGTATCTCCCGTAGCTCATGATACTTACCCCAATATATATGGCTGTTTTACTTATATCTGAACCAGAGCTTTCAGTTTTTCGAGAAAACAATAAGTGCCTATAACCAGCATGTTTATACATGTGTGTAGTTTTTGGCAGATTGGAGGAATCTGGATATAATTACCCCAAATTACATTTACTCAGGTTGAATGGGATTATCATTCCTGCTTGTAGTGGAAAATGAAACTACTTTGTAATGTCAGAATTGAAAAATACATCTGGAACATGACAAATGATAGTGTTGGTCTGTTATGTACCGTGGAGGTTTTTCCGAGTAATTCTATTTTTGATGTTTTTTTTGCCTTTGTTCCTGAAACTGTAGAAAGCAGCTGTGAGGCAAATCCTGGTTTGTGGTCCAGAGTGGCTGTTTTTTTTTTTGTTTACAGGTTAAATCAGTGAACAGAGTTTGGGTTGAACTTGGTGAAAAGTCTGTTTCTGTTCAAACAGCACACGCACACATACACACTTCTCAGCTATACCTCCAAAGTGTCCCTGTTGTGTCAACTGTGAATGAATGCCAAACTTTTGTTTACACTTGAGCCCATGTCTGGTATTTAAGAGGTCACTGCGGGTCACTTGCCTGCTTCCACCATTGCTGAAAATTTGGAGGGGTGGGGTTTCTTTTTTACTTTCCTCTAACCCCCCCAGATTCCTGGGATGAAGGTGTGTTTGATTATTTTTAACGAAAACTGCTAAAACCTATGATTTTTTTCCAGAGAGGCAATTTACTCATGTAAACCAAAAAACAAAGAAACATTACATAACACATTGTATTTCAAGAGCAAGATCACTTCTCCCGTTTATCTGTCTTCATGTTCTGTAAGCTATTAACATGTACTTTAAAAAAAAAATTAAAAAAATAAGTAAAATTAGGAATTAGTTCACTAAAATCCAATTTGGATGAAGCTGTTCCACATCGATTGATGCTATACTGACTTTTTAAATCTGAAAACAGTATGCAATATGTATGGGGGGGGGGGGTTAAAGTTAATTTTATTTGGGCAAAACCTTATTTTCAATAAGACTATAGGTAAAATTTACAACAACTTAATAAATAAAGTATTTTAATACATAAACTGAGATGATTGTACCACATTGACAGGAGTAGACAGAATAGTAACTGTAAAGTAAAGCTTTTTTTGTTTCTTTTGCTTTTGTTATTCTCAGTTACATCAGGTGGCTAAATGTGTGCAATACGGTTTCTTTTTGAAATTTTTATTTGTCTTTTTTTCAGTAAAAGCTCATTTACTCAATAAAAACCATAAAGGAATGTGTGAAGGTGGCAAAGGGCCACCACTGCAGGTTGCCCTTCTCCACATGGGGTGGAGATCAGGCACGGGTCAGTCAGAATACACGTCTCTGATTTGAGCTGCTTGTACTTTGGTCTGAGTTGTAAAGTCCTTCACAGTGTGAGTCTTCCAGCTTCAGTATCGGCCACGGGTCAAAGAGCAGGGCCCTATAGAAGGATCTGTTTGTCACACTAACCCGAGGACATCCTGTGAGCATAAACCTGCCTGTCTCTGTAACACAAATCTGGACGGGCTATAGAGTCGTGATTGTGCAGGCGCTAATTACTGGTCGGTGTGTTTGTCATTGCAAGATATCAAAGCAAAGGCTTGTCAAGCTTGTTAGCTTAGCTTAGCACAAAGACAGTAATGGGAGTAACTCGACATTTTTTTATTTTTTTATTTTTTTTTGCTGGTGCTTTATTAGTTCCTGTACGGAGTTGATACGAAATGTGACGTCGACAGACTGCTGGACACTGATTGGCAGAGAGTGCCGTTACTAGAAGAGTCATGAGCACGATGTCCAACACAAGAATCAACTAACGATTATTTTTGGTGTCGAGTAATCTATCGATTATTTTTTCGATCGGTCGACTAATCACGATTAACCTATTTGGGACTTCTGTTTTAACTACATACAGTGGACTCACACGTGTGCTTTAAAGAGACACTGCGTAGTATTTATGAGTTTATATAACCCAAAATCCACTTTTTTATACATATTATGTGCTCCTGCTTTGTCTAGTCGCTGTATAATAGTTTTTGTTTCATTTTCGTAGTGTTTCAAAAAGTCCTGTAAAATAACATGGTCGCGGGCCGCGGTTGCATAGCCACTGTTAGCAGCGAGACGCCATGTTTCTACTCTCTCCGCTTCGTCTGCTACGGCCGCGGTAGCTCGCCCTCTCCCTCGCCTCACAAACCTCATCTGCTGACACGGAGAAAGACAACGACATTTGACCGGCTGAGGATACCGTAGCGCTCAGGGAAGGGAGGGGGTGGGCAGAGGAGCAGTTCTTTGTTGTAAATTTCAGCCTCTCCTCTAGATGTCACTATAAACTACTTACTTCACCTTTGATAACACAACATTTATCACAGTTGAAATTGAAATTGAGGGTTAAAATTAACCCTTTTAGCACCACAATAATAAATATATTTATATACTTTCAGGAGCAGTTCGAATGATTACAATTGCACAAAGGAGCGTGGAGTTACGGTAATTTAAAATACACATATGCGCCGCGGTGTCACCGGTGATCCCCGTGGTTGTAAAAGTATGTCAAAGCAGTAATTCAACTCGATTCGATTTAACGTAAGTGAACTAGCGTTCGCTAAACTAGCTTCTTCCATGATTTTCCGACTGATAGACGTACGACAAAAACGTATTATGTACTTGCATCACAGGCAACAATAACGCGGCGCGTCAACGCTTACATTTTATCGTCGACAAATTTTTGTAGTCGACGTAATCGATTGCGATTAGCCCTAGAATCAACACGAACAATGCCACAGTGTAGATCAGTTAAAAAGCTTAAAAAGCCTGAACATTTGTGTAAATGTGCAACATTTAGCAAAAAAAAAAGGAGGCGGTGCTCTAGTAAAACAAAACTGTATAGTGGAAACGCACCATTAGAGCTAAAGGCAACAAAATCCACAGATCTTCAATGTTAAAGGCACAGTATGTAGTTTCTGCTGCTACGGGTCTCTCAATCAAAACAGTAACTAAAGACCTATAGGTTGATGATCATGTATCATGAGAATTGTTGCCCTTTTGTTTGGTTCAGCAGTGCGTTCGCCTTCTAGGGCAAGTGGATGATGTCATGAAAAGGCAACCAAAATGAAACACCCCATTACCTGGAATAGAAACACATAATTATATGGATTTAAAGGCTGTTGGAAACATTTTCATTGTTGTCGTTAGATATTTTAATGCCAAAATTGTACATACTGTATTTGTGTTATACTTTGCACATTATTTGTCTGCAGTAATCTCTGTACAAGCTCCACTCACAGGCTTCCATTTGGACTAAAATGAGGGTCTGCATGAGGCTGGGGCGCCACTCATTCATACTTGATCCCACATTCCATTCTGTTCTAGCATGTACTTGTACAGTTGCTTTTGAGGACATGTAGAGGGACAGTAGCAGACCTCAGTGGACTTGTGCAAGAACTGGCCTTCAGACTCACTAATTTAGTCCGTTGAAGGAGGCCTGGTCACAGAAAAAGCCAAGAAGTCCAGTATAGAAGTATTATTTCAAGTTAAATAACTGATAAAACGATGGGCTACACATTTCTAATACACATCTGGTTAAACGAGAGCCTGCTTGAGTTGTCTACATGTCCCACAGTTGCTCTGAAACACCATACTGAGCCAATTAGACCTGTACAATGGGACCATCAATTACCCCAAGCACGGACAATCTATAGGACTCTTGAACTATAATGAGATTAATTCCTCTTGGATGAGATAAATCCCTTCCTCAATGTCAATGCAGAAGGAGTGATTGAAGTTAACAAGCTCATTAGTGAACATCAGGGCAATGTTCAGACCCGTATGGTTGATTCTCATTTGGCAGTCAGGTCGTACAAAACTCAAAAACTCAAAACTGCCGGCGGTTTCAGACCAGTGAGCTTCAGTGGACAAGGCTGACATTATCCCACATTTCAGTAGCTGTCATAAACTCAAATTTAAAGGCTGAAGCTACTGCACATTGGTCCATCTCTAAACACGTTCTCACTATTCACAAGTATTTTCTTGAAATTGTTCAAAATGCAAGAACATAAATGTCTCCAACTTCAATATCTTATATCAGACGTGTCATACTGGCCCTCAGATTCGATTACATGCGGCCCACCACTTAATATCATGTTATAATGAAAACATAGCATTATTTAATGTTGTATATCTGCTCCTGGTCTCTTTCCTTTGTCTCTTCCTCGTCTCCCTCTTGTCCTTTCTGTCCCCCACCTCTCCTCTGTCCCCCATTCTTTCCTTTCACCCCAACCTGTCGAGGCAGATGGCTGAATCTGGTTCTGTTCAAAAAAAAATGTTGGTATTCATAGATTTATCATCATATATACTGTATATATGCTTTTATTGTGATGTGTACATCATTACATACAAAAACAATCACTTTAACTTTCTTTAAAATTCTGTGAAATGTCATCAGGCAAATCTTCACTGCGATATCATGAGGAAATATTGTGTTATAATATATTGCCAAACCTGCTACTATTTTTTTAGACTGGCCCCTCCTTGACCAGACTAGATGCTCATTGACCCCCCAGGTCATGAATTGCAGCTGATAAGGTTTTGAATAGAATTTGATATTGGTTTACTGTATAACAGCTCTAAGGGTTTTGATGCTCCTCACATACCAACATCTCTCCCCTTCACTGCCATTCAGTAAACATGATTCCTAAGACATCTCAATGAAGTTTGGCATAGTCCTATATAGTTTATGATTGTTTTTGAGAGTAGTCCAGGCCTTGATTTTCTTATATAAAAAAGGGGGATGGGGGTGGGGGGGTGAAGGATAAGGTGGAGGGGAAAAGAGCAAACAACAGATGGACCAGAAGGCCGAGACAAGCTGTGTCTCATTTCCACAGAGTTGTAATCAGAACCTGCTGGGGTGACTTAAGGCACATGGGCTCGGATCGGTTTACCTCAGCCTTTTGACTTTAACTGTCTGTGAAACCGAATTGTTAATCGAGGCTGCATTTTATCTGGAGAAATAAAGCCTTATGCTCGGCGAGGCTTGATCCAGTCCGAACATGTATCTGCGCTTGGTTGCTTTCCTTCATTTATACCCTTTAATTCTTAAAGATGAAATGAGACATCTGGGACACATAGAGTGGACTAGTTATATAGCATATGTGTACAGTGTATATATGATGTGCCTCAGACTGCATCAGAAGGCTGTTTACAGCTGATCACATTGAGTCACCCCAACAAAAAAGATTAGCCAGCTGAGCTGCTGTTGGTCTGAAAGGAGTCCAGTTGCAGGTTAACGGGGGCTCTAGCTCTTAAATGTTGTTCAAGTGTTTCAACAGAAACCTCAATAGAATTAACACTCTTTGAAGGAAAGGGGATAAACAGGGGGGCAACGTTGCCCTGTTAAAGCAAGTTAAACCTTTGACACTGACAGGAGGAAAATGTAGCTTCATGTTGTTATCCCTTTTCATTGTTTTTTATTGTTTAAAGGATATAGTTTTCATGTGACAAGAATTGTAAACATGCTCTTTGAATAATCCAGATTAGAAACACTGTCACCTGAAATAATGTATATTTTGTTCTTTTAAAGTCATTAGAAGTGCTTTACGTGGTTAAAAAAAATAAATAAATTCATGTGTGTATATATAAATATATGTGTGTGTGTATATGTATGTATATATAAATAACACCTAACTTAAAGTTGCATCACTTAACACATATAACCCTATTGTCATGTTACAGGTTTACCTTTATTTATAGGTTCTGTTTAATTTTAATATGGAAAGAAAATCAAATTAATTGAGACCACTTGCCAACATATCCCCCGTCTTCATTTCGGCTACAAAAAAAAAATGAAAATAAAAAATCTGGGCACATGTAGCGCAATAAACTTTAATGACAGGTTTAATTCGTAGCAAATAAACTACAGCTGCGATTTCAGCGTGAATAGTTTTTCCCTGTATTTTAAAACAAGTGACTCATAACCTTCCTGAACGATCGAAGGAGCTGCCGAGTAGAAAAGGTTGAAGGTTCAAAGACGGAGCAGTGACAGTAAAGATCTTTAGGAAGACGTTATTGATGTGAAAACAAAATCTGCATATGTTGAAAGATTATAATGGGGAAATATAGTGACTATTTTGATGTGGGTGAACTTAAGCTTTAGTTGTTTTACACTAAATATTCAAGTGCTGGCTTATTTCAGTGGAAGGTGAAGCCTGAGAAGAACCACACCACCACTGTCTGAAGACCAGACTGTAGCTCAAGGGGGTCTGAGAGTGGATGAGAGCCAGAGCAGCAGAGCAGGAGGAGGCAGATTTGGTTTCACCCCTGGGTGTGCTGAGTGGAGGTCTCCTTCTCACACTGGTGCGACGAACAATATTTCATGGTGTGGTATGAACCTGCGGGCCGTGCCCAGAGGATTTCACCACTGCACTCCTAATGATGGAAAATGAACGCTCCACTGAGCAGAGCCAAAAAGCCCCCACTGACAACATTTCTAAACTATTTACAGCACAGGTCTGAGAGCATGTGTAAGGTAAGGTAAGGGATCACTCCGGATATGTTTCTGCTGATTTGGCTGTAATGGGTAAAACCTGTCAGACACAGTTTGTTATGATTTCCATGAAGGGCAAGAGAGGGAAACTGTTAGGAGGATGATAAAGGGAACTACAATTAGAAATAAGAAATGTAACTATATATATGTATGTATGTATATGTACATATGTATGTGTATGTATGTATATGTACATATATATATGTATATGTATATACATATATATGTGTATATATGTATACACATATATATGTGTGTGTATATATATGTATATACATATATATATATATTTATGTGTATGTATGTATGTATGTATGTACATATATATATATGTATATGTATATACATATATATGTGTATATACATATATATGTGTGTATATATATGTATATACATATATGTGTATATATGTATATATTTGTATATGTGTGTGTATATAGATATATATATGTATATACATATATATATCTATATATGTATATACATATATAGATATATATATATGTATATATATCTATATACATATATTTGTGTGTGTGTGTACATATATGTATATGTACATACATTTGTATATATGTGTATATATACATATATATACATACATATATGTATATGTATATATACATAAATATATACGCATATATCTGTTTGTTTTTTCACCTGATAAACCAAACATACTGAGTGAAGTGGTCTTTAAGCACCGTGGACAGACTCCACCCAGCATGCGTGGAAGAAAACCTCTCGTTCCAGTGGGGGGCTGGCCACAGACAGAAGCACCATCCATCCACGCAGACTGACGCTCCACAAAGATCTGATTGAGCGCGTATTCTTTTTTGACAACTTTTACGCGCAGCCAAAATGAGCGTCTTTACCTCAAACGTGGCATTGCTGTGGCTGATAACGATTCCCTGCCTGGAGGCCATTCACGGATTATACAATTTTGGCCAGCATGACTTATTCTACAAAAAGAATCACTGCAAACCCATCCCCGCAAACCTGCTCCTGTGCAACGACATAGAGTACACGGAGATGCGCCTCCCGAACCTGCTCGGACACGAAACCATGAATGAAGTTCTGCAGCAAGCTTCGTCGTGGATCCCGCTGGTCCAGAAGCAATGTCACCCCGACACAAGAAAGTTCCTCTGCTCCCTCTTTGCCCCGGTGTGTCTGGATGATCTGGATGAGCCCATACAGCCGTGCAGGTCTCTGTGCGAGAGCGTCAAACACGGCTGCGCGCCCGTCATGTCCGCGTTTGGCTTCCCCTGGCCGAAGATGTTGGACTGCGACCGCTTCCCCTTAGACAACGACCTTTGCATACCACCTGCAGGCATGGACAACTTTGTGCCAGCCACAAAAGAAGGTAAAACACGAGACTGCGTCAGAGATGAAATGTAACCATTCATGCACTGGATTTGGCAATGTTATTTGTGTTAATGTCACATTTTGTGTTGACCTATTATTATAATACAGACTGCCTAATATTTGCTTGTACTGATTGTCAGTTGTGTCCACTTGTGTTTCTTTCAGTGCCCAGAGTGTGTGATGCTTGCAAGGAATCGGATGAAAACGACAACGAAATTGTTGACAACCTGTGTAAGAATGACTTCGGTGAGTAAACCCACACGCTTTATTTCAGTAGAAGTGTCTGAAGTTATTTCAGTAGAAGATTCCATGTCCCAAAACGTCTCAAGTTTTAGCGCCAAAACCATGTAAATACAGCCGGCTTCCAATTCTCCCAATCCTCATTCTCTCTGCTTCACGGTTTAAGCTCTGAAGATCAAGGTCAAGGAGATCTCCTACATCAACGGGGACACCAAGATAGTGCCCGAGACCAAGAGCAAGACCATCTACAAGCTGAAAGGCGTGACGGAGCATGACCTGAGGAAGACGGTGCTGTGGCTGAAGGACGGCCTGCAGTGCATCTGCGAGGAGATGAACGACATCAACGCCGCCTACCTGGTCATGGGCCAGAAGATGGACGGCCATCTGGTCATCACCTCGCTGAAGCGCTGGCAGAAGGGACAGCGCGAGTTTAAGAGGATTTCTCGCAGCATCCGCAAGCTCCAGTGTTAGAAAGGGAATTGAACAAACATGCATGTGTTACTGTTGAAGATGAAGTTTGGTTGAGCTCTTTCCCCGTTCACACTTTCATGAAGATTAGCCCTAAAAAAGAAAAAAAAAAAAGCTTCCCTGGCCTTTGAAAACACATCACTTTATGTGTCTTTTATTAGTTTATTCTGTAAAATTCTAGGTTTAAAGGCATATATAAGTCTAAGTGAACAAAATAACTTCCATTTATTTGAGCCCACAACTATAAATCGTGTTTTTTTGAAGGTTTTGGGTAATTAATCAGCCAATTTTGTTGCTCAACAATGTCGTTATATGTCCTATACCCAAATATGGTCATTATCAGAATCAGTAATAATAATAGTTTTCCGATTTTAGCCTTATACAGTACTGTGCCAAAGCCTTAGGCCACCGTTAGATATGTCGTTAATGACGTTAAGACGATACAGCATCATCATTTCATGTTGACAAATATCTGCAGTGAACAAAAAGGTCTATTCAAGACATGCTTGACCGTTACATTTGTGCACTGGTACAGTAAACAGGAATATGAATGGATTATTCTGTTCATTGGACTGAACCAACGTTCTTTTAAGAATAGGGTCAAAAATTGGGATAGTGTCAAGGGGGGGAAAAAACGTCACAGACTCAAATACAAATGGAAACAGACAGTTTTGTTAGTTTTGAAAGGTGCATCATGTAATAAATCTAAAGCAACTGGCTGTAAAATCCTCCTAATATGTCACAGAGACTCAGGAATAATGTTCATATAACAAACTGAACTCACCAACAACAACAGTACAGACAAAATATTTGCATTACAAACAATATTTTGCAGACTGCAAATCATGTTTATGTTTTGAAATCATGTTTTGGCATGTGGCGCCACCTACCGCCATCTACCAATCATTGCAGTCAGTAGAGTCTCAGCTGCCGAGCTACCACGGGTTGCCAATGACGTCAAAAACGAAACCTAAAAGACCTAAGTATTTTGAATTTGAATGTAGTGACCGTTTTTCTTACATATGGTACCTTTAACTTTTAGCCAAAGACAAACCCCCTCACTACCACCACCCGGTGGCCACCCCTCCAGCCATCCTTGCTGTCACCTCATTAATTGTTAATTGCTCAGATTGTTAGGATTAAGGTTTAAGTCCAGGATTGGAGATGACTGACTCATGGCTCACATGACTTCCTGTTTATAAGTTTATAAAGTTCGTTTATCACACCTACATATACTTTTATTATATATTTTTTTGCGGAGTTAGAAATAAATGTGTGTTTTTTTCTCCCTAACATGTATTTAAGGAGGCCTCATACTATTCTAACCATACTTCTGTTACTGGAAAGACTCCACAATTAAATAATTTGCTGAGCTCTGGTAACATCATTTAGGGTCATAAGGTATAAGGATCATTTTGAAACTCTGTTATCTGCCCTTCTGTAGTCGTTTTGTGAGTTGAATCTGAATCTGTGTCACAAAATGTTGTATATTCGTATCCCCACCTTTTCCTCATCCAAAAGAAATGAGAGATAGCTGGCTATATTCTCCTTTTTTGTACTTCAGCCACTGAGTGCTTTTCTACCACAGTATGATAAAAGCAATATTTTTCTACTCCTGACCTTCATGTCATTTAAACTTGTGTAAAGTTTCGGTTTGTTTGTGTTTTTTCATGATGAATATCTTGGGTTGGTTTGAACAGTAATTTTGGTAAATGTTATAACCATGCAGTGGTGTGTTTGTGTATATGTGTGTGTGTGTATGTGTGTGTGCAATGTAAAGTTTTTTTCAAAAACAAAAAGTATTATTGTGTAAATATCGAATACTATCCTTTTTATTCGTGTATGTTTTCCAATAAGTAAAAGCTGACATGTTTAAAAAAGCATTTTTGAAATACATTACATTAAAATACAATATAATAATAATGATCCTCTTGAATTAAAAAAAAAAGGGAAACAAAAATATGGTCACAGTTGTCGCACAAGAGGTAATTGTAGCATCAACACTGCCCTCTTGTGGCAGAAACAGTTGTTTATTTTGTGTTCATTTAGTGCAGATCTGTGCTTTTTTTTTAAACTAAACATTTGCACCATTATCAAATTTAATTACAGTATAATGCACTTTCATCACTGTAGAATATTCTGCTCACAAACTCTTTTTAAAAGACTTAAAATAATCGCTTAAACTTCGGAGAGTTAATTTAATCCCTTGCTACCATATATTGTAAAATAAATCTTTATTTACTTAGAATAAAAAGTCACTTTAAATCCCATCCCAAGAATAGACCTTAGTCCCCTCAATTCCTCCTCACAAACAAACGCTGTCAAAAACAAAAAAATTCGTTGACATGTCCATGTTATGGTGCGATTGGATGATTGTGCCTGTCAAAATAAAAGCACCTGCACTGTAGCACAGGAGCAGAGTTTGGTTTTTACCTCATTTGGGTACACGGGCAACAAAACACTTCAACGGCTCTTCCTTCTTTATTAGTCCTCATTTCACCCCTTTGATTTTTTGATTTTCTCTTCCCTCATCTGTCTCTCTTCATTCAAATTAAGATTAACCTCTGTGAGATGAAAATCAACAGATAAGGTAATAGTAATGTTCCAAATCAGAGATTTCTTTATTATCACTTTTTTATTATGTTTTATTGTTCAATAAAATGACTGCAGATACATGTACGTGTTACATGTATCTGTATCTTACATGTAACTTGTTATCAAAACACACAGGTACATATGGCTGCTTTCCAAATATAAGTACATTATCCCCCAATGTAGAACAAAACAAAAATAAGGCCTTTTTTAACGCTAATGGATGAGGGGGCAGCTAAAGATGTGGTTTATAAACCATGATGAAGGGGTGAAAGAGGGGGAGAGATGATTGACAGGTGAGGGTCTCAGCAGATAAAAACATAACTCAATCTCTGTGTCAGGGAGAACCACACATACCTTTTCTTAGTCTGTTTAAAATCTGGCTTTTCATAAGGTCTTGCAATTGCAATTTGTGGTGCAACACTGCCATCTGCTGGACATGAAAAACTATAACAGGTACATGAATTCACACAGACTTTGGAATCTGTGTGTGAAATTAAGGTAAGGACACTGATGTGTTTTCTTTCTCATCAATCTGATCCTATTTTTATTTTTTTTGCCAAATTTCACATTCTTAAATGCAAATTGTCAAACTAGAAGTCACATATCTTGATGCTTGTTTTAATATATGCAAAATGTTTACTTGACAAGTTATTCAGTAAGGTTACCTTTGGAATATTAACCTGTGTTTATGTATTTATTTGTATAATTATTTGATGTTTGTTTAGTCAATGAGTTTCCCCTCTTTACGTAAGTGATGTTTATCAATGCTTGTGGAAGTTTTAAAATAAAGTTTTAAAAAAACAACAACATAAAAAAACAGCCCACCTATTGACATATAAATACATCATTACCATGTTTCCCCATTCGTGCCATACATGAAAGGTAAGTCCATAAAACACTAATGTTTACTTATGATGAATTGTTTTAATATGAAAGTATTTATATTCATTTAAGTACTAATAATTGCAATCATAAAATATGTTATAAAAGTGTGCTTTTGGTTTCAATGGATGTTCACTATTCCTCATAAAAATAGTCAAAAAATATTGACTGTATTTCACACCAAATCAAGAATAAAAGCCCTCGGCGTGTACAGTGTCCTTTAATGCAGCGTTTCCCAATCCGCTGCCCTGCCATGTTTTAGATGTTGCCCTGATCCAACGCACCTGATTCAAATAAATGCGTCATCATCAGGGATCAATAATAAAACCCACAATTAAACAGTCCTGCTTTCTGATTGGTTGGCTTCCTTACAAAAGCTTCTTCCGTTTCTCAGTCGAGTCACTAGCGCAGCTGCAGCAAAGGAGATGAAGACCGGACCGGAGAGGAGAGTCACCAACGTAAGTTTAACTACTTTATTATCGACTTTACTTTTCCTCTGTTTCAACACTGCTTTAAATCGATGCTCTCTTTAAGTGACACACTCACATTCGCTGGTTTACGTCTCATTCTCTGTTTGTGATTCAGGTGTTTGCTGCAGCAGGTGTCCCCATCTATGAACCTGCAGCAAAACGCGGACTGGACATCGTGGACTGAATGGACTGGATTTGGTTGATCCTGACGTGAGCACAAGATAAACTCAGTTTCTGGTATTTGTTTAAAAAAAACACACACCAAACGCACTTGACACAAAGTAAAATGTCTTTTAAAACTCCTTGTATAAAATGGACAAATTATTTAAAGGTTTAGGGTTTCAAGCTGCCAACTGTCGGGTTTTATTTCATAACATTTGGTATGGTGATATTCTGTGGGGGCCCCCACATGCTCCATGTTTCAAAAAATAATCTTACCATGTTTTAAAAATGCACTATGGTTTAATGCTTTTGTCTTTTGACATCCAAACAAGCATGTGTTTCAGGGTGGAAACTGGTGTGGAATAGAATGGAATAAGCTTATGTCGGTATGTGTGAAAGGGAAAAACTAAATAAACAAAGAAATAAGTTCTTGAGAAATCAGTTAACATTTGATATGGTGACGTGTGGGATTTTGTTTCCAGTGTCAAAATGTACTATGGTTAAAACATTTACTCCACTTGTTTTTGATGGTAAATGCCATGAGTGAGACTCACCTCTGGTACCTTTAAAACAAATTGCCAAGGTCTCAGGTTGGTGACTGTGGTGTTTTATTTTGTAATATTTGGAATGGTGGTGTACTGTGAGATTTGTTTGTTTATAAAAAAAAAAAGAGGTTTAAAAACATAGATCTGCATTGGAATCGAGGACTAATGGACTATTGCTTGTCAAACAATTTGGGGATTAATAAAGTATTCAGATTCTGATTCAAACTCTATTTTTTTTTTAATCTAGAAAATGTCTGAAACCTGAGTTATGAGTAAAATGCTTTAATTTTTTTTTTCCCTGTTGTGCAAACACAAATTAAACACAAATCTATTCCTGAATCAAGGACCAACATGGACACATTTCCAAAAAAACAAACTTATCTTGGAGACTTGGAACAAACTAAACATTAAATGATAATAAAATGCCAGAATCCTTACAAACTTGCCTTCAATGCCAGAATGGAGACCTGTCTGGTTTAATTTTGTAACATTTGGGATGCTGTTTTGGGACAAACTGAAGAAAATGACCTCTGTGACGCATATAAACCAAACCCATATCTGTATATTTGGGAGCATGGAAAGGAAAATGGCTGCAAACCCTGGGTCCTCGACTTAAGGAGATCATTTAAATGGCTGGTGGTGGCAGTTGCTACATAACATTTGATGTTTCAGGTAGGTGACTGTGGTATATTTAACAGCTGGGACGCTAATGTGCTGGTCCATATGGGAATTATGTTTATTTTAAAGTTAAAATGCTGATCTGCTGGTACCCTTAAAAACAAATGCTACTGCTAATAAATAACTGCAACTTAAACGTGTAGCCCTTATGGGATTGAAAAAAAACTTTGACATGTTAACTTTACCAGTAAATGTCTTGAATGAAGTCATCCATATGTTCTTCGTTTAAACAGGACCTAACATGATGCTGTGTCAAAACTCTGGATTGTTGTCCTGTGAGGAAATGCTGTTACATGAGGAGCCAACATCTAGAAGATGGTCTGAGAAGATGTTGGAGTTGAAGATTCATAGCAAATGGAGTACACACACATCAGTGGGGATGGATAAAGAAGCCTGATTTCTAAAAAAAAAAAAAAAAAAAGCAAAGACATTGTCCTGGGTTTAAGGTAGGTGACTGTGATGTTTCATTTTGTAACCATTGTGCTCTGCTTTTTTTTTTTTTCTAATCCAGAATCGAGACCAACATGGTTTTGACCTCAAGTCCTCAGTGCTTGACAAAGTTCCAGGACAACTCCAAGAAACTCTGCATGGACTTTCATCATATTGATATTAACCGACCTTGAATTATTGTCTGTCTTTATCAGAAATATTTCCTCTTCATTATGATTACTGTACTTTTTTCTGTTATTCATTGTAGGAAATGTTCTAACAAAGGTTTACAAACCTGTTCTACTCCAGAATCACTAAACTTCAACATGGCAATGCATGATAGACTTCCTGGACAATTTCAGAACACTGACAGTCAAAACAACACTTCTGAATTGCTGGCTTTTGAGGAGGAGATGAGGTCTTTCTCAACAGATGAGAGCAAAGATGCACAGCTACTTGTCTGACATGTTGGAGATGAAAATGGACAGCGAATGGAGTATGGACACATCCAGTGTGGCGAGATAAAGAAGCCTGATCTTGAAAAAAAGCAAATATGATGTCCTGGGTTTAAGGTAGGTGACTGTGATGTTTCATTTTGTAACCATTGTGCTCTGTTTTTTTCCTAATCCAATCCAGAACCAAGACCCAACATGGTTTTTACCTCAAGTCCTCAGTGCTTGACAAAGTTCCAGGACAACTCCAAGAAACTCTGCATGGACTTTAATCATATGGATATTTACCAACCTTTCATTATTTATTATTGCACTGAAATGTTTCCTTGTGATTACTGTACTTTTTTTGTTATTCATTGTAGAAAATGTGCTCTAGCAAAGGTTTACAAATCATTCTACTCCAGAATCACTAAACTTCAACATGACAATGCATGATAGACTTCCTGGACAATTTCAGAACTCTGACAGTCAAAACAACACTTCTGAATTGCTGGTCTATGAGGAGGAGCTGATGTCTTTCTCAACGGCTGAAATCAGTGATGTACAGTTTCTAGTCTGAGAAAATGTTGGAGTTGAAGATTCACAGCAAATGGAGTACACACACGTGTCAGTGGACCCAGTCTATTCTTGGCCAGTGTGCATGGATAAAGGAGCCTGATCTTTAAAAATAACACAAATGCTT
Organism: Microchirus variegatus; assembly: GCF_963457635.1. Taxonomy (NCBI): domain Eukaryota; kingdom Metazoa; phylum Chordata; class Actinopteri; order Pleuronectiformes; family Soleidae; genus Microchirus; species Microchirus variegatus. Next base: position 7,847,129 of record NC_139824.1, read on the forward strand.
GATCACAATTCAATGTGAGATGCTGTCCTGGGCTTAAGGTAGGTGACTGATGTTTCATTTTGTAACAATTGTGGTCTGCTTTTTTTTCCCTAATCTAATCCAGAATCGAGACCCAACATGGTTTTGACCTCAAGTCCTCAGTGCTTGACAAACTTCCAGGACTCCAAGAAACTCTGCATGGACTTTCATCATATGAATATTTACCAGCCTTTCATTATTTATTATTGCACAGAAATGTTTCCTTTTCATTGTGATTACTGTATTTTTTTTTGTTATTCATTGTAGGAAATATGCTCTAACAAAGGTTTACAAACCTGTTCTACTCCAAATCACTAAACTTCAACATGGCAATACATGATAGACTTCCTGGACAATTACAGAACACTGACAGTCAAAACAACACTTCTGAATTGCTGGTCTATGAGGAGGAGATGAGGTCTTTCTCAACAGATGAGAGCAAAGATGCACAGCTACTTGTCTGAGAAGATGTTGGAGATGAAAATGCACACATCGTGTGGCAAGATGAAGAAGCCTGATCTTTAAAAAAAGCAAAGATGATGTCCTGTGTCTAAGGTAGGTGACTGGTGTTTCATTTTGTAACCATTGTGGTCTCCTTTTTTTTCCCCCTAATCTAATCCAGAATTGAGACTCAACTTGGTTTTAACCTCAAGGCAGTGCTTGACAAAGTTCCAGGACTCCAAGAAACTCTGCATGGACTTTCATCATATGGATATTTACCAGCCTTGCATTATTTATTATTGCACTGAAATGTTTCCTCTTCTTTGTGATTACTGTACTTTTTTTGTTATTCATTGTAGGAAATGTGCTCTAACAAAGGTTAACAAACCTGTTCTACTCCAGAATCACTAAACTTCAACATGACAATGCATGATAGACTTCCTGGACAATTTCAGAACACTGACAGTCAAAACATCACTTCTGAATTGCTGGACTATGAGGAGGAGCTGAGGTCTTTCTCAATGGCTGAAAGCTTTTATGTACAGCTTCTAGTCTGAGAAGATGTTGGAGTTGAAGATTCACAGCAAATGGAGTACAACCACATCAGTTTGGATGGATAAAGAAGCCTGATCTTTAAAATAAAAAAAAAGCAAAGATGTTGTCTTGGGTTTAAGGTAGGTGACTGTGATGTTTCATTTTGTAACCATTGTGGTCTGCTTTTTTTTTTCTAATCCAGAATCAAGACCCAACATTGTTTTTACCTCAAGTCCTCAGTGCTTGACAAACTTCCAGGACAACTCCAAGAAACTCTGCATTGACTTTCATCATATGAATATTTACCAGCCTTTAATTATTGTCTGTCTTTATCAGAAATGTTTCCTCTTCTTTATGATTACTGTACTTTTTTGTTATTCATTGTAGGAAATGTGCTCTAACAAAGGGTTACAAACCCGTTCTACTCCAAATCACTGAACTTCAACATGACAATGCAGGATAGACTTCCTGGACAATTTCAGAACTCGGACAGTCAAAACAACACCTCTGAATTGCTGGACTGTGAGGAGGAGCTGAGAGCAGTGATGCACAGTTTCTAGTCTGAGAAGATGTTGGAGTTGAAGATTCACAGCAAATGGAGTACACAGACATGCAGTGGACCCAGTCTACTCTTGGCCAGTGTGCATGGATAAAGGAGCCTGATCTTTAAAAATAACAAAAATGCTTGATCACAATTCAATGTGAGATGTTGTCCTGGGTTTAAGGTAGGTGACTGATGTTTCATTTTGTAACCATTGTGCTCTGCTTTTTTTCCCCTAATCTAATCCAGAATTGAGACCAAACATGGTTTTGACCTCGTCCTCAGTGCTTGACGAACTTCCAGGACAACTCCAAGAAACTCTGCATGGACTTTCATCACATTGATATTTACCAGCCTTGCATTATTTATTATTGCACTGAAATGTTTCCTTTTCCTTATGATAACTGTATTTTTTTTTTGTTATTCATTGTAGGAAATGTGCTCTAACAAAGGTTTACAAACCTGTTCTACTCCAAATCACTTAACTTCAACATGACAATGCATGATAGACTTCCTGGACAATTTCAGAACACTGACAGTCAAAACAACACTTCTGAATTGCTGGTCTATGAGGAGGAGATGAGGTCTTTCTCAACGGCTGAAAGCTTTTATGTACAGCTTCTAGTCTGAGAAGATGTTGGAGTTGAAGATTCACAGCAAATGGAGTACACACACATCAGTGTGGATGGATAAAGAAGCCCGATCTTTAAAATAAAATAAAACAAGCAAAGCTGTTGTCCTGGGTTTAAGGTAGGTGACTGTGATGTTTCATTTTGTAACCATTGTGCTCTGCTTTTTTTTTTCTAATCCAGAATTGAGATCCAACATGGTTTTGACCTCAAGTCCTCAGTGCTTGACGGACAACTCCAAGAAACTCTGCATGGACTTTCATCATATGGATATTTACCAGCCTTTCATTATTGTCTGTCTTTATCAGAAATGTTTCCTTTTCCTTGTGATTACTGTACTTGTTTATTTATTGTAGGAAATGTGCTCTAACAAAGGTTTACAAACCTGTTCTACTCCAGAATCACTAAACTTCAACATGACTACATGATAGACTTCCTGGACAATTTCAGAACACTGACAGTCAAAACACACCTCTGAATTGCTGGACTATGAGGAGGAGATGAGGTCTTTCTCAACAGATGAGAGCAGTGATGCACAGTTTCTAGTCTGAGAAGATGTTGGAGTTGAAGATTCACAGCAATGGGAGTATGCACACATCTAGTGTGGATGGATAAAGAAGCCTGATCTTTAAAATAAAACAAGCAAATATGTTGTCCTGGGTTTAAGGTAGGTGACTGTGATGTTTCATTTTGTAACCATTGTGGTCTGCTTTTTTTTTTTTTCTAATCCAGAATCGGACCCAACATGGTTTTTACCTCAAGTCCTCAGTGCTTGACAAACTTCCAGGACAACTCCAAGAAACTCTGCATGGACTTTCATCATATTGATATTTACCGACCTTGCATTATTGTCTGTCTTTATCAGAAATATTTCCTCTTTATTATGATTACTGTACTTTTTTTGTTATTCATTGTAGGATATGTGCTCTAACAAAGGTTTACAAACCTGTTCTACTCCAGAATCGCTAAACTTCAACATGACTACATGATAGACTTCCTGGACAATTTCAGAACACTGACAGTCAAAACAACACTTCTGAATTGCTGGTCTATGAGGAGGAGATGAGGTCTTTCTCAACAGATGAGAGCAAAGATGCACAGCTACTTATCTGAGAAGATGTTGGAGATGAAAATGCACAGCAAATGGAGTATGCACACATCTTGTGTAGCGAGATAAAGAAGCCTGGTCTTTAAAAAAGCAAGATATTGTCCTGGGTTTAAGGTAGGTGACTGTGATGTTTCATTTTGTAACCATTGTGCTCTCCTTTTTTTTCCCTAATCTAATCCAGAATCGAGACCCAACATGGTTTTGACGTCAAGTCCTCAGTGCTTGACAAAGTTCAAGGACAACTCCAAGAAACTCTGCATGAACTTTCATCTCATTGACATTTACCAGCCTTGCATCATTTAGTATTATTATTATTGCACTGAAATATTTCCTCTTCTTTATGATTACTGTACTTTTTTTTTGTTATTCATTGTAGGAAATGTGCTCTAACAAAGGTTTACAAACCTGTTCTACTCCAGAATCACTAAACTTCAACATGGCAATGCATGATAGACTTCCTGGACAATTTCAGAACACTGACAGTCAAAACACTGGGCTGAGGTCTTTCTCAACAGATGAGAGCAAAGATGCACAGTTTCTAGTCTGAGAAGATGTTGGAGTTGAAGATTCACAGCAAATGGAGTACACAGACATGCAGTGGACCCAGTCTACTCTTGGCCAGTGTGCATGGTTAAAGAAGTCTGATCTTTAAAAATAACACAAATGCTTGATCACAATTCAATGTGAGATGCTGTGCTGGGTTTAAGGTAGGTGACTGTTTCATTTTGTAACCATTGTGCTCTGCTTTTTTCTAATCCAGAATCAAGACCCAACATGGTTTTGACCTCAAGTCCTCAGTGCTTGACAGACTTCCAGGACAACTCCAAGAAACTCTGCATGGACTTTCATCATATGGATATTTACCAACCTTGCATCGTCTGTCTACCAAGGCGATGCGTGACAAATTTCCAAAAAACAAACTTATCTTGGAGACTTGGATGGTAATCTAAAACAAAGTAAATATTAAAAAATAAAAAAATCCTTACCAAATTATCTTCAATGCCACAATGGAGACCTGTCTGGTTCCATTTGAAGGTTTAATTTGGTAGCACTTGGGATGCTGTTGTGCTGCGCCAGATGGGACAAACTGAAGAAAAATACCACTAAACCCAATGTCTGTACTTTCAGAACCATAGAAAGCCAAATGGCTGCAAAATCTGGGTCCTCTATAAGTAGATCAATCATCTGAATGGCTTTGGGTCTCATGTTGGTGGCAGTTGTTTCAGTCGGAGTTGTAGTTTTTGTTTTTTGTGTGTTCAAAAGCTGTGTGGTGCACTGCTTGTCACACTGTTAAAAACAACCAATTTATTCTAAATGCCAGGAGCCAAATACTTCTAAAACACTCGCGTTTTCATTTTGTAACATTTGGGATGCTGTTGTGCTGCCCCAGATGGGACAAACTTAAGAAAATGACCTCTTTGACACAAATGAACCAAACCCATATCTGTATATTTGGAACCATGGAAAGGAAAATGCCTGCAAACCCTGGGTTCTCGATTTAAGGAGATCCTTTAAAATGGCTGGTGGTGGCAGTTCGATAACATTTGATGTTTCAGGTAGGTGACTGTGGTATATTTAACAGTTGGGATGCTGATGTGCTGGTCTATATGGGACCAAGTATATTTATTTTTAAGTTAAAATGCTGATCTATTAGGAGACCTGGCTGGTCCACATAAAAATAAATGCTACTGCTAATGATAAATAAGTGTAACATAAAGTTGTACCCCTTTATAGGATAAAAATCTATGACAAAATGAACTTTACCAGTAGATGATGTCTTGTATGAAGTCATGCATATGTTCTTTGTTTAAACAGGACCTGACAAGATGCCTATTCAAAACTCTGGATTGTTGTCCTGTGAGGAATTGCTGGCACATGTGGAGGAGCCAAAATCTAGAAGGTGGTCTGAGAAATTGTTGGAGTTGAAGATTCACAGCAAATGGAGTAAACACACATCAGTGTGGATGGATAAAGAAGCCTGATCATAAAAAAAAAAAAAGCAAAGATGGTGTCCTGGGTTTAAGGTAGGTGACTGTGATGTTCCATTTTGTAACCATTGTGGTCTGCTTTTTTCTAGTGTAATCCAGAATCGAGACCCAACCTGGTTTTGACCTCAAGTCCTCAGTGCTTGACAAACTTCCAGGACAACTCCAAGAAACTCTGCATGAACTTTCATCACATTGATATTTACCAACCTTTCATTATTTATTATTGCACTGAAATGTTTCCTTTCCCTTGTGATTACTGTACTTTTTTTGTTATTCATTGTAGGAAATGTGCTCTAACAAAGGTTTACAAACCTGTTCTACTCCAGAATCACTAAACTTCAACATGACAATGCATGATAGACTTCCTGGACAATTTCAGAACTCGGACAGTCAAAACAACACCTCTGAATTGCTGGACTGTGAGGAGGAGCTGAGAGCAGTGATGCACAGTTTCTAGTCTGAGAAGATGTTGGAGTTGAAGATTCACAGCAAATGGAGTACACAGACATGCAGTGGACCCAGTCTACTCTTGGCCAGTGTGCATGGATAAAGGAGCCTGATCTTTAAAAATAACAAAAATGCTTGATCACAATTCAATGTGAGATGTTGTCCTGGGTTTAAGGTAGGTGACTGATGTTTCATTTTGTAACCATTGTGCTCTGCTTTTTTTCCCCTAATCTAATCCAGAATTGAGACCAAACATGGTTTTGACCTCGTCCTCAGTGCTTGACGAACTTCCAGGACAACTCCAAGAAACTCTGCATGGACTTTCATCACATTGATATTTACCAGCCTTGCATTATTTATTATTGCACTGAAATGTTTCCTTTTCCTTATGATAACTGTATTTTTTTTTTGTTATTCATTGTAGGAAATGTGCTCTAACAAAGGTTTACAAACCTGTTCTACTCCAAATCACTTAACTTCAACATGACAATGCATGATAGACTTCCTGGACAATTTCAGAACACTGACAGTCAAAACAACACTTCTGAATTGCTGGTCTATGAGGAGGAGATGAGGTCTTTCTCAACGGCTGAAAGCTTTTATGTACAGCTTCTAGTCTGAGAAGATGTTGGAGTTGAAGATTCACAGCAAATGGAGTACACACACATCAGTGTGGATGGATAAAGAAGCCCGATCTTTAAAATAAAATAAAACAAGCAAAGCTGTTGTCCTGGGTTTAAGGTAGGTGACTGTGATGTTTCATTTTGTAACCATTGTGCTCTGCTTTTTTTTTTCTAATCCAGAATTGAGATCCAACATGGTTTTGACCTCAAGTCCTCAGTGCTTGACGGACAACTCCAAGAAACTCTGCATGGACTTTCATCATATGGATATTTACCAGCCTTTCATTATTGTCTGTCTTTATCAGAAATGTTTCCTTTTCCTTGTGATTACTGTACTTGTTTATTTATTGTAGGAAATGTGCTCTAACAAAGGTTTACAAACCTGTTCTACTCCAGAATCACTAAACTTCAACATGACTACATGATAGACTTCCTGGACAATTTCAGAACACTGACAGTCAAAACACACCTCTGAATTGCTGGACTATGAGGAGGAGATGAGGTCTTTCTCAACAGATGAGAGCAGTGATGCACAGTTTCTAGTCTGAGAAGATGTTGGAGTTGAAGATTCACAGCAATGGGAGTATGCACACATCTAGTGTGGATGGATAAAGAAGCCTGATCTTTAAAATAAAACAAGCAAATATGTTGTCCTGGGTTTAAGGTAGGTGACTGTGATGTTTCATTTTGTAACCATTGTGGTCTGCTTTTTTTTTTTTTCTAATCCAGAATCGGACCCAACATGGTTTTTACCTCAAGTCCTCAGTGCTTGACAAACTTCCAGGACAACTCCAAGAAACTCTGCATGGACTTTCATCATATTGATATTTACCGACCTTGCATTATTGTCTGTCTTTATCAGAAATATTTCCTCTTTATTATGATTACTGTACTTTTTTTGTTATTCATTGTAGGATATGTGCTCTAACAAAGGTTTACAAACCTGTTCTACTCCAGAATCGCTAAACTTCAACATGACTACATGATAGACTTCCTGGACAATTTCAGAACACTGACAGTCAAAACAACACTTCTGAATTGCTGGTCTATGAGGAGGAGATGAGGTCTTTCTCAACAGATGAGAGCAAAGATGCACAGCTACTTATCTGAGAAGATGTTGGAGATGAAAATGCACAGCAAATGGAGTATGCACACATCTTGTGTAGCGAGATAAAGAAGCCTGGTCTTTAAAAAAGCAAGATATTGTCCTGGGTTTAAGGTAGGTGACTGTGATGTTTCATTTTGTAACCATTGTGCTCTCCTTTTTTTTCCCTAATCTAATCCAGAATCGAGACCCAACATGGTTTTGACGTCAAGTCCTCAGTGCTTGACAAAGTTCAAGGACAACTCCAAGAAACTCTGCATGAACTTTCATCTCATTGACATTTACCAGCCTTGCATCATTTAGTATTATTATTATTGCACTGAAATATTTCCTCTTCTTTATGATTACTGTACTTTTTTTTTGTTATTCATTGTAGGAAATGTGCTCTAACAAAGGTTTACAAACCTGTTCTACTCCAGAATCACTAAACTTCAACATGGCAATGCATGATAGACTTCCTGGACAATTTCAGAACACTGACAGTCAAAACACTGGGCTGAGGTCTTTCTCAACAGATGAGAGCAAAGATGCACAGTTTCTAGTCTGAGAAGATGTTGGAGTTGAAGATTCACAGCAAATGGAGTACACAGACATGCAGTGGACCCAGTCTACTCTTGGCCAGTGTGCATGGTTAAAGAAGTCTGATCTTTAAAAATAACACAAATGCTTGATCACAATTCAATGTGAGATGCTGTGCTGGGTTTAAGGTAGGTGACTGTTTCATTTTGTAACCATTGTGCTCTGCTTTTTTCTAATCCAGAATCAAGACCCAACATGGTTTTGACCTCAAGTCCTCAGTGCTTGACAGACTTCCAGGACAACTCCAAGAAACTCTGCATGGACTTTCATCATATGGATATTTACCAACCTTGCATCGTCTGTCTACCAAGGCGATGCGTGACAAATTTCCAAAAAACAAACTTATCTTGGAGACTTGGATGGTAATCTAAAACAAAGTAAATATTAAAAAATAAAAAAATCCTTACCAAATTATCTTCAATGCCACAATGGAGACCTGTCTGGTTCCATTTGAAGGTTTAATTTGGTAGCACTTGGGATGCTGTTGTGCTGCGCCAGATGGGACAAACTGAAGAAAAATACCACTAAACCCAATGTCTGTACTTTCAGAACCATAGAAAGCCAAATGGCTGCAAAATCTGGGTCCTCTATAAGTAGATCAATCATCTGAATGGCTTTGGGTCTCATGTTGGTGGCAGTTGTTTCAGTCGGAGTTGTAGTTTTTGTTTTTTGTGTGTTCAAAAGCTGTGTGGTGCACTGCTTGTCACACTGTTAAAAACAACCAATTTATTCTAAATGCCAGGAGCCAAATACTTCTAAAACACTCGCGTTTTCATTTTGTAACATTTGGGATGCTGTTGTGCTGCCCCAGATGGGACAAACTTAAGAAAATGACCTCTTTGACACAAATGAACCAAACCCATATCTATATATTTGGAACCATGGAAAGGAAAATGCCTGCAAACCCTGGGTTCTCGATTTAAGGAGATCCTTTAAAATGGCTGGTGGTGGCAGTTCGATAACATTTGATGTTTCAGGTAGGTGACTGTGGTATATTTAACAGTTGGGATGCTGATGTGCTGGTCTATATGGGACCAAGTATATTTATTTTTAAGTTAAAATGCTGATCTATTAGGAGACCTGGCTGGTCCACATAAAAATAAATGCTACTGCTAATGATAAATAAGTGTAACATAAAGTTGTACCCCTTTATAGGATAAAAATCTATGACAAAATGAACTTTACCAGTAGATGATGTCTTGTATGAAGTCATGCATATGTTCTTTGTTTAAACAGGACCTGACAAGATGCCTATTCAAAACTCTGGATTGTTGTCCTGTGAGGAATTGCTGGCACATGTGGAGGAGCCAAAATCTAGAAGGTGGTCTGAGAAATTGTTGGAGTTGAAGATTCACAGCAAATGGAGTAAACACACATCAGTGTGGATGGATAAAGAAGCCTGATCATAAAAAAAAAAAAAGCAAAGATGGTGTCCTGGGTTTAAGGTAGGTGACTGTGATGTTCCATTTTGTAACCATTGTGGTCTGCTTTTTTCTAGTGTAATCCAGAATCGAGACCCAACATGGTTTTGACCTCAAGTCCTCAGTGCTTGACAAACATCCAGGACAACTCCAAGAAACTCTGCATGAACTTTCATCACATTGATATTTACCAACCTTTCATTATTTATTATTGCACTGAAATGTTTCCTTTCCCTTGTGATTACTGTACTTTTTTTGTTATTCATTGTAGGAAATGTGCTCTAACAAAGTGTTACAAACCTGTTCTACTCCAGAATCACTAAACTTCAACATGGCAATACATGATGGACTTCCTGGACAATTTCAGAACACTGACAGTCAAAACAACACTTCTGAATTGCTGGCTTTTGTGGAGGAGTTGAGGTCTTTCTCAACAGATGAGAGCAGTGATGCACAGCTACTTGTCTGAGAAGATGTTGGAGTTGAAAATGCACAGCAAATGGAGTATGCACACATCCAGTGTGGTGAGATAAAGAAGCCTGATCTTTAAAAAAGCAAAGATGATGTCCTGGGTTTAAGGTAGGTGACTGATGTTTCATTTTGTAACTATTGTGGTCTCCTTTTTTTCCCCTAATCTAATCCAGAATCGAGACAACTTGGTTTTGACCTGAAGTCCTAAGTGCTTGACAAAGTTCCAGGACAACTCCAAGAAACTCTGCATGGACTTTCATCACAATGATATTTACCAGCCTTGCATTATTTATTATTGCACTGAAATGTTTCCTCTTCTTTATGATTACTGTACTTTTTTGTTATTCATTGTAGGAAATGTGCTCTAAAAAGGTTTACAAACCTGTTCTACTCCAGAATCACTAAACTTCAACATGGCAATGCATGATAGACTTCCTGGACAATTTCAGAACACTGACAGTCAAAACAACACATCTGAATTGCTGGCCTTTGAGGAGGAGCTGAGGTCTTTCTCAACGGCTGAAATCAGTGATGCACAGTTTCTAGTCTGAGAAAATGTTAATGTTGAAGATTCACAGCAAATGGAGTACACACCATCAGTGGACCCAGTCTACTCTTGGCCAGTGTGCATGGATAAAGGAGCCTGATCTTTAAAAATGACATAAAAGCTTGATCACAATTCAATGTGAGATGCTGTGCTGGGTTTAAGGTAGGTGACTGATGTTTCATTTTGTAACCATTGTGCTCTGCTTTTTTTCCCTCATCTAATCCAGAATTGAGACCCAACATGGTTTTGACCTCAAGTCCTCAGTGTTTGACAAACTTCCAGGACAACTCCAAGAAACTCTGCATGGACTTTCATCATATTGATATTTACCAGCCTTGCATTATTGTCTGTCTTTATCAGAAATGTTTCCTCTTCGTTATGATTACTGTACTTTTTTGTTATTCATTGTAGGAAATGTTCTCTAACAAAAGTTTACAAACCTGTTCTACTCCAGAATCACTAAACTTCAACATGACAATGCATGATAGACTTCCTGGACAATTTCAGAACACTGACAGTCAAAACAACACCTCTGAATTGCTGGACTATGAGGAGGAGATGAGGTCTTTCTCAACAGATGAGAGCAAAGATGCACAGTTTCTAGTCTGAGAAGATGTTGGAGATGAAAATGCACAGCAAATGGAGTATGGACACATCTTGTGTGGCGAGATAAAGAAGCCTGATCTTTAAAAAAGCAAATATGATGTCCTGGGTTTAAGGTAGGTGACTGTGATGTTTCATTTTGTAACCATTGTGGTCTGTTTTTTTCCTAATCCAATCCAGAATCAAGACCCAACATGGTTTTTACCTCAAGTCCTCAGTGCTTGACAGACTTCCAGGACTCCAAGAAACTCGGCATGGACTTTCATCTCATTGATATTTATTATTAATGCAGTGAAATGTTTCCTCTTCATTGTGATTACTGTACTTTTTATTATTCATTGTAGGAAATGTGCTCTAACAAAGGTTTACAAACCCGTTCTACTCCAGAATCGCTAAACTTCAGCATGGCAATGCATGATAGACTTCCTGGACAATTTCAGAACTCTGACAGTCAGAACAACACTTCTGAATGGCTGGTCTATGAGGAGGAGCTGAGGTCTTTCTCAACAGATGAGAGCAGTGATGCACAGTTTCTAGCCTGAGAAGATGTTGGGGTTGAAGATTTACAGAAAATGGAGTACACGCATCCAGTGTGGATGGATAAATAAGCCTGATCTTTAAAAAAAAAAAAGAAAGCAAATATGATGTCCTGTGTGAAAGGTAGGTGACTGGTGTTTCATTTTGTAACCATTGTGGTCTGTTTTTTTTCCTACTAATCTAATCCAGAACTGAGACCCAACATGGTTTTGACCTCAAGGCAGTGCTTGAAAAACTTCCATGACAATTCCAACAAACTCTACAAGGACTTTCATCATATGGGTATTTACCAGCCTTACATTGTCTGGCTTTATCAGATGGGTTGAATTGTTTCCTCTTCATTGTGATTACTTTACTTCCTTTGTTCATTGTTGGAAATGTACTATAACAAACCCTAATCTACTCCATCACTAAACTTCAACATGGTTTGACCTTGAGGCAATGCTTGATGTACTTCCTGGACAATTTCAGAAAACTTTGAACACTGACTGTCAGAAAAACACCTGAATTACTGGCCTATGAGGAAGAGCTGAAAACTTCCCTGATAGAAAATGGGTGCAATGATGCACAGCAGATTATCTTGGAAACTTGTTGGAGTCAAATTTTCACAGTGGACGCATTCTACTCTTGGCTAATCAGGATTGAGTGAGATGCACGGATCTTTGAAAGGATGCATTTTCATTACTGAAATGAGTAGAGGACTCAATACCTGAATGAACTAAAGATGCAATGGCAAAACAAATCTGCTCACAAGCATGGACAGAATGGATATTTGGTTCAGAGGTCTATTTCTGGCAACATCTGGATGACTGCAGTTAAAATGCGAATCATGTTTTTGACCTTAAGGCAAATGCTTAAACTTTCTGGACCACTTCAAAAAAGGAGGAGCTTCTAACTTAACACTTAACTGGAAAAAAGCGTATTCCTAACTTTCTGTGACTAGATGGGAGCAGTGGATTCAACACTTGATGAAATCTACTCTCACGCATGGATAAAATGGGTTCAAAGGTCCATTTCTGGTAACCTCTGGAAATGTAGGTTCTTGAGATGATCCCTCTTGCCCCCCCCCCAAAAAAGCCCATTGAAACTAAAATGGATGGAGTCTACAAGGATATACACAAGATATCCTTTGTAGACCCAGATCAAATGTGCTATAACGCAATGTTCGACGAACTTCATGAACACCAACACAAGCTTCAGTCACTAACATTTTAAGTCAAGCGGTCACATCTCAAGGTCAGACTATAAACTTGCTGCCACAGCAACACACAATGTTGCACAAAATGAACGCATCTACCACCTTCCACAAGCGGAAAGATCACAAAAACCAGACCTACACTGATGTCTCTCAACAACAAAAACAGTAGCATCATTGACCAACACAAGGCTTACTTGCACCAACTAGTGATTGCACAGTTGCGCAAACACAAAATCACACTACAAAGTTGCTCCTATGGCAACGCAACACTTTACACAGCCAAACCAAACCAGCCCCCAGAACTCACCTAAACGCACAAAGCAGAGAGAGAACAGATACTTTTAATATCAACAGTAGCTCTCTCCTGTGTTTTTCAGCTAATTTCAAAAATGTGTGCGTCACAACATTCTTGCCAACTTAAAAAATAAAAAAATACAGAAAAAAGCATTCCCAACTGCATTCCTGTAGAAATGCAAATATTTGTTGTTTGTCATCGTCTGTGTCCTTAATGTTGTACATGTCTTCTCGTCTCTGTCCTCTTTCTATCTCCCTGAACCCCCCTCCCCCTTTCCGGTCGGTGGCCTCCCATTTTTTTTTTTTTTTTTAAAGTGCAGTGATGAGATGTATACCAGACTCCTCCTGTACAGAGCAAATCTGTCCAACACTGAGACATACAGTCAATCCGACTGTTTGCCTAAGTGGATTGACAGGACAAATCCAATCCTCAATACACACTTCATATATGTTTGTGTGGTGAGAAGAGGAAAGGTGTGATAGTGGAGCTGCGTCACTTTCTGCAGGATGGAGACGATAAAGTAAGTTCATTCGTTCGCTCCATATGTTCTCACTCATTCATTCCTTTTTTCTTTCCGTCCTTTATTGCATTCCTTTATTTCTGTCTCCTTTCTCCCCTATCCTTTCTGTTCCTCCTTCATTCCCCTGTTCTGTCCATTATTTACTCCTTTTAATTAAATAAAAATATATAAACAGATGAGGTAAATGTAAAACATACACGTAAACAAAGTTAATCAGCAATACAAAGAGAAATTATCAGAGTAAAATAATAAAAATACGAAAGTGTATGAATGTAATTATATACACTGTGGCTAAAGAGGGCAGAAGGAATAAATAATAATAATAATAAAATAAACAAACTCTAGAAATATGTTATTCAATTGTGTAGTTTTAAAAATAATAATAACTTGACATCAGTGTGTTTTCACAGATTTAGTAGTAACGCTCCTTATTTTCACACACTGGCCCTTTAACTTTCACATTTTAAACTGAAGTTAATATTTTAACATGCTTTAATCTAAAGTATCAGTGTAAAGAGTTGTGTATGATTTTCCTCACTCTCAAGTGTTAATGTTTTAATGCAACCAGCAGGTGGTGCCACAGCATCAGTCTCAGTAACTGTGTGAATGTTGAGATATTTTTTTTCTTGCATTAATAGAAATAGAAAACAAGATAAAGCGGTAGAAAATGGATGGATCAGAGTTTGACTCCGAGAATTGGCTCATTATTAACATTTAAACTTGAATATCATATTTGTGTCGTATTGGGTGGCGTTCCTTCTTTAAAGGACCAGTATGGAGACTTTACTCCCCTCCATCCCTCTCCCTCGCTTTACCTTCTCACGTTTGTACGACAACTTTGTTTTTTTGTTTGATCGTTCTTATGGAACATGAAGGTCGTGCAAACATAAGACAATCATTTAAAAGCTCAATAAGTGAAATATTCATTCAAAATGTTACATATAGCTTTCATAGTATTGCTTTGCATGACAAGTGCTATCGGAAGTTTACAATTACTTTTTTAATTAATTTAAGACCTTAGTCTTATTCTTCTTTTACAACCGTTTTACCTTGTAAATTTCTCTTATGCTCTCTTTTTACTGACTTTATATTCCTCCACTTTGTATTAATTTCTTCCTATTCTATCTTTGTATTGATTTTGATCATGAATCTGCCTTTTGTACGTAAAAAATGTTTCGTAAATAATAATAAAAAAATCCCTTGAAATGAACCTGGTCACTGTAATTTATATTAAGTCAGTCACACAAGCACACACTGTGTCCCAGATGAATCATCTACTTCATATCTGAACAAATGTCTATTAGTTTACGAATGAGATTAGACCAAATTGAGAATATAATGTGGTATGTGTGGTTGCAATATACTTTAATGCTACAACGGCATGTAAAGACTACAACTGATAGGAGTGTGAACACACGTCCATATAAAAATCATTTTCACGCCCTTTCTGACAAGCTGTCGCACAGATGTCCAGACGAGTCGATTGGTATCTATCATAGATTGTGAGTTTATTTCCTCAAATCCCATGTAACTCCTTTAGATCCATGTGGAATGAACAAGTTCAAATCATCACTCCTTTTGGAGTCTGATGAGTTAACGTCAAGGAATTTATTTGAAAATACTTGGCGAACGAGAACAGAGGCAACATCAAGGCAGGCATGTACACGGCCTGACGCTACCTGCAATTCTGAAGATCAGTCCTCAAGATGACGCATCTAATGACCTTCTGTGTTCTATTAGAAGCAGGGAGACACGAAATCGGCTCTTGGCTCCAACATTATCAAATGTTTTGGTTTACATCGGGCTCTGATTGGCTTCTTACTGGCAACGAATGAACTCAAACAAGTCCTAACAACTGGACGTTCAATGACAGTGTTAATAATGTATATTTAATCATGCTAAGAGTGACCCAGCATTACACATTTTCCTCATGAATTTAATAAAACGGTCAGTCAGGACGCGTGTATGTCAACCACAATCAAAACGTCACAGACTTTATTGTGTTTAACAGAACGTTTAAAGATGATTGTCTATATACACTTAACAAAAATATAAACACACAAAGAAAAACATGTTATTATGTGACAAAACAGAGTAACTATCCAAAAATAACAGTACAATTTTATCAATAAAGTGGCTTTAATTTGCGAGCATTAGGCTCAATTTCAAAACAAAAGTCCTGGAGTAATGGCAGGAAGAACACAATGGGGGTCGATGATCCAAGTTCACAAACTTCAATAACGTGCGTGTCCACCATTAGCCTCACGCAGAGCGCTACACCGGCGACGCATGGACATCACCAGGTTGTCGATGGTGCCTCCTGCAGAGCCACTTAAAGTTGGTCGGCCATTCTGGGGAACTGGAACTGGAACCCGCTGGTGGACACGCCTATTCAGAACATCCCAAAGGTTTTGGATAGGTGACATGTCTGGTGAATACGGCGTCATTCAGTTGTGTTGCCACAGCTGTAACGCTCAACCCAGCACTCATATAAAACATAGTAAAATGTATGAATAATGAAGCTGCAGCACAAAACATAAGGAATGAAAAGGTTTCCTCTGCGTATCACACCAGAAAGAGAAGAGTTAATGTGGGAGACACACCCTTTATAAACAGGTGTGACCTCAAAAACTATAATGACTGATTGAAATAATTGCGTGTGAGCTGTTTGAGGGGATGTTAGTGGCTCTTTTACATACCTTTTATTAGGCTTAGGGTTGGTCAAACATATGGGATACTGTTTCATAATCATTAAATACTAGTTACATTTATAATATGTTGCAATTATGTGATAAATCAACAATTATGATACAAGTCGAGAGATGTCGGGTTTGTTTTTAAACATGGTTTGCATCACAAAAGTTTTTTTTTATTATGGATTTTATATATATATTATTATTCTTCTTATTATTATTATTATTATTAATAATTATATACAAACTATTGGAATTTCTGTCATGAATATCATTCATGTGATATCAAATGTCACCATGATACCGTTTGCCCCTAAAGAACATTTTTGGGGCTTTTTGTTAATGCAGTTTTTCCACTTGACTGACTCCTCCTGACCAGACTTGATGCTCATTGGTAAACCAGGTCATGTGAGTTTGACACTCTTGTGTCTATACAATGTATCTATATATATATATATATATAAGGTACCTCACCTTTACACCTTGTCCCATGTGACTCTTATCAACGGGTCACATGACTACCATATGACTATGAGTCATAATGACTTGTGTAAGTGACCCAGAAATATCTGGGACTCTCCATCAGTCAGTAGAACTGAAACTTGTTGAATGACTGCTTTTAAAAGTCTCCTCAGCTCTACTCACACAGTCTAGACAGGGGGGTTTCATTTTGACCTGATCAGGCTCAGGAGCAAATGCTGCAGTCCCATCATTACCTGTGGCCATTCTTTAAAATTATTATATTATGTATAAAAAAAAGGTGGACATTTACATATATGTATAACCAATATGTGTATACATATGTGTGTATATGTATGTATATATGTATGTGTATATGTATGTATATATGTATGTATATATGTATATGCATGTATATATGTATATATGTATATGCATGTATATATGTATATGCATGTATATATGTATGTATGTATATGCATGTATATATGTATGTATGTATATATGTATGTATGTATATGTATGTATGTATATACGTGTATATATGTATGTATGTATATGCGTGTATATATATATGCGTGTATATGTATGTATATACGTATATGTATGTATATACGTATATGTATGTATGTATATACGTATCTGTATGTATATACGTATATGTATGTATGTATATACGTATCTGTATGTATATAAGTATCTATCTGTATATGTGTATATATGTGTGTATATGTATTTATATATGTATATGTTGGTTTTATATATATGTATATATCTATACATACATATATTTTTATGTGTGTGTATATGTGTATATATACAAGTACTGTATGTGTATATATACAAGTACTGTATGTGTATATATATACACGTATGTGTATATATGTGTGTGTATATATACACACGTATATATATATACACGTATGTGTATATATGTGTGTATATGTACACACACATATATATTTATTTATATGTATATTGTATATATGTGTATATGTATTCTAAACACGTATGTGTATATGTATATATACACATAAATATATATATGTATTCTAAACACGTGTGCATACGTGTATGTGTGTACATGCATACATGTATATGTAAATATGTGTGTGTGTGTGTGTGTATATATATATATATACATGTATGAATATACTTGTGTATAATGTGTACATGTATACTGTATATGTGTGTATATATACATGCATATATACACGTGTATATGAATAAAAATATGATGTATTATGATGTAATAATGGCCAAATAGTCGTTAATACTTTTACTGTGTCACACACTAAAGGATATTTCCAAATTTCAGAAAGGAGAAATGTCCCCACTGGATGATGAAGATCCATCCATATAATGTCCAGTCAGAGAGTCATCTGCTCTACATGACTCATGTCAGTGTTTTTAAGATACTCAGCCTGTGGATGCTGTGTTCATGTGTGGAGTTCATAAAACAATAAAATGACATCACAGTGAAGAGCTGGAGAGAAAGTCAAAGCTTCTGGGCGAAGATGAACAAAGTTTTTAAGAATGACTGTGATGAATGGGGAATTTGCGGTGACGGGGTAAAATGCCCTGATGTGACGTTCAGGGGGCGTGGAAGTGGAAATCCTGCAAATTGCCGTCGGGGAAATTAATCAATTAATTCTAAAAAATATACATATTATTCTTATTTTAAGTTATAATATTATTAATATATTGGCTAGTATTTTAAAGTCAGTCGTGGATGTTTTAACTGACATATTTAGTTAAATGACACATTTATTGTTGTGTTTAACTTATTTATTTATTTAAGTTCAGGTGATACAGTTTCCAAAGTACACAAATATTATAAAAGTATGGTGCTACAACATAATGCATACATGGTTGGAATAATGCTATATATATTATAATCATTTGTTAATCACGTATTTTGATTGAGAGCTTAAATTTACGGTGGTCATGAACACAACACGGGTGTAACATGTTCAGTTCGTGGAAAAACACCTAGCTTAGCCTTTAGATTAAGTTAATTATATTTCTCCTACGCTCTGCCCTTTGTGTCAACAAACAATTAAATCAACCTTTGTCTCTCTCTATTATAGGAGGAAATTCGCTGTATGGGGTATTTTTATGACTTAATTCTGTGAGAAGTCCACAATGACAAGTTTGAGGTAAGAACTTTTTTTTTTTTTTTCCTTCGGCAAGGCTAATTTTCGAAACTGAAAGAAAAATAACTGTAATTTTAACAATAATATCAATAATAATAGTAATAATAATGTTTTTTTTTTTTTTTTTTTTAATGGCTGTTGCTCATATAAAAACAATACTTTATTGCATGTCTTTTTCAAAGGGTTGGCATTTACGACTGCCATGAATGCAACACCACTCTTGTGTTTAGTTGGTGAAAGACACTTTTTATATTGAAAGGGTGTTTTTTGTGTGACATGGTTTGTGTTATTGTTTTTTTTTTTCACCTTTAAGGCCAATTTACGAAACTAAAAAAGGCTGGTCAATAGTATTCAATAATGGCATTGCTAATAAGAGGCAACGTACAGTATTTACGTGTCTTTCTCGGAAGAATTCGAGTTTACGACAGCCGTGAAGGCAACACCGAGTGTCATGTGGAGAAGGTTCTTGAAACCGTGTTTAACCTGTAGTTAAAGTTTAATATGATTGTGCATTCTCTACATTCGGTGCCAACATACTGTAAAAAAGTGCTTTGCCCCTGAATGGAGGAGGCAGATGAGTGTTTTGAGAGCAGACAGGCAGGCTTTGGTTTGACGACGCTCAAAAAAAGTACGTGGGGAAGTTCCCTAGGAAATCCCCCCCGATTGTGCGTGCGGGGATATTACACACGACACAGATGAGCCAGTTCTTCGACAAAGCCGACATCCTCGGTCGGACTAGGACAAGGAGCAGGAGACGATTCAAATGTTGTATCATTAACACAACAAAAACAAAACAAAACAAACCGAGCCTGCGATGGATCACGTCAGTGTGAACGCGGACAGTCACGACTCGCTGAGGGACAAATCGCGGAGTTACAGCACACTGAACACTCTCTATCACGAGACCCAGCAGGAAATCGAGCTTCTCAACAAGCAGAACCACGTGAAGGACAACATCATCGCGGATTTGAAAGCCAGACTGGGGAGATACGAGAGCATCTACATGACGCTGGGGGAGAAGGAGTCGGTGGTGGTCGGGCCCTCCAAGTCTCTGCTGGAGAGTTTGTGTAAGGAGATCTGCAAGCTGAAGCAGAAGAGGAACGACCTGGAGTTCAAAGCATCAAGACAAGAGGAGGTAAAATCTGTCAAAAACACGCATGAGTGTTTACATCAAACTAGTATACAGTAGCTAGGGATGAGATGATATACGATATTATCGTGCACCGACAATCAGCTAATCGTGAATTTGTGTTATCTGGATCTGAATTGTGAATGTAGAAAAGTGTTACATTGCACATCAATGCTGTCTAGCTCGCCAGCATACAGACCTAGGGATTTATCTCGATGTATTTTTCACGTTTCCGCTTTAAAATGACGACAACACAGTAATATATTGTTTTCTTTTGTTATTAGTTACATCTGTTGTCCATAAATAAATGCTTGTGGGTACTGGTTAAATCAATGTTGACAAAGGGCAGAAGGACAGAATTTGTGCAACAATATCATGTGACAGTTCATCCATGTCCTTTGTTGTGAGCTTTCAGAAAGCCGATCATAGTAACCAAGTGAAGGAAAGACTGTAGACAGATGGCGCCGCCCCTTTTAATTTAATCTAAGAATAAGGGGGAAAGATTTTTACCATTTTCGCACCAATAATGTCAATCACAATCATTTGGTCAGCGGAATCGTGTGTATTAGTGGCACAGGTCGGTCCAGTATTTACCAGACGTCCTTATCTCTTCAAATCTGTATTAAGATAAACTTCCTTGTCACCCTGCTGGGATTATTGTCTTCAACTGTTGTTCCTCGTTGCACTGACTGACACGGATAGGTCTAGTTTAAGAGAAGGAAGGATTTTTATTTTATTTTTTTTAGAATAGAGCTGCAAAGCATCTGAAAATGTGTGTTTCAGAAAAAAAGCTTTGGCGCAAAAGTTGATCTCTGCCGTCTTCCCTCCAGGAGATCCAGAGGCTCAATGTGAAGCTCAGAGAGAAGGAACTGGAGCTGGAGAGCGTCAGGTGTCAGCCAGACCACGAGAAGGACCGGGAGATTCAGAGGCTGCGGTCGGCCTTGGATGAGAGGGAGCGGTCGGAGGCCACCAGAGCGGTGCTCTGCAGCTCTCTGGTAGAGGAGGCTGACCAGCTGCGCGGCCAGCTCGGCGCAACCGTGAAGGTGTGCCAGGAGCTGCTGGCAAGGCTGGAGAAAGAGAAGAAGGGGGGAGGAGGAGAGGTGGAGATGGCACAACAGCGAAATGCCAAGGAGGTGTGTGTGATGCCTCGTCTTCGTTTAATTTGATTTTGTGGTGTGATTCGTGTGCTGAACTCCATTGTTTCCCCGTATGGAGGACTCTAGTGTAACTTTAATCATTTCTACAGACAGCAGAGTCACCGGACAGGAGTGGTGTTAACGCTCAAATCCTTCAACTTCAGGAGGAGAATAAACAGCTGAAGCAGCGAGTGACATATGTGAGTTTAAAAAGTTATGCTCAATGTGAATGTATTCAATATCGAAATGGAACACCATTCAAATGGTCTGATCTTATTATTATTTATGTCCCTCGTTCAGGTACAAGGTTTAAATTCTCAGTGGCAGAAGTACGACTCGAGCAGGGAGGACTACATAAGAGGTTTATGTCAGAGGCTGAAGGAGAGCACTGGGCACGGCTTGACGCCTGGGCTGGGTACAGTCAGCGCTGGGTTGCTTCATCAGGAGATTTCCAGGCTCAATGGCTTACTGGAGCAGAAGATGAGCGAGTGTGCAAGGCTGGGGAGAGACGTGGAGGACATTAAGAGGGAAGATCGAGAGCGAATCCAGACACTGGAACAGCAGGTTGGTGCGATTGTACAGTCGGTGCTCTTAAGTGAAATACATACAAGTGACTGCATATATTTACATTTTATATTTTCTTCTTCAGGTACTCATCTACACAGAGGATTTTAAGTCGGAGCGCACCGACAGAGAGCGAGCAC
Organism: Microchirus variegatus; assembly: GCF_963457635.1. NCBI lineage: Eukaryota > Metazoa > Chordata > Actinopteri > Pleuronectiformes > Soleidae > Microchirus > Microchirus variegatus. The sequence goes on from NC_139824.1 coordinate 7,869,011, forward strand.
ACAGCCAGATCCAAGACCTGAAAGAGCAAATTCATCAGTTAAAACTGCAGCTACACAAACAGGTGAGACAAAAGACCTTCAGAGACGTGGATGTCTGCATCCATAGATCAGTTTCTCTTACGTGTTTGCTGCTGCGTTTCTTAACCACGTACCTGTCACGGCGCTTTTCAGCAGGGAGCTACCAGAGAGAACAGAGACGTGGTTCCAATGTGTCGTGTGCACATAGGCCACAGGATCTCCTCAAGGCGACACAAGGACAATGCAGAGCATCTAGTGAGGACCACTGCTGAGACGCAGCAACAGCCTGTGCCTGCAATAGCAGCAGCAGCGGCAGCAAACCCAGTCTGGAGCGAATGCCCAGGTCTGTCAGAGTTACAGTGCCCACACTGCCAGGCCAAGTTCAGTGACACGGACACTGCAGAGTACCTGAAACATTGGGAAGAATGTGCCAAACTATAAATGAACACTTACGTTTTTTTGTTTTTTTTTGCTGACAGTAAATGAACACTGACGAGCAGCACTACACAGCAGGAAATAACCTGAGTCCAGGTTCAGGGAAGCGTCAATACAATTGAAACAACTGACTCGAGATGTTTGTACATAGGGAAGCAAAACTGTCCAACCCACAGTTTCCCCCGTCAGGAAAGAGTCCGTGGAGCTTTTAGTTTAAAACGAGCGTCAGGTTCTGAGTCCTGCAGCAATGTAGGAAGTTAACGTGGAGGGACAGAGGATGTTAATGCAATATATCAAATATCATATACCTCAATATGTCAAATTACAATCTTATTGCACTTTCTTGACATTTAGCCAAAAACTAATTGTAGGATTGTACGATTTTAAAGATTTGTGCTGCATAAGCTTATTTTGGAACTAGACACCTAGTTGATAATGTGGTGCTATAATATTAAAATATATATATTTTTTGATTCAACTTTACAACTTTTTATTTTCAGTAAATTATATATTAAAACAAATTTCTAACTATTTATTCTTTCTGCATTTATATATTTATATATATATATATATATATATACAAAAATGCAATCCTTTCGATTGGTGCAATGCACTTTTTCCACCAGAGGCACAGGATTTTGCTTTTAATGGGAGAAGTTTCATAGTTTAGCACACCAAATGTTTTGAGATCTACTTTTTTTTTTCTATGTAAAGATTGCATACCAACTGAGAGTTTGCTTATTTTTGGATATCATGCCGTCTTCTAAAGCTGGCACATTATTTTTGTAATAAAAGATGTTTACCCACTCTGATTATATGTGCTCATTTTGACTTTTATTACTGCGTGGCGTATTTCAATTCTCGTGACAGCCCGCCGCCTCGAGCCGAAACCACCGATTGCAGCCTAACCACGAAAAATGTTGGCACCGACTTTAACTCTGTGTGTAGGTTCTCGTTGTGTGTCCATCTATGTCACGTGTGTTTGTGTGTGTGTGTGTGTGTGTGTGTGTGTGTGTGAGCGCGCGGTGGAAAACCCCTTCCCAGTGTTGCCTGAATGGGCACGCTGCAGTGTGACAGCCAGATTCCCAGCTGCTTGTGAGGCTGAAGCGAACACAGCGGGAGTGCAGAAGTTCAGATTACACGATCCAACACAGACACAGATATGTATGTATACACACACAACTAACTGCCTGCAGACAAGTGTGTGATTAAAACACTTCTGCAGTCGGTGGTTGTGTGGTATCATTTTGACACACACGGTGCTGTTTGGTGAATCAGATGTCATGGGTTTGGTGAAGTAAGCACAGGAAGCTGGACATCCCCTGTTCAAAAAGGAAGTAGGCAGTTGCAGAGCGTAGAAGAGACGCAGGCGAACAACAGTGCTTGTGTGTGTGTGACCGAGCACATACTCACTCTGCTGCATTGTTTCCTGATTAGATAACAGAATTTATCAAATGGATCTTTGAAAAGAGAGCAGAATAATAGAATAAAAATAAGAGGAAATAAATCACTCAGACAGTTTTTTCACTAGTGGTGGAATGATATATTTTTAATTGACATCCTGATAAAAAGTCACTCAATATAGGTCTGTATTGATTTTCTAGTATCACCATAATTGCGAATAGCATTAAAGGTGCATTATGTAATAAATCTAAAGCAACTGGCCATAAAATCCTCCTAATATGTCAGCCTCGGAAATAATGTTCATATAACAAACTGAACTCACCAACAACAGTACAGCCAACATATTTGCATTAAAAAAATATTTTGTAGACCGCAAATCACGTTTATGTTTTGAAATCATGTTGTGGCATGTGGCGCCACCTACCGCCGTCTACCAATCATTGCAGTCAGTAGAGTCTCAGCTGCCGAGCAACCACGGGTTGCCAGTTAAGTCTGAGCTACAATGGCCAGAGACAGCGAAACCTAAAAGACCTCGGTATTTTGAATTTGAGTGTAGTAACCGTTTTTGGCCACATTCTTACTTATCGTTAGGCTAAAAGCATAGTTGCCTATGTCCTTTTTGAAAGTTTTCTTAGCAAGCACATTGGCAAAGTTAGGCAGATATCACATTTACCAAAAAAAATGACTTTGACAATTATGCTATTAAGCTAACGATATGGCGCCTTTAATATTCAACTGACTTGAAAATGCTGCCACACTCGGCAACATGGAGGGCTAACAGTTAATCCAGGACCTTGTGATTTATAATGAACTTGTTTGAGATGGTAGTTTTTCCACTTTAAAGGCCCAGTGTATAGGAATTAGTGACCTCTAGTGTCGAGACTGTAGATATTTATTATATAGCTTTCCCTGCTTCAGAATGTGGAACATTCAAATGGCATTGTGATCATACACTTATATAACCACGTTTATGGGTCATATATTAAATCTGCCAATACTTACTTAAATGTAATAAAAGCAGAATTTTACAATTAACTCTACGACTGGAAATGAAGAAATACTTGACTGTTTTAACAGGGACACAAATAATCTGATTATTGGTATTACTCTAACACAGTATTTTGATATCAATGTTATATCAACATGACATGACATATTTTCCCATTTATACGTTACAGAGCATAGTAGGGCCATTGTTTATCTTCATTACTGGCTTTATAATCCAATTACAAAGTGGAACTACAATTAAAATACAGCTCATTCTGAATATAGCCTCATTCAGGTTAAGGTCATCAGAAAATGCCGTTTACATGGCAGTGTCTTATTCAGATTATTGTTGTGTTATAATTTGTAATGTTTATATAAAAAAAAGTTAATCCTCATTTAAGAAAACCCGCTTAAAAATAATGCATACCACTTCTGAAAGTAGAATTTTTTTAAAAAGGGTTCGGGGAAAGATATTTGCGAGGGATTTAGTTTCTAAAAATGTCACTCAAAGTAAAGAGTGGGTCAAATTTGGGCTTTTAAGGGCAACGTGAACCTCTCGTCTTGAAGTCAACCACACACACTGACAGGAGCGTTCACAAAGGCAGTGAGGCGTCTGCTGGGGATTCTCCCCCAGCACACACCTACTTATGAAAGGGTCTATAAATGACTGAACTTCCACAGATGCTCTACCCACCGATCTGAGAGTGGAAAAAAATAGGTCACAAGTTCCCACCTGAGTGTCTGGGAACTTTTTTTCTTATAAGAAACAAAGAATTAATAAGAAAAGACACAGTGACAGTGGTAGAGCAGTTCCTGTCAGAAAACGGGTTTCAAAGCGTCTCTGGTGTAGCAGTCATATACTTCAACAGAGGGAAAACTTCAGCCTGACACTTATCCAAATACAGAATGGATAAATACGGCCTTTAATCTTGTGTGTATCCTACAAGAATGGGAATTTCCCGCCATCGCGAGGGAATTCCCAAAAGAAGCCAACAAGCTTATATGAAAACTGGGTGCTGTCGACTTGAGCGGATCATTCTGTGCTGGTTGAGGTAGTTGGTATTAACGCTGACATTTTTAAAGGGAGAAAAAAAACAAAAATCCTTGGTAAGGAAGTCCAAGGTTTCAACGATCAAAAACAACGACGAGGCAGGCTGAAGCCAGGAAAGCAGAGGGGGGAGATTCCATGTTTGAAAATCTATGTGATCCTGAAGTGCTCCAGGCACTTAACGATGAAAAGATCGGCAGTCTGATTACAAGCTGCCAGGCAGCTCTGATCCCTTTTAATAATCCTATTGGCGCTCTCTCCCTGTCATTGTCAGGCAGCTGAGTGCACCATTGTCTTTTCCTCCATTCGCCAAATCAACAAAGTCGGTTCTTTTCGACGTTCTACAAAAAGGACTGTTCAGTCGACTCTCATCACTTTACATATCAAAAAAGAATCTGTGCCATGTTTATGTTTTATTCAGATCGCGGCCTACAGTCACCTCTTCGACATTTCACCCGGTGATTTTTTGGTCCTAATTTGCTTAAATGCGGTCGATCCAATCTTACATCACCGTCGACTGAGAGCGCGCGCGACGCTTCTACAAGCAACCAGACTGTCACTCATACCTGAAATTAATTATGAGTCACATCTGCTCTGACGGCCGTGAAAAAAAACCATAACCTTTTCTCTTACACGAAGTGCATGCACCCCAAAGTTGTCTCATTCATCAAATTTGTAAAACTGGTAATTTTTTTAAACGTGAAATCCCTCCCTTTATAAACAGTCTTGGGAAAAGTTTAGAGGAACTTTACTGTAACACACTTCCTCCTCCTCATTGTCCATTCAGCAGTGATTAGAATAAATAAATCAATGATCAATTCCTGCTTTAAAAAGGAATTAGAAATTTAAGAGAATTTAAACAAAGATTTTTAACACCAACATGAATATTTTTTAGCTCTGTTCTATAGCCGATTTGCTTCGTTTTGCTTCAAAACGTGGCAGAGAAACATCGAACTGAATAACCACAGCTGCTGAGCAAAAGTATGCATCAACCCACCGACATTTAGATAAGCCAAAGCATGACCTCATTTCACACTGTGACTTCACCAGAACGGGAATGCACTTGATTTCATAATTGCCGCAATTCAATTTTTTCACTCTCCGGGCGTTTGTTTGCTTAATATGCAAACAGGAAAAATGCCTGATGTTATTCAGGTTGTTTTTCAGGTGGTTTTTAAAAACATAAAAAGACAAGACCCTGAGACTGAACTGCAGAATCTGCAGCGTTTGCCTTTTTTCACTGAGGATGAGCATTAATTAGCAGATTTCCCTAAAGGACTACGGATGTGGGTCAACCTGCAACTTTGTTTTGTTAACCCTTTAACACCTTAGCCTCAAAATGTCCGTCTGGGGTTGGGGTTAGGGTTATATCTGGCAGTTATTTACAATTAACTGCATGTTAAAATGGTGTATAAACAATTTAAAATGAAGAAAAAGAAAAAAGAAATTTTACATTTCCACACTATAACACACATTTAAGACAACACTTGTTTGTCTAAAAATGTCCAAACACAGGCCAAAAAAGGAAACTATGCAATCAACTCTGTTCTCCCTAGTGACAAAGATGCTGATTCGCCTGCTTCCCGCAACAGCGCACGTGAAATTACCGTAATAACCACACGTCGGCTTTATTGTACAACTTCTCAGCTTTCACAAACTGCTGGAATTTTTATGATGGCACAAACCGTCGCGTAATTGCGGTTATGCAAAATGCGCTTGCGCAAGTGTTCCGTCGGGGTCTCATGTTATCTAGATCAATGGTTCTCAAACTGTGGTATGTGGACCACCAGCGGTACTCAAGCTTCCTCTGGTGGCACTTGATGGTAAATCAGAAACACGGTTCTACTGCACGATTAAATTAAACCGCAAAATCAGTCGGGTCACATTTTCAAACCAAGAAATGTAGCTGGGCCAGACATTTCCTGCAGCAGATGAGGACACATTTAAAAAGTACATCAAAAATATAGCAAAAACTACTGTAGGAATGTATGTAGAAATCTTTGAGGGACAGTGAAATGTGTCTATTGAGTTTCTGGCTGGGCTGGTTATGGTTAAATTATAATAATGAGTCACCTTATATATACTGTATCTCGCTTCATCTCAGTCTGATATGTGAGGAAGAGGAGGATGACGAGAGAGCAAATGATCTTCTTGAGAACTAGAAAAGCACTCAGAGAGCGCAGACCTCCGCCAAGGCAGCGCAGTGCCTACAAAATACAGGCCTGGGTCAGACAGCTAGTGTTGTAACCAGTGATAGCGTCTATGGATCGTGTCCAAAATGTAATCACTTGTTCCTGGTCCCATTGCGGACATTTCCTGAAAATTTCATCCACATCTGTCCGTGACATTTCGAGTTATGTTGCTAACAGGCAGACATACAAACTTCGGCAAAAACATATACCTCCTTGGCGGAGGTCAATAAATCTGGCACCTGTGTACCAGTCTGTAGCTGACTTTGCTTGGCCTATTTACACCGCTTTTTCTTTTTTTTTATGTTGGTGATAATGGGAGTTACTTTGATAGCTCAGTATTTTATCAGGTGATACTTGGACAGCCAGTTAGCTTAGCACAAGGGCCAAAAAAAGGAAAGTCCAACTGTCCAAAGGTGATAAAAGTTCATCATTTACTTCTTTCATATATATAAAATTTGTGTATATATATACAGTACAGACCAAAAGTTTGGACACACTTCCTCATTCAAGTAAATGGAAAGGCGTGTCCAAACTTTTGGTCTGTACTGTATATATATATATATATATATGTGTAAAAATATATATGTATATATATATATTTATACATATGTATATATACGTATATACATATACACACATTAAACGTGGCGTCCATCTTCTTGATCTGCGGTGTCATGTATAATAAGGTTCAAAAGGGGCCCCAGCAACAAATCGGCTGCTTTTTATCTTCTCATATTCCATGGATGGAAATTACAGGAGTTAAAGTTTCCCCAAAATGTCAAACTATTTCCGTAAATGTGTGTTTTACAACTTCTGCTGCGTGTAGGGAAATAAGGTTAGACACAAGACACATAATCCTGCCATACTACTGTATTCCATCTTTCAAAAAAGAAAGACAAGATTTAATATTACTTAACAATATGTTAAAAGTAGCCAGTTTGGCTTCAGTGTTAATACAATATACACTCTATAACAGATTGATAGTGTGAGTATTGTTCTTTTTCAATTTCATTCTGAAAGTACTCTGATACAAGCTGGCTACAGGTCAAAAATCAAGAAAACAAAAACTGTAACTGGTACACTTTTACTCAAGTTTGTTAAACAGAACTTAAAAACCAAAAAAAGAACATTTGTCAAGTATTATGCCTTCCTCCTCTCTGTGAATAAAGGTGTTGGTGGGTGGGATCAGGGAGTGGAGACCAGCTGACCAAGCCCATACCCTTGTCAATCATGTGGATGAGATGCTGTGCTAAGAACGGGAAACAATGGTATAGTGAGCCACAATATCTCAAATACAGCTTTTAATTCATTACATTTCTCTCTTTTTTTTTCTAGTTTCCATTATCTCTTTTTTTGGGGAAGGGAACCATCCAGACATAGCATCTTTTGACTACAGGTAAGCCAATATAAGAAAAATAATTTCAGACCATGGCTTTTTCAGTCAAGAGAAATGCCCGACTCAGGCTAAAAGCACACAAGCACACAAGGAAAGTTAATCAAGTGTAAAGTAGCATTTTTGTGATTCTTTTTCGAGTAATTTCATTTTTCGTTTCAGTTTTGCAGGTGGATCAGTCCTAATGGGTCTGTGTTGGAACCACACAGTGACGAGAACAAAGCAAGGCAGCGTGGGTGTGATTTGGGCACAGCAGGAGTGAGCTTCTGGGAGGACAACAGTTGGGTCGGAGGAGGTAACGGCGTGGCTGGGGGAAAGGTGAGGGTGTGGTATAGCTGTAAAGGTACTGATTCCGTCCTCACAAAACATCCTCAATGAGCAGCAAACGTAGCCTTCTTCAAACTAAAGTTTGACCAGTTGATGGAAAGTCGTTGACGTGTCTGACGAGCAGAGTCCAAGCAGAACCTGAGGACACAGAAGAAAAAAAATGGTTTAGCGCTCAAGAGCTGCCATGTCAGTTTTATAAATTAAAGCTCTTTCAGAATCCTTGGGGACAATTATGCACAAACACAGCCAATATGATCAAAAAACGAAGAGTGAAAAGCGTGTAAAATGCGCACATGACATGAACTTGGGCAAGATTGTGTATTTTTATTTAATTTTGTTATTTCCAGTTCAGCTTTTTGATGTTTAGCGGGATGTGTGTGACTATCTGACACAGTGTTGCGGCTAATCACTGACATATCCCAGGCTGTTATAATTCACAACAATACAAATTATTTCTATCAATTTGGTTCCATAAAGGTGACAAACAAATAATGTATAAGAGCTTTTATAGATTAATTCTAAAAAGTATATTTTCTGGACTTGGCGGTACGAGTGTGACTAATATTAGACCCGGCCCTAAGAGTTAAAAATCTTTATATTCCAACTGCCATCACTGATCCATCTCACATCACAGGGCTTGGACAGTAAATCAAGTAAAACAGGGTGACATCACACATCACCTGTGTTAATGTTTACTATTTTAAAAACCACCAAATTTGCATATTTTCCATCAAGGAGACAATTTCTTCATCGTCTACTGTACGCCACATGTTCTCCACATGTCACCATATAGGTCAAAAACACTTAGGTTTGTTTAAACTTTATCTCCAAAAGCAAGGGACAGCCAGTCTGTCTATTAACTGAACGGTCCAGTTGACAGGATTCAAATATTAAATGGCTACTGCACTTGTAAGTAAGAATTTCAGAAGCATCACATCACTATTTGTCAAAAAGGCTATATTTAGTACACGTACCTTTTGAAATATTCCACTTCCCTCTCTGTTTCATCCATTTCAGTGCTGTCCAGGTCAATGTCTTTGGGCAAGAATACATCATCTAAAAAACAGAAAACAAAATGCATGGCATTAGCTTCTCTTGCAGGGAGAATGTATTATAATCACATCTGCAGGGAAGCTGTATATTCTTATTTAAAGAATATGATAGTATTTTACATCACATTGATATTTTACGTGTGGCCTCACACGTTTCCACTTTGTCAGTGGAAAATGTTGCAGAGCCACATCCTCAAACCACAGGGCCATAGCATACATATCCTCACAAAAAGTTTAAGTGAGTTTCCCTCACCTGTGCTGGTCAGGTGTGACACGAAGATACACAACTTCTCTATGTGTTATTATTTGATGTAACATAACCAAATCCTGAAAATACAAACCTATCGAGCTGTTCATCTTGTCCCCCTTCTTCTTCTTGTTCTTCTTGGTCTTGCCTTTGGGCTGTGGAGACTCTGCACTGGGAAGTTTGCCGTTCTGCTGGCTCTGCTCAGACTGCGAGGCCGGTGGGGGAGACGGAGAGGGGTTTGACACGGGTGAACTTCTCCTGTCCTCCTTTATTTGGGTCAGGGGTTGTTGTTGCTGCAGCTGGTGTCTCTTTCCATTCAGACTTCTGTTGTTACTCTTGTCCTCCCTTCTAAATTCAGTGGTTTGGAGAGGAGTCAGAACCTCGACAGGTCTGACTTGTGTCGCTTTGGTGTCCGTTGAAACGGTGGGGATGGTGCCGTTCGTTAACTTTGCCGTAACACCTGAGCTCTTGGGCAACTCTGTGGCTTTCTTTACAGCAGCCTCACAAGAGGCCACTTTAACAGAGTGTTTGGCCTTAACTTTGCTGTTGATATCAAGGTGAGGTGTAGAAGTGCCGTTGTGGAGAGTGGCTGGAGTGTTGGGGATGTTGGTCTCAGCAGTTAAGCCTTTATCAGCGGTGCATCTGGGGCTGTGCTGTGTGTTGGACTGGGGTGCGGGGTTAAATCTAGGGTCCCTCTGGTCAGGGAGGCGAATGAGGGTTTGAAGCAGCTGTGACTTTCCATTCTGAAGATTATCTAGGACGTTCTGAGCTGTCTGTTTAAGGGGCTGTGGGTTGTTTTGAGGGGGCGCTGTGTTCTCCTTCGCTTTCTCTTTCTTTTTCTTCTTTGCAGCACGATGTTGCTGCAGCTCCTGCAGCCGGAGCAGTTCCTTTTGAAGAGCCGCCTCTTCCTCTTCCTGCCGCTGTCGCCGTTGCTGCTCCTCCAACAGCAGCTGCTCCTCCCTCTCGCGGGCCTCTACCTCCAGACGAGCTTTCTCCTCCATCTGAAGCACATAGACATACGATTACAGCAACATTACAACTTTTAAGCTGAAAAAAACGAAACCTGGACAATAATAGTTTTAAATATCTTGAATGGATAGATGTGAACTGGAGATTATTTCAGAGAGACCTTCACCTTCTTCAGTTTATGCCTGGCCCGTTTCGCTGCCTTAGAACTGGAGGTCGGTTTACTGTCGGCACTATTGATGAACTGCAACAGGTCCTCTACCCGCCTGTGGTCCTCCACCCCACCATCCCGTTCTATCACCGGCTGATGTTCCTCACGCTTCGGCTGCTCCTCTTTACGTTTCGTGAGGCGCAATCGTAGCTTCTCGCGCATCTCTGCATAGTTTCGACTGGTGGGAGCAGCTGGGGGCTGGGTGAAGCAAGCAACAACACTATCAGTAAAACAGTCAACCATGTACATAAACCATCAGTTTAGTAAACGTAACATGAACTGAAACTTGAGAAGAAACTGCATTTGCAGGAAATAAAATGAACTTGAGGTAACCATATAAGGTGAATGCTGTGTGTGTCATACCCCGCCATGCCCGAAGAACTCGCAGTAGCAGCAGTCACAGTACTTTCCTTCTTTCTGGTTGGTGGAGGTGGAAGTGGAGGAGCTATGCTCAGAACAACTGTCCTCGTCTTGACTCTCTTCTCCATCGTATGGCTGGTGCTCATACGCCCCATTCCCCTCACAGCGATGGCCCTCGCAGTCAGGGTCACTGGAAAGAAGAAGACACAGTGAGACACAAAAAAACATCACTACTTATTCCAGACCATCAGGTTTCCTTGGTGTCTTACCTGCAGACACTTGGCGGGGCACTGACAGGGCCATCTGTTGAGGAGGCTGGAGGCTCTGCAGGAGGGAGACACAAACCTTGGTGGCCTTCTACAAAGTCTGGGGCTGGGGCAGCCATCTTTGGGAAGGGCTGTGATCCCATTGTGGGAAGGTGTGTGGGTGCTGGGGGCAGCGCAGGGCCCGAGAGCGGAGGGAGGGGGGTCAAACCCGTGGAGCCGTTTCGAGGGGTGCCGGGAGCTGGCTGCCTGTGGTCCTCTTTACCTAAATTGTGAAATACATCATCTAGAGGAGACAAAGATGCAGTGAGTGAAACTAGTGTTCCGGTCTCCAGAAGACAAATTTGAAACACAGTCGGATACAAGGCTTACATTAAATTAAACTAGAAAATAGGTTTGATCAGAAAGATAAATCTTAGTGGGACTTTAATTTATTTTTTCCTGAAAAAACTGTATGGTTACTAGATCCAAAACGCAATAAGAAAAAGGTAATGATGCCGTGCTAGTTTCTAGATCATGTAAATATAAGGGGAAGCCATATTGTTTAGTCTAATCTGATTGTATATACTTTGCAAAAAAAGCAGGGTGATAGTAATTTATATTTCTTACCAAAAAAACAGAGAACGAATAAAATTGAAGGCTTTACTGGCTTTTGATCAGTCATAGGTAATTTTTAAAGTGTCATTCAATTAACTACAAATCTGGTGTGGACCAAAGTAAGATTTACAACCATGACACTGAATCCAAATATGGATGAATAAGGACAAATGTTCTTCTATCACATTCGCAAAGATGCCAGACCATTTCATATATATATATATATATATATATATCTCAACTAAAAAGGTCTAGGTGTAAAGACTACAACTTGCAGCTTGTCCATGAGATGCTGTTCACCAGTAACAAGCACCGTCATGTCCTCTTCCTCTTCAGGGGAAGTGAAGATTTATGCCTTTCAACTCAAAAACACTTTCCTTGGTGGATTCAGCAGTTCACGCGCCACACCCCGAAAACCCCAGTTTTCTAAGTGTCGCGTTAATTAAACACATAAAACGAATCACCTATACAAACCTAAGCATTGCTCCTACTCTCCTATATTACCTAAAGAGTTGGGTCTTTTAGATGCTAGGTGGATGGGTGGGTTATTACTTGACTGGACAGTGGTGGCAGTGCAGGACACGGAGGACATGGAAGCGGAGGTGGCCATCACTACTCGGTTGGTCTCCATGAAGGCATCCTGGAAATTGTAGAGACATTTCTTCTTGGCACCGCTCTTCTTCTGCTCTTTGGCTTCTGAAGAGGAGCACGATGACGACGACGATAGTGACGACGATGACAGCGATGAGGAAGAGCAAGCGGGCACGGGGGTGGGCAGCGAAGGGTGTTCCCCTTGGGGGCCGATGGATGAGGTCGGAGGGAGAGGGACGTCAGCGAGGGGTGGTCCAAGCATGTCACCTGTTGATGAAGTGGAAATGTGAATCTTTTAGTGGGATTTCAAGTGATTTGGTTTGTAGAACTGGCATCTGAAGACAAGACTAGGGTGAACTTGCCAAAGATGCGCCATTTTTAGGGCAATGCTCAGATTACTTTATAAAAAAATGGGACTGTGCTCATCATTTATTTAATCAATCGGATCATCTAAATGATGGATTTAAAGAGAGACTTGAGTATAGTTTTTTTTTCCCCCACTGACTCGTTTTGTTTCCACAAGTTCGTAGCATCACAATTCATGCACAATCATCCAAGACTTTATTCACTAATTTGAGTGTGAAAGAGGTTTTATTGAGCATGTTTGGTGCCAGGCGAGTGTCTCACCTGGCAGGGACTCGGGTAACAGCACAGACGGATTCCAGCTTTTCATCACAGCAGCGTCCCACAAGTTCTCGAACTTGAGTGAGAGGCACTGCAGTGAGCTGTTCCAGTCTCCTGTTCCACCCGTGCTGCTGAAGCAGTTCTGGTAGACGTGCTCTGGTAACGACGGGCTGAAAGCTGGCTGCTTGGCTGCTGAGTGGCTTGTTGTTGAGCTTGGGGGCAGAGGCTTTAGGAAGAAACACAGAAGTTGTAAAAGAACACTTAGGTTTACGAGATGAACTGATTTGTGCTGCTGGGGCAGTTTTTAATTGCTTTTGACTGTCTCAGACAAGGTTCAGTCTGCCCCCTTGTGGCAGACTATTATTATGACAGTGAAACTAAGTGAAAGTAGATAGTAAGCTTACTATTGTTCCTGGAACCTAACAAAAAATCCCCAATGATATGAAAATTTCCCTTAAAGTGACTCTTACCTGTGATTTTACACACTGAAAAAGAAAGTAACAATAATACCTTATGAATGTATGGCCTTGGAAATGAACCTCACCTTGCTGTGCGTGAGAGGAGGACTGGGTGGGTAGAGTGTGGGATGCAGTAGGGGCCGAGAGAAGTTGTGTAAGGGCAGGTGACCGTGGATGTGGGGGTAGAGGTGGAGGGCAGGGTGTGCAGGGGGAGTCTTGGTATCTGTGAAGAACTGGTGTCCGACGGCGGGGGGTGGAGGTGCGTGGAGCCGACTTGGAGGCAGACATGTGGCAAGGCCCAGGGTAGAGGAGCTGGGATCCTGGTTGCATACGTGACACTCGCAGGCATGCTGGACCTGTTCTACCTGAGAAGGGTCACACATAATACATATCATGTAGCCTGTTTGTAAAGAGAGAGTTCTGTTTTTACTAGCTACAGTGAGGTAGAGGTAGGTTGGGTTATTACATCATTGATTTCCTAAGGTTGCATAGTGGCGTTTTTTTCATCCTGGGACTCGTATTACAAAAAGAGCCTTTTAGGGCTCCCACGATGCCAGTTCTGTGTGGATAAAAAGCTGACGCAATACAAAACGTGTATGTATTGTATTGTATGGGCCCTTAATAAAAGACAACTGTCCTTGCACATCAAAAATGAAGACTGGTCAGTGCCAGACTCGAGTACTGAGGCAAATTATTATTTTAAACATATTAAAACAAAAACACTTCCTTTGTGCCATGGGTTAATATAACAGTGAGCAAATACCTGTTGGTGACTGTACGTCGGTGGAGGACTGCTGTTCTTTCCTGAGGAAAGTTCTTCCTGTTGCCCAAGAGGCTCACCGCCCACCTCACCATCAGCTTCCTCCTCATCACCTTCTGATGAACTACTGCTGCTGGTAATGTGAGGAGACTAGGACACACAACATTTCCCAAATTACCATCAACACGCTCATAATTAGTTTTGTCATCCAGAAACTCAGCAGGGGGGGGGGGGAATTCACAACTTATCTTGACAAAAGAAGACTTACCCCTGCCTTTAGGGCCATGTTTTCTCCTTCCCCGTTGAGGTCATTGTGGAGGCCATTCACAGCAGCCGTCATGACACTACTCTCCTCATAACCAGTCATAGGATAGATGTCCCCAAACTTACTGGACAATGGAGGCACTTCGTCGTCATCACTAATACTAGAAGAGAAGAGGCAAGAGTAGTCCGGTTATGAGAAGTTAACGATGGAGTTTTATCAGATGAGCTATGTGATTGGTGTTGTATCTGGCTGACTAACAATGTGTTATCCCCTTCAGGCAGAAGAAGCCTTGGATGTTGCTGAATGGTGATGGGAGAACTGGAGTTGGAGCCGGATGCTGAACTGCCAGAGGAGAGGCTGGGAGGGTGAATTTCGGTCATGTAATCCCGAGGCGGCTCTCCATGTAGAGGCAGCTTGATGTGGAGGTCCTCGGCGATGGGGGAGTCCATGATGCCACATGTTAGGATGTGCGAGAGACTACAGTCGTCACACGTGCACCTGTAGGTTAGGTAAGGACAAAAACTTTAATTTATCTTCAATAAATTAAATTTCTTTAGTTTATCTGCAAGTAATTTGCATGGGTAATGTTTTAAATAAATCCCATGGGAAGTCCTCAAAACTCACCTTCTCCGATAATTGCAGTTTGGACAATCTGGAATACTCAGACGAGACGACAGCATCCTCATGGTGTCTGTGAAGTTGTTATCTCCACTGGGGGGCTTCTGACTGTTCGGTACCTGCAGGAAGAACAAAATTAAGAGCTCTGTAGCAGAGGAATGTTCATTTAAATCCAACTTCATACTCATGGACTGTACCTGTTCTTCAATAAATCTCCTCTGTTTAAAAAACTCCCAGTCCTCCTTTAACATCCGCTGTTTACTCTTCAATGTCTGATATGGAGATAAGCAGAAACATCCGCATCCATGAATTAAAAATACAACACCACGGTTGTGTGCACACATAAATTAAATCCTCTTACATTTTTGCTGATCAAGGACTTGTGTGGCTCTGTTCTTTGGTTGGTAAGACTCTGTCCCTCCACCTTAAAAAGCAGCTGCAGAAGAGTCACAACCTTACATCTTGATCAACAACTACCTTTTCATAACTGCTTTTACTTTCTGTATCAAACGCATTTCTGCATCATCTTGAATGTTCGTACCTGTTCGTCTACATAGTCGTCGATCCTCTTCTCACACTCCTGCCAATCAGCCGCCACTGACGCCATGTCCTGCTGCAGCTGTTGGTAGCTCTCTAACAAGGTCCTATACATGTCTTCATTGTATGAATCATGGGACGCTGTGCCATGTCTGGAAAAGAATAAGATTAGCCAAAAGGCACATACAATTAACTCGGCATTAAATGCGGACAAGAAAAAAGGAGTTCAAGTTGGAGTTGAGCTTACTTCAGCTGTGCAACTAGCGTAGGTAAACTGCTGTGCAAGATGGGTTCAGAGAACACCAGATTCTCAAAAAGGTGCTTGTTGTGCAGCTCCCATGTCACCTGGAATTTCTTTAGGTGCTCATTCTCCTAAGGAAACAAAATATGGTTCATGTTACAAAAGTTGACAATGACAGTAACAAAGACACTGCAAGTAATGGATATTCCAAACACAGTCATGTAGTAACAAGCCATACAAAACGTATTCTGCGACCAACACAAAAGCTTTGCTTCCACAAAAAGGCAAACTGACCAGGGTGAGTAAGAAGCTGCTGATGGTGCGTGCAGCTTGACAGAGGGCACTGTACTCCTCCAGCAGCAAGGAGATGAACTGGTGGGCCTGAGGAGGACCATGCGCTGTGGCTACAGTCCCCGATTGTCCCGTTGTCTTGGAGCCTGCAGAAAGGTGCTTCAGTAGCCGCACCCTCATTTCCAAGACATATTCACGTGCCTGCTGCTCCAACCGCTGATATAGTTGGTAGGGGTCCTTCTCACAGAGTCTGCACAAAGAAATGAAGGAAATTGAGCTTAAAAGTTCAACAGACGAGCAAACAAGTACACAAAGGCCTAGGGAAAGCAGTGTGTTGGTACACGTCCCTATCTCACAAAGTTAAACATTTAAAAAAAAAAAAATTCTAAATGCGGATCTCAACCAAAACCTTTTCAACAAGGTTTTTTTTTGGGACATCCCCAGAAAATTTTATCCAAAATATGTCCTTTACTTTTTGTTATGCTGCTCAAAAACAATGCAGCCAAAAACATAACCTTGGTAGAGGAAATAAAAGCAAAAGAAAAAAAAGTGGAAATACCAGCCAGTAATGTTTCGACCTAATAAAACAGGTTTTCTCTCATTAATCTCCATTTGGTTTAGAGTTTACCATGTTCCACTAATGACTCATAGCATAGCCTATCATATTGTTTCAATAGGAAACGCATCACATTAAGGAAGTTCAACTTGACCGATTTCAGAGAAGAGCAGAGTTGTTTAAATACAGCACTGCTTCTGAAGGCTTGCAGGCTTGTTTTTACTTTACTTCCTTTTACTTCAACATTCACAGAGGACTTTGAATATCAGTAGTGCCCCCTAGTGGATGCATTACCTAATAGAAAAAAGTGGGATGGCGTGTTGTTATACCTGTCCACCAGTTCTTTCATGCCCTCCTTGTCTCTCTCTAGAGGCTGGTCGTGGTCATCTGCTAGTGGTGTTCCCGTCTGACGATAGATGCAGCGGACCAGGTATCGAACCTCCGACCAGTGGTTCTGCAGCTGCTGTGACTCTCTTTCTGACTCGGCTGAGATCTCCCTGTAAGTCAGGACATACATTTATTGTTAATTCATTCAAGTTTTTTTTTTTTTTTTAAAGCAGCAGACCAAAGCCTGATTTTTACTCCGTTGTTCTACACTTTCATTGTCTCTGTGTAACCAAATACCTTCAGCCTGGCTCTTTCAGTTGTTATTGTACATTGTGTCAAACTGATCAATTTACTTCTACTGAGAGGATGGTAGGTGTGCAAGAAACTGTGGTAGGCAATCAACCAAGAGAGCAGATAAATGAAGATAAAACATCTGAATAGACACAGTAACTAACCATTACACTTGCTCAACATTGAAATTGTTGCATTGATGGAGTATAAATCAGGCTTGAAACTAAAACTTACTGAAGTGAATAGGAAATTTAGTTAAATCTGAACTGACCGCCTCTCATTGCAGGCTTCACAGCTGCACACTGTATCAGTAGATATTGATGCGGTAAGGTCCGGGGCAGGGAGCATGGGTAGTGTCGGCGCTGCAGTGGTCAGTCTGTCCCCTGTGGCTGCCTCTTGGACCAGGTTTCCATTAGCCACAGGCATGTGCAAAAGGAAGTCCTGGCTCTGTGTAAGAAAAGTTTTTTTTTTAGTCTAAATGATGCTGCACCACCGCACAAGGACAGGAATGTATTGATAATACAAAATACAGCATATGATATGAATGAGGATTAACACACACGAACCACTTCAGCCGTTTTATTCACCAGAGACCAACTTTTCTAACCTCAACAATGCAGAGACAGAATCCTGAGTGGTTTCTGATCTAATCATTGCTCGTTTACTGGACCTACGCTGTATATTTATGTGAAAATCACCACTTCTATCTACACTTTCTGCAGCTGCCCCACAGCTAAAGCTTCCTAGTGATTTCAGCCTTGTTGACAGCACTGCCACAGTATTGTGAGTCAGCATAGTACCCTCCCTGTTGAGGATGCAATGGAACAATACATTTAGGAGGAAACCAAACCCAAGCCACACACACACACACACATACACACACCTACAACTGAGGAAATGTAACCTCTTACAAACCCAACAAGCCTTAATATAAGATATATATATATATATATATATATAGATCAATATGATATGGACCAGCTCCAGAAAGTCACATATAGAGCTATATAAGGTCTTAAAGGATTTGCATTTTTCTACTTGCACTTTTGTACTGTAGTGCATGATAAATCAATGAACTAATGCAAATATAATTTTATTCATGGCAGAATCAGAAGGGGAGGTAGGGCTTTGAGGCAGTGCTTGAAAAATAATATAAAAAAATAATGTAATCGTAGCTCACCGTCTATATCATAATAAAAACAAACTGTCCTGCTCATTACAATTCACTTAATCAAATCAGACACTAAAAGCAGGCACTAAAAATAAATACTGTAATAAATTGTAAAAAGGTTAACCATCTTTTTATAAATTCTGCAGTTTAACACTCATAATAGTCCAATACGTTATTTATTACAAGCTATAAAAAACACCTTCAAAAAAGCCAGAGCATGAGGAAGAAAGACAACTTTTGTTTTCCCAACTAGAAACGTGAATCACAAGATTTTGCCACAGCTAAATCTGCATGATCTTTACAAAGACATACGCTGAGCACATACCATGTGCTGCTCCTTATGTGAAGACACATTATACTTCTATATGGCATAGATCTGAGCGGGTATTTACAGTCATGTGCTAGTGCATAAAGGAAATCTAGTAAGTACAAAATAAAATTAAACAAAGTAAGGTAGGTCTTTGAAGACACACCAAGAACATCCAACGCAATCTGGAGGTATACAGTGTTGAAGTGTCGAATCCACTGCAATGTTTCTTTTACTAAGAAACTGGATATTACCATGATGGTAAGAAGTGTACATTTGTATAGCACTTTAGTAGTGATGACTTGACAATGCGGTGCTGCCATTAACCTGATCACATTTATCTCACAAACGCACACACACAGCCATCGACCCGAGTCTTCCCCAAAGTCAGAGCCACCAACAACCACAGTGCCACTTTACTGGCAGACAACCAGAGATGCAAAATGTAGCCAGAAGTTGCATCTTCCACTGGAAAATGAAACCCAGTGTGAGAGTGAAATTGCCGATAACGTGGCATCAGTACAGAAACTGTGAAATCACCAAACCAACACTTGCAGTCCCTCTACTATAGCCACGAACACATATTCACTTCAGTGGCACCTTGACATAAAGTGTTTTAAATGCTTTACACTTACCCCCAACGACTGCTCCAGAGCAGTGTGTCGATCCTCCTTTTCTACTGTGCGCTTGCAGTTGGAGCAAACCCACAAAGGTAGCTGGAGAGCACTGGGTGTCTTGGTGGGCTGTGCCGTACCGTTCTGGCCCGACGTCCCCGCCTCTGAAGGCACAGCACTGTCTTTACGCTCACATCGACATAACAGGCAGCGATCACCAGCCGTGTAGGGCGCCCGCTGGTTCAAGCCGAATGTGAATGGGGTCTTTAGTGGGTAGTGGTATTTTAGAAGAGAGTAGAAAAGGAAATGTATTAGCAGGCAACACTGATATTCACAAATACATATGTATTAATTTGTTGAAAGTGAATATGTCAAGCAATTACTTTTTACTTTTAATTATTCTGGACCCAAAACTCAATAACAGCCACAAGTCATATTTTGATCAAGTGTGAGTGAATGATTAGATTTACTATTTGAAATTGGAAAAAGATTGTGTTCTGCACAATATACACAAAAAGCACTTATAACGTCTTACTACTAAGATGTAAACAGAACAACATACATTGAACATAGTTTTATCAACTGTCAACCAGACTGACTTATGAATATAATGTATAAGTATTACTTTTAGAGGTCAAAATCATTTTAATTGCATATAGTTTTGCTTCCGTCAAATCGTCCCCTTAAGGAAATTAATGGCAGTTAACTGAAACATGGCTGAATACTAAAACAAAGCTGCTTCTATTCAATCAACTCTGCAACAGTGTTTCACTCTTTTGTAAGAAAAATAAAAGCACTGCCAAGTCTAAAATTAGTCATCCAGGGGCAGCCAGTCACTATACGATGAAACTGGCACTAATCTGTTCCCAGACATGTAGTCAAATGTTTGAATGTCCTGCTGTTGCCAAGTATGATTTTTATTTCAGGAAACGTCCTTTCAGAATTGACATTGCTTTTTTTTTACAGCATTAAATGTAAAATGATTATAAAGCAAGTGATTAGAGCATTCTTGTTGTCATTGAGTGTTTTAAAGTTCTGAAGTTGAGACAGAACATGACCTCTTAATTAACATTGACCTCCTGAAACATCCGCTTTAAATGTACCTGAAGGACTCCGGAGAAGTCAGCGTTCACTGGTCCTTCTGTAAACTGTGGTGTAACACTGTTGTTCACGTTGACCTGAGAGACAAAAGAAAACAGCTCCATGTTTATATAGAAGTGGCTACCTTCCGCATACACAATTGATAACAACTATCAAATTATTTTGATAGTTGCCTGATATTTGTTAGAGTTAAACATTCCTTGAAACCCATGGTTTATTTTAGGATCGGCTGCAGAATGGCTTTGTGCGTGGGCTAATTATTACTTACACCATGCTTGGTGAGGTCTGTAAGTTTTGAGCCATGTGGGAAAGACGAAAATTGATAAACAACAGTCGGATCTGGGGAATTTTACAGTGACAACTAAAATGTAATTATGACTCATGATTGGATACTTTAGAGTCACTGCACCCAGATTACAACAGGACATTTCCTGACTGGCTCCTAGTGGCATCGCACCATGTCGACAGTTTGTTTTATCCTGATAATTTATGAAAATAACATCATAAAAGACTTTTCCATTCCAAAAGACAAATGCATACAATTTTAATACTTCAGATAGCTGAGACAAAACTATAGTAACAAAGCACAGAAAAAAACATTCCCTTTTTGACTATATACTGATTATGGTAAACACACATTCTAGTTTTTGATCGTCTCAATGACCAAACTGTATCCAGCTTTAAGACATTTTATTATATACTTTTTTCGAGGTGTATTCTGTGTAATACATGTGATGTGCAAAATTTGTCTGGATGGAGAGGTCAAGACATCAAAGGAATATGGACATTTATTTGCCATGAGGGTGATGGAGGATGAGGATGACTATACAATTTAAAAACAAATTTGCCCCAAAGGCTCACTAACTAGCTTTACATTAATAAACTAGGTTCATATAAGCTTTTGTTTTAGTACAAACTTAAGCTGCATAAAGGAGGTTCGTCACTTCTCAGATCACTATATTAAAATCCTAAATCTTGTATCAGAAAACGATGCAACTACAATACCCCAACCCAGGCCAGGTTCTAACATTGCGGCAACCTCTTCATCATCCACACCTGTAGTAAAAACCAAGTCTAATTCAATTAGCTCAAGATGGATAATAACTTAAGCATTCACGCAATTGCCAATCTCTTTCCTGAAGAACATACATTCATAGCTAGAATTCATGGAGCAGCAGAGTTTAAGAGGATGTTGACTTGATGATTCGGAATATTAAATACCTGTGCATGGTGCTAAACCATGACTGAATACTATAATTCTGAATATTCTTTTAGCCAAATAAGATACTGTATATTCGTTATGAGAGAAATTGTACTGGGTGAGGTAACAGGTCACCACAATGGATGGTAAGGGGTGTGTTTATTTATTTATTCGTAGTCCAATTTGGTTCAACCCGAATTAAAACCAAGTTGGACTGGAAACTAACTTGTGTTAGCTTCCAACCCAGAAGAGAATGACATTTACTGTTCCTGTTGATTTTTCACAAGTCATATCGTCATTTCAATAACATACAACAATTTTGGTGTGTAATGCAGGTTTTTTCTAATATCATGTAGCCCTGATATTATTTCCTATCCTGTGCCCCAAATAAAATAAAATAAAATACAATTACCTAGTAATAACTGAAACATGGATATGGAGAAATACTGAATGTATAACTAAGCTAACCTTGACATCTTGTGTTTGAATTATGGTTAACCATATCTAAGGCAAATATGGCATAGCCGTGAACCAATTTAATACATTGTAATATACTAAATCAAATACTGTAAACTGCTTTCACGTTTATAAACAGCAAAGTGTGGAAGATCAGCTTGTAGAAAACACACAGGCCTGACGGCAGCAGCAGTTGTTAGTACAGAGTTAGCATCAGTTAGCATCAATGTTTATCTGTGTAAGAGCACTGTTTGGGCCGACTGTGTTGAACCTAATGATGCTGGCGATTAATCGTGGATCGGTCAATGTCATCACCACCTACATGAATTGTATTTGCTCAAAAATAAACGTCCGTGTTGCTCCACTTGTTGTCGATTCCGCTACGATATATTCTCGTATGCTAACGATTGTAGTCGCGGCCAAGGCAGATGTAGGCTAATGTTTCCGACTGTGTAATTACATCTTTACGCTAGTTTAACGACGCGGCTAACTGTAACGACTCGCTAACCGGCAGGTTGTTCCACGACAAGACATAGCAGGCAGCATTACCGATAATTAAGCCGGTCAATTTCTACCTACGTTGCATATGTTACTGAGCTAGCTGCCTTCCTCGCATCAGTATCGGGGCCCATATCTGATGTGTGTCAATGATAACGCTGCTGGCTGCTCATCCCAGTTCTGACATGCGCCGGTTTACACTGTGTGGCTCTCTCACCTCTCCGTTTAAGCCCGTGATGGACCCCATGTTCCCGGTGCCTGTGCTCCCGGGCGTCAAGAAGCTGACGACAGAGGCAGGTGTTGTTGTTCCCGCACAGCCCAGGGCCGAGGCAACCCCGGCCTTGCCACCGTTGGTGTTGCAGACAGCACTGCAGCTACTGCCACCGCCCCGCTTGTTCTTCCTGCGTTTAGCCCCTCGTTTAGCATCGGTTGGACTCATTTTTTTTCCACAAAAGGAGCGAGACAACTTGCCGTCCAGACTTGGCAGGGTCTCAAGTGGAATGCCTGGCGCAATCACTCGGCTATAACTCCGGGACAGCGATTTAAAGACTCCTTAAACGATAGACACTCAATTCCACCAAAGTGCAGGCAGACTTCATAGATTTCAATATGGCCTCTGGCTGGACTGCTTCAACCAGGCTTCAGCTTACATCTGTGCGTCCCACACGCAGGGGCTTATGGGTAATGGCGTTTATGTTGAATATCCCATTGCAGCCTTTAGCTTGCTTGATAGTTGTTAGCTAGAATAAATACTGGGTCATAAAACTATGTATTTCAAATTCCCCAAACCCTATAGAGCAAATGACGCACATTCAATTATAAATAAGATTATAATATTGTTTTGTTAATCACAAACAATATTGAAACTACAGACCATTTACATGCCTTCCGGTTGGATGTTCATACGTGGTTGAAAGACACATCCCAATCGTTCTGTTCAATATAGAAACAACAGACACTGAATTGTTTGTTAATTCTTTGTGTTTTTGTTTAATAAACAAATATCGTACAAAAATACACGATCAGTTAAAAATGTTTGTTCATGTGTTCAATGTAAAATAAAAATAAAACACGCTGGAATAAGCACAATAACTCTCTCATTGTGCCATTTTATTTATGTTTTTACTCTCAAGGCTTTGACTGCATTTATTTCGTAAGACAAATAATATAAAAGGGAACTTTCGTCTTTTATGTGCATATGACAAAATATTATTTTATAGATGCATCAACCAATGCTCTTCATATGGTTCTCCTTACATTAAATTCTCAGTTAAATAAACTATCATTTTAATAGTTCATATACATATAAACTATTAATATATATATATATACACACACACAGTATATACATCTTCAATAGAAAAAAAGTAAATACATTCCTCTTGAATCTTGACAATATCTAAAAATGCATACAGAAATGATCTCATTTATACATGCATCAACCAGTTTTCTCCATTTAGGCTGCCAAATTACTTCTTTTTAATTTTTTAATTTTAAACAGATTATTTTTTTCTCTCTTTTCAATTAAAAAATAAATAAATAATAATAATAATAATAATATAATAAATGTTAATAGTGTCGCAAAGTTCTATTTTGTATATTTCTACACAAAAAATTACCATTTGACCTCACATTCAATTCTCAGCCAAATACATTCTATTATTTAATCCTTTTTTTACGCGTAGAAGGAAACTAAAAGAAAGAAAGAAACTAGCCTCTTTTGTATGATGTGGTTGTACTTTTGTATGTTATTTTATTTTTTATTCTATGGACCTCCTGTGAGTCCGCAATAAATATTGAATTTAATTGAATGTATGCTTGTAATATAGTAAAAATGTAAAAATAATAATAAAAATATTCAATAGAAAGAGTATATAAGTTAAATAAATAAATAAACAAACAGATAGACAGACACAAAGTGCGATGAGCATGATTGGACAGTAGGGGGCGAGCGCGTGCAGTAAATGACGTGGTCTGCTCCAGATGACAGCCGGAGGCCCTGCTGCTGCTTCTCTGAGGTTTACTCTTCCGGGGTTCAAACTACGAGTCCGCTGAGCCAGAGTATAGTCGAGGAGGACCACTGATGATACGTTTGTAGTTCATATGTGGAACGTTTGCATCAACGAACAAACAGACAGTTAACAAAAAACTGTCCGGTGCAAGAGGACGCTGAGGAAGACATCAGTCAACTACGACCACGGCTAACAGTCCACAGCTGAATAGTTAGCCACGGCCGCAGAGAGGTAACGTTAACTAAACTTTTTAACCATCGCTGTATTATAATGACCGTATGTTTTTTTTGCAGAACCACTGGAACATTAAGATAACACGAACTAGTCAAAGTTTTTTGTTGTTGTTGTTAGCGGAGTCTATTTCTTCGACATTACGCGTAATCTGCTGTTAAGCTACGGTAACTTAAGCTAACAACACGTCAACGGGTCTGTTGCGTTCATGTTACCTCAACATGATTCAATGGAAACCTTTTGTGAACAGACAGTGAGAAGTCACTGAATGTGTTGAGCAAAAGCTACATGACACATGTGATACAATATTAATGTGTCCAACAATTAAAAAACAAAAAAGTATCGCTTGAGGGTTTTAGTCACGTGACTGTGCAGCAACAGGTAATTCAGCAAGCACCATTTCCGGTGTGTTTGTATTTAACAAATAGTTGTTTTCCTCCAACAAATATTTACCTCTCAAAGTGGCAAAGGCGGCCCGTTAAAGAAATGAATGGGTTTTATTGATGAGAAACTGGTTAAATGAACACATAAACGTTACCTTACATTAGCTAAGGGAAGGGGCTGCTGATATTTACCTGATCATTTATTTACTGCTGGAGATCACCATTTGAACTAATTAGGAATAGGTATCAGTCCGATACTGGTCAAAGTCACTTAATCGGATATAGGACAGATGTATATCACATGCTTCATTATACATAGATTGTATTTTTTTTTTTAATTAAAAATCAGCAAAATCATTTACGTTATGTTTGAGCTGTTTATTTCTTATTTTTTGGGGAAAACAATATTTGTTACACAGTATATCTTTGAAATGACTCGGCACAAATGTGTGTCAACAGCTTCATTTAGTTCATAAATGGTCTAAAATGACTGATATCGGTAGATACTCAAGTTTGTGATATCGGTATCGGACACAATAAAGTGGTATCGTCTCGTCCCTAGAACTAATGCAGCAATATACTATTATATAGGGGTTGTAATCACAGAGTACCTTGTGATACATGGTCCACGATGCCAACGATATTACGATACAGCGATTCTGTCACTATTCTGTCGATCACTTTATTGCAAGACAATCATATAGCGATTAATCTGTCTCACTGATGAAAACTAAATGTCCCTGAAAAGTTAAAAGTGCAGGATTTCTCTATTTATTCACAACATGGAGAACAAAAAGACACTGTTTACGCTGTAAACTCCCTCTTTTCTTCGGCCAGGTGACTTCCGCCCAAGTTTCCCTCATTCTTTTGAGAGGGGAGGAGGAGACATCAATTAGCGACGCCCAGCAAGTGAAACTGGGAGTTTTCTTTAGAGCGCCTTCATTTATTGATGAAAATATCAACATATCCTCTGGTGTATCGATTCTCGTATTGCAGGAAGGACAACTATATATCTCCAAATCTATATTTTGACCCTCTCTTACTATTAAATTATATATTATGCACAGCGCAAATCATAAAGAAAGCTTATCAAAGTGTTTTGGGTATCGATAAAACACTGTAGGTAGATTGTATTCCAGACAGTAGAATAGCAGATTTGGGAAGCTTTTCCACTCTGTTATATCCATTTGAATTTTTAAGATGCATCACTGCCTCACAGATTCAGGGTTTGTAAACTTTTGGTTCTCTCTTACACTGTCATTAAATCTGAGTTAATGCGCTAAGTATATGCTTTTCTGAACTATTCCATGCATAAAACTAGAGGTCGACAAATATGGGTTTTCTAGGACCTATGCTGTAAGTTTGATAAAATATAATCGTAATGATACCCCGGAACTGCTTAAACTTACATTTATTTAACACTTATTGTCTGATCTGTATTCTGAGTCTGCACTGTAGTGCACTTACATATTTAAAATGTAAAATAATGTAACATTTTGGATGAAAACACAATGTCGTATAGCTGCTGGCTGCTGGTTTCTGACAATAATATCAACTGAGACTATATTCTACCAATGCTTATTATTAAAAATATAGAAAAGGTTTGACCTTTAACATAATAGATGTGTAGGTAAGTAAAACTGTCCCATCTGTTTTAATTGTATGCATATATGTTGTATATACTACAGCTATACAAACATATGTAATTGACCAGGTGTCTGCCTGTAAGTACTGTGCAGAAAGTTGTTTTTAATATCTGTCTTTATGTAAACAGACGCTTGGTTCTTAAATATAATGATATATGGGTGTGTGGTGGTAGTGCATTAAAGCTGACTAAAAGCAGTCAGCAGTAGCCCAACATTGTAGGACCAATTCATACCTTCCTATATTCTGTTTGCTTTCAGGTATGTCTGAAGTTAGTCTTGAACCTGAATCGGGGAGGACCTCAGCCGAGGACCCTCAGATGGATTGTGTGGAGGCTGACAAATCAGAGGAGAGTTTGAGTGACGATCTGAAACAGGAGAGTGTAGACTCCACTAGGGAAAGTGATCGCACAGACGAGGTGCTGTATGACATTGATATCGACAGCGGTGACGAAAAAGCTGATAACAGCGACAAGGATGTTCAGGAGGAGGAGGGGGATGTTCGGGGGCAGAGTGTGGTGAAATGCAGGGATGATGGTGATGCTGCACAGGAGTCTGGCAGAGTAGACAAAGCGGAGCATGAGATAAATCATCGCATTGACGCAGCTGAAACACCGGAGGAAAGTGGAAATGCTCACACAGGAACAAAGGTGATATTAACCTTCGTTTTTGGGAAATCAACTCTCTAGCTTCTTGTCAAACTTCTCGCACTTTCACTCTGAGCAAGTGTTCATGTTGCTGTTTTGACTTGGATATGCTGTGCTGGTGGTGGTGGCTGTCTCTTTCCTATAATCAGATCATTATTTGTTGGTATTATATATTGCTATTATTTCAGCTTCTGTTCTGCTTTGTTGGAGGTTTACTTAGGTCAAGCTGTTGTCGCTGTCGCTTCGGTGCTTTTGGTGGTTTTCTTGCTTGTTTCCTTGTGAGTTTGCAGATAATCAAATGTTTGCTTAGTTTTTCTGTTATACTGACTTAACAAAAAGTATAAAATGTATCATCTAAGCACTTTATTAGGAACGAGCATGTTATAACTGACTGGGTAAAGTCTCCCTTTGCTCTCAGGCAGACGGCCTCAATTATTTGTGCCACGTATTCCAAAGGAGGTTGGAAACGTTCTTTGGATATTCTGCTCCATGCTGACATGACTACATCACATAACATCTGTCGATTTGTTAGCTGCGCATACTTTTTTTCTTTTTATTATAATAATAATTTGAGTCTTGAGGCATGTTAATGCTGCCAGTATCCATTAAAGTTGAGCACATGGTCAGATTCAGTATCAATATTCAGGCTTTGCTATTCAAATAACTATAGGTTGATATTAAGGGGTGCACAGTTTGTCAATCGTTACATTCCAACAGCGCCTGACTGTTGAATCAACTGATTCCTTCTGTATATGCTAAAGTCTGACCCTACTATCTCTACTATTATTGTTATTGTCCTTGATAAAGTGCTCCAAAAGTGTATGTTTCATGATAGTGTTTGAGACACTGACCTTATTTTTGGTTTAATATTCATGATTCCTGCTGCGCGTACGTAGTAGCACTCCTCTACTGCCACATGTGCTGTCTTTTGTCACACACTGACGTGGTGAGCATAAGTGACAGCATGCATGTAAATAGCGCTCTCACATTGAACATGCTAACAGTCACATGGTTGGCCACATAAGCGAATGGGACTTGGACTCCTGACTGCACATTCTCTGGCAGTCCTACATCTCTTGTCATTGGAATGTGTGAGGCTTCGTGGCTCTAACTGCACAGCAGTATTTATATTTGCATATTGCCCAATCCCAACATACATTATCTCAGACACTTTACATAGCAAGGCTGAGCTACCGTACAGTGTTACGGAGAGAAGCAGTTCACATATTGAGTTAGCACTTGGCATCTGAGGAGAGGGGAAAACAATCTTAACAGGAAGTAATCTGTGGCAGAATTGTGTAGCCATCTGCCAGCTCAGCTGGTTTTTGAATGTTTATTTTCCCTTTTGCGTTAACCCCCTTTATTTAGCAATTGTGAACATAACCCTGCAATCTACATCCATCTCGAAAACCCAGCACCGTGCAACACGATTCTGATTGTGTAGTAGTTTGAAGGGGGAACGTTGTGATTCTTTCCTCTTTAGCTGACGCAGCTAATTGCACAACAATTGCCTCATTGTTGTTATCCATCCCTCCCTGCTACCACCGTCAGTTAAGCTTGTATCCAGGATACTGAGCTGCAGGCTGCGGCAAACCATGACATGCCATACCTTGCCCCTCTTCATATGCCCGATTAACTCGCAGCCATTTAACTACGACTGCTGCGCCATTAGGCTGACACCGTTTAGATGTTGACATTAATGGCGAGTGTTTGCAGATGTTGGGTGGGGTTGTTTTGGCTCTTGAGACCCCTGATCATTCATGTGCATATTTTTCTGTCCAAGAAGGCAGATAAATTCTCATCCATGGACAGTTTTATCACAGCTGCTGCTAAATGTATACAACCAAAACAGTTCTCAACAAATTGTTTGCTACACTCTGTGTTTATTTACGCCATTGAAAGAAAAGCGCTTGTAATCAGAGATGTGCTTTTGCACACAGCCCTTTTTTTTTTTTTATACTTGTCAGAGGACAATAAGGGAGGGAGGAGTCTGTGTTATCTGCAGTAGGTGGTTAAACAGGCCTAGTCTGTGCGGCATCATGTGGCCTTAAAGTATTCATGTCTGCCAGTGCCACATCACCATAGTCACTGTAAAGCCTTTGTCACCTTGTCCATCCTTAATTTATGTATTTAATAATGTCATTTCACTATTATTTGATCTCCTATTTACTTATACTTTAAATCATGCTTCTGTTGGAAACAGTCGAGCTATTTCCTTTTTATTTATTAATTTGGCCGTGTGTTTTGCATCAGTTTGACTAGCACATACTCATCTACTCATATTTCCTTATATCTTGTTTTTTTTTCCGTGTGCAGGTGTACACAGGATATTTTCACTCACTTTTTAACTTACTGCAAGGATTTGTAGTTGTTCGTTGTTGAAGGTGCAGTGCGTAAGATTACCAAACCAAAAAAGTTAGTTATTACCTCCTCTACCAGGTGTGTGTCATTAGTCAACCCTTAACCAGCTTAACACAGCACGTCCTCAGTGCTCACGTGCAGAGCTCTACAGTTGTGATCCAAGTGACCCAGTTTCCAGGTCCACTGTGACAAGGTCCAAAAGCATGCACTAAAACCAGCAGAGCTGTATTTTCAGCCTGTAATAACAGTCAGCCAGTCCGTTGTAGCACACTCACAAACTGTTGTCTCCACCCTGTGGTTGTCCAAGAGCCAACATGCAAATGTGCAGCTAAACAAGCCATTTTTTTTTATCTGTGTGTCATTTGAATCCACAAACAATGATATTTATAACCGCGGAGAGATGTGTCCCGCAGCATTTGCTCCTGTGGCACAACAGTAGGGTACAGAATGACTTGACTATGGCGTAAAGGGTTTCATGTGACAAAGCAATTGACTTTTGAGACCTGCACAGAAAAAAAACCTGACATGAGTATGGCAATAAGAAAGCTGATATTCTCTATGAAGCGTTTCCACGGAGAACAGTGTTAGAAATCGATGGTGGATTACACAGATTCATGGGTGCTGCATTATGCTGTAATGCTTTATGGCCAATATAACTGCAATATCTTTGGTTCTACGAAGGCACTGTCCACAAGATGGCAGTCCACAGCTGTTGTGTCCTGTTTTTCCCTCAGTGGACAGCTCCACTCAGGTTGTCAGGGGAGGCTTGCAGCAATAACCTGCTTCGTTTTACCTTCCTCATTAGGAAAGCACAATGGCTGAGGACTCCCATAGAAGCTCAGCCGCCGAGATTCCAGTCACCAGCAATGGAGACCTGGATCAGAGCCCCGAGACAGTATTCCAGAGGGTAAGAACTTATTCAGAGGCGTGAGAATGTATACTGGCTTCCCAAGCCAAGCCCTGCATTGGTCCTCAAGGTGAAAGATGATGTTTTGAAGAACAACACCACCTATTGTTATGGTATCTGTATCTGAGGTATCTACTTTACACCTGGATGAAAATGAACAGTGCAAACAAATGTATACTTCAGTGTTTGCAAAATACTCTGGTTATTATGATAGAAAACTTTAAAAGTGTACTTTGTGATTTCCCTTAACATAAGGAGATGTATTCTAGTCACTCGTACAGAGAAGTTATTATGGGTTAATTTATGAAAATACTTTCAGGAAGTATGGACCCAAACTGTTGTGGGTAAATCTGAATTGGTTAGTGATGTTTTAACCAAAGATAGAGATTGATCCCAATCACAAAAACACATCGTTAAGTCCATCAGACATTTTTCATGTTCTTGCTGTACGTGTATGTGTATCTGTTAGGAAATAAAATAGCCGATAATACAATTCCTGATTTCATTTTTCCACAGGACTACCCCAGTGGTCTCGGCGCCCTTAACCTCTCAGACCCTTCAAACTTTTCCCCAACATCAGAGGGCATCATTGAATCGGGACCATACAAAGGTAAACACCCCACTCCCCATTTTCAAGACCATTTTCTGAGTTCATGTGCTCGCTCTCGTCACTGTAATGCACTCAGGCCCTGCCAGCTTATGATATGGTTTGATTCCATTGTAATGTTCAGTGGTTACAAAACCATTTTTCTCTGTGTAAAATTCAGTGGCTCCATGACTGGTTTTTAATCTTTGAAAATTGAAAGGCCCACATTTGAATTTGTAAAGGTTGGACATCCCATTGAAATTAATGAGCTTCCTCTGATGTCCAGGTTGTAATGCTGTTTTCCCTTTCATCGTCACGCTCTTATTACAAATGCAAATAAAAGTCTACCAATGGAGGAGCAAGCTTGCTGTTGACCCTTTGCCACGATGTTGCCATGGATATTTTCCATGGTATTTTCACTGGATAAGGTCGGCTTTTGTTCCCGAAAACATTCGTCTTGTACATGGGAAGAGCGATTCGGTCATTTAAAAAAAGAAAAAAAATGCACAGAATGTAAACATTAGTGAAAAATCCCCCGTGTGGGCAAGAGGAAGACACACTAATGAATCATAATAATTGTGAATATCTCCCAGGGTCAGCCAGCCTGCCCTCATCTCCTGTGGCACCTGTAGCTCCCAGCTCAGCTGTTGCTAGCCGCCTAGCACGCTCGTCCAGCTGTAGTCAGGCTGATAAAGGTACCTGCAGCAGTGGAGTTTAAACAAAATGATACTGAATCGTCAACACTAACAACCCGAAATCTGCTGTACCTTTCTTGGTTTGTCATTAGTTTCTTACCCTCTCCTGGTTCCCACAGATTGTGCTTTAGTCATAATCAAACCCTTCTATGTCGTCTTTGGTTTAATTGCCTGGC
The DNA here is from genome assembly GCF_963457635.1 of Microchirus variegatus. Classification (NCBI taxonomy): domain Eukaryota; kingdom Metazoa; phylum Chordata; class Actinopteri; order Pleuronectiformes; family Soleidae; genus Microchirus; species Microchirus variegatus. The sequence continues at coordinate 7,901,059 of NC_139824.1, forward strand.
TAAATTTTGCCTTTACAGAAGTCTGGGCTAAAGGGATTAATCCTCTGCTTTGCTATTGCTATTTATTCCTATGTGTTTACTGCCTATAGGGTCATTTCCTTGAGATCAAGACATCTTGATTTCTTCCTGAAACATTAGCTTGGCTTGGGAAGAAAACCGCTTTTAATCCAAATTGATTTTCCTGCTCGCAGCCTTTGTCCTTGCAAAAGTTGCCTTCCGTAGTCCTGCTCTGTGGAGCCCCAAAACTGATAAAAGCTAAGACAAGAGATGTAAATGGGTGAATAAATGCTATTATTAGGTGTTAAAATAAATGTCATACGTTGCCTTACCCGTACAAACTGAATAGGCTTTGGTTTAGTGAACTTGTGAGTAACGACTAAAGTTATCTAGCTTTTTAGCATACGCTTGTCAGCTAAAGATATATAGCATACTTAAACTTAACTACATTATTTAGAGTAAATTAATTGAATTGTTTATTCATGCAAGGCAACCAGATGCGTTGAGTTTTTGCCAGATAACCCTTAAGTACAATTTGTCAGTTTCAGGGCTCCGTATCTTTCAGTTCTTCCCTTTGTGTCAAAAACACGAAGAAGCACTGTTTTTCCCTTTCAGAGTTGTTCCCGGTGACTAATTGTGTTTTCACGTTGATCTGAAAAATCATGAGTTTCATCCGCATCCTCTAATGTCTTTAATTGAGCATTGTTGTGTGTGTTGAAGTTTGTGTCTGCAACACAATCAAATTACATTGTTTGACAATTGCAGCACTTGAAATGTACCCCTTTTTAATTTTGCACCGGAGCTTTTTTTAACCCCATTAATCCAATAGCATCATCATCTACTAAGTGAATGAATTGTAATTGTTCAGACGCAATGCAACAGCCAGCGGCAGGAGCGATGGTCCTTTCTGATGACTTGAAGAACCCAGCCATTGAAAAACTGGATCTCGTGAGAAAGTGGAGCATCAACACTTACAAAGTAAACCTCCTTGTCCTTGATTTATTTTCATGTCCCTTTCTTTATTCTGCTAACCCTCTAAGGCTTTGCCACACACTTAATCTTCATTTACAGCTAATTAGGATAAGTGAACTATACCATATAGCTGTCTTTCTTGTTTTAGACTTTGTAGTTACACTCTGTCCCAGAGATTTTCTCATTCAGAATCCATCCCTTTTCCTCCCATTACTTAAATAAAATCACCCCACAGTCCTTTGTAGCATTTAAAAATTGCAGCCTCTTATCAGTGTGTGTTAATGAGCTTCTCCCCTGCAGTGCACCAGGCAGATCCTCTCAGAGAAGATGGGTCGCGGTTCGAGGACTGTGGACCTGGAGCTGGAGGCACAAATTGAAGTCCTGCGCGACAACAAGAGAAAATACCAGAACGTGATGAGGCTGGCTCAGACGCTGGCCACTCAGCTGTCCCAGATGATCAAGACGCAGAGGCAGCTCGGCGATGCCTTCGCTGACCTCAGCCTCAAGTCACCAGAACTCCATGTGAGTCCATAAAGTTTGATAGAACACATATCGACCACTTGTGTTCCTAAACTCTTTAATTGTCGGATGAATACTCCAAACACTAATAATACGCATGCGTTTGTGTTCTTCAGGAGGAGTTTGGTTACAATGCTGAAACCCAAAAGCTTTTGTCCAAAAATGGGGATACACTACTGGGCGCCATCACCTTCTTCATCGCAAGTGTGAACACGCTTGTCGACAAAACAATCGAAGACACCATGATTAACATCAAACAATATGAACTGGCCAGGTAACTTATAAAAGTTATAAAAAAGAAACTTAAATTTGTACCAATGCAACAAGCCTGACACAATATCAAAGTAAAAGTTACTTGCTTCCACTGATGTAAACCAGTAGAGCTGAAACAATTAATTGTCAACTATTTTGATAATCGATTAATTAATTATTAAAACAAGATTTCTGATTGTTTTAGCTTCTTAAATGTGAATATCGCTTGGTTTCTTTGCTCCACATAACAAAGAAATCATTATAACTGAATCATTTTGGTTTGTGGACAAAACAAGACATTCGAGAACATCGTCATTTCCAGCTTTGACAAACACTGATCAACGTGTTCAACGACCCATGTTTTGAACATTATCTGACATTTTATGGACCAAACGATTACTTGATTAAGCAAGAAAATAGCCAGCAAATTAATCGCTTACGAAAATAATCGCTCTATAAACCAGCTTCACTATCCTTTTAGCTCCATTTTGGTCTCCACCAGATAAAGAGCTGTGTTTTCTTGCTGCTAAATACAACATTTTATGTGTTGGTTCATTAAGTTTATGCAAATTGCTGTTGGACAGGTGTCATGCAGTAGGTTATTAGTGCTTTTTTGTTTGGAAATAGAGCTTATGGCATCAGAATATCTGATGAGAAAACAGCAGATACGGCCCATAAAACCAAAACAATGAGCAGAAACTGCTTCGCTGTAAAACTATAGGGGCAACAGACAGATTAAAAGTGTATATTTTACCATTATAGACTGGATGTGTGGTGCAGAGATTTCTCGTAGCCTTACTCTTACACCACTTTAGCTATGTGTGTGAGTTGTGGTGTATACACAGACACAGCTCTCATGTTGTGTAAATTATGTCACATCCCTAGGGTTGAGTATGATGCGTACCGCACAGATTTGGAGGAGTTGAATTTGGGGCCGCGGGACGCCATCACCTTGCCTAAGATCGAGCAGGCCCAGCAAATGTTCCTGGTGCACCGCGAGAAGTATGAGAGGATGCGAAACGATGTCTCTATCAAGCTTAAGTTCCTGGAAGAGAACAAGGTCAGCTGGAGGCTAGCTCTACTCTACACGCCTACCCCAACATATCATCTTAAAGTTCAATGCTCTCATAATCTCCCTTTTTTTTCTCCTTACAATCAGGTGAAGGTATTGCATAACCAGCTCATCCTGTTCCACAATGCCATATCTGCATACTACGCTGGAAACCAACAGCAGCTGGAACAGACACTCAAGCAGTTCCACATCAAGTTGAAAATCCCAGGTGCAGACTCTCCATCTTGGCTGGAAGAGCACTAATCAAAAGTTTGGGCAGTTTTAATGAAATGAAAAAAAAAAAAAAAAAAATCCCAATCTCCCTTCAACTCTATACTTCACTGCCTTTCAGAAGTCTTTCAATTGTAAATCTTTTAACAAAAAAACACAATCCGTTTTAATCTTGGTCTTGAACAATTCCTCTCCTCTTCACCTTTGCAGGTCTTTCAAATCATAGGAAATGCACTTTTTTATAATGTCTTGACAAAAATGTCAAACGGGGAGTTATTGCAGTTATGGCCTTTTGTATTCCAGCTTATGAATGTTGTCTCTCAGCATGGCAGACATGCTGGCTCTGTGAGGGCAGCTACGACTGCCTTTTTTATTCACTATACTTTTCCCCTCTGCGCTCACCAGCTGACTTCGATGAGGATGCATGCTTTATCTAAAGGACTCTATCTCAACATGTATATAAGATTTGACACGCGTTGTGATAACCCCGGGGGCAGAATTACATTCATATATCTGGATTATGCAAATGTACAAATGATCGTTTTTACCAGCAAATTTAAATTAAAGTTGTAGTTTGATATTTTGGTGAATATGCCTATTTGCTTTCTTGATTAAACGATTTTTGTCATTCAACACGACAGCCAGGGGCTGGTTAGCTCAATATTAAGATGGTAAAGGGGGGATACAGTTAGTCTGATTGTGGTCAGAAGTAAATCTTTTTCTTGTCAAAAATCTGGATTTTATTGGAGGTTTTGTACCTTAGGATTGACCCAGGCAGTTTTCTTCCCTGTGTTCATTCCTTACACTACGCAAAATGATACTTGGTGTATGGTCTGGATCCTCTTCCTCTACTTCTAGTGTTTCCCAAAATGTCAAACTGTTCCTTTTATACACATTTAAATGCACTCTCAGTAAATTCCACATGTTACAATGTGATTATTGCCTTCTTCATGCTTGGTATTAACATGTCTTTTTCTTCCACTTTAACAATCGCAGCGCAAAAAGACTTTCATGTGCATTTATTTGCATGTTGAGTGGGGAATTGGACACATGTTAATACCTGAGAAATGTTGACCTGATGCTACTTTTTAATCAATATTTTCCCAAATTTTTTTTTTTTAGCTTTTGCCTATTTAGCACACGGCTGAACAGGCGTGTTGATACCAGCCTTACGTGACTTGAATGTGCCTTGTTGTCACACATTTGTTCGACTCCTTCATTCTTGCTGGTGTTCAACAGCGCCAGCTTTCAGGACTAAATCTTGATGGAAGAGAATGGACCAAATAAGCACAAACACACACTCCAAGGATATAGTTAAAACATATATCAGGTTTTAAACACTCAAAAATATCATCTTAGGGGATTTTTCTTTTTTTTAAGTAAAACGCTTCATTAACATAAAGTCGAAATCTACTTAAAGATGTGTGGTTATTAATGCTATTTATCTATATTGCTCATGTGCACATTTATGTATTTTAGATCAATTACAAAAACTTGTAAGAACTGTATGATATAAAAGGTGTAAACAAGAACACGGTTAACCTGAGGAACTTTATCTTTTGTAAAAATGAAAAACTCGGCGTCCATTACCTGAGCTGCTTCATGATGCTTTACAGTATAAAGTATATTTTTCAGAGAGGACCCCTTTCACTCTGGTATAACTTTGTCGTGATGTCCTCACTTTGCTCATTTGTACTCCAGCTGTAGCGGTTCGAGAGTGTAAACCTTGTACAACAATCTCCTTTTTTTTTGTTTCTCCTTGAAATAAGTGGACATACATGCATATATATTTGTAATTTGCTCTATTTTATTTACCTTCACGTATCTGTGACCAATGCAGCCATTTCGCTCTTTGATTTCCTGAAGACCTACGGTATATTGTGGTAGTACTAGTGAGATATTTTGTAATTGTGAGACATTAACAAATGTATATTCAAAAAGGAATCCGAATGTGGTGGTACCTCTGTGGAACAATAAAGTTTTCTTTTCTCTAACTGTGGAAGCAGTCGTTTATTGCACATTCATATATTTTCATATGGACTCCAATTGCTGTTATTGACTGAGGGATGTTTTTTTTTTTGTTTTTGTTTTTTAACCCAAATCCAGGTCATTACAACCCTGCAACACCCACAGGTTTACATCCAACAGGACCTGGTTAATCCCTAGTATATGGACTTCAGGTTAGTTTGCAGCCTTAGTGATGCGTTTTATCTGTATGTAGTCAAATATGGATCCTCAGAATGAGGGCACAGTTTAGGATGAGCATACTTAAAGCAACAGGTCATGTATGCATGTTATACTCTGGTATTAAGTTTTTAAAACTCCATCTGTGTTGAAATTGTCCGTTTATGATGTAAAGTGACCATGGGTGTTTGAAAGGCGCTGACAAATATTATGTATTATTAGCAATTAAATGTGGTATTGAAAATGATAGGTGTGAGTGTGTGCCACAAAAATAGGTCACTATACTGTATGTTGTTTCTGTTGTAGAAAAACTAAATTGGTATCACAAAACAAATGACCTAATCTGCAGAGCAAAAAAAATTTTTTATTTACTTACTTTTTAAATAAATAAATAAAAGTAAATAAAGTACCATGCCGATACAATTTGCTTACATCCAGTTTATGGATAAAAACCAAATAGATTATTACTGGAATTTTGGATAAAGTGATTTTAAATATATATACATACATATATATATATACATATATATATACATATATATATATATATATATATATATATGTATATATATATATATATATTTACAATTGTCGCAATAATGTTGTGAATTGCAATTACTTTATATCTATCAATCTATACATATATATCTATATATATCTATATATATATTCATGAAGCCATTAACTTTTACACAGACAGTGGCGGAGCTAGACTTTCATGTTTGGGGTGGCAAGGGGAGGCCAAGGCTATTTCAGGGGGGTTCACAGACTATGACAATGAATTTGTTTCTCGAGCAATGAATTGCAATCAGAGTCTCTTAATGTTAAAATGTACATACTAAGCACACAGAAGATCCGATTTGTGTGTATATTTTGCAGTTTATTAACAATGAACAAAATGTAAAAACACATTTTGGCAACAATTTTTCAATAATTAATTACATCATTTTTAACAACAACAACAAAAATGATGAAAAAATGCTCTCTCTCTCTGGTACACAGAACTCATCATCACTGGTTGCGCCACTGGATACAAGGACTGCTTGAGGCGCGCGCATGGAGGGGACACGTGAACGCGCCTGCTCCACCTGGACCAATCAGGTCCCAGGAAGCTCACAACAACACTGCCACCGTCTGTTCCTGCCGCCGCCGTGTGTGTGTGTGTGTGTGTGTGAGTGAGTGTGTGTGTGTGCTGCAGCTCGGCGAGACAGCAGTAGCAGTTCACCTGACACACACACACACACACACACACTCTCACACACACTGAAAAGTCAAGTGTCTCCTCCTCACTAACTTCAACGGTGTCGGAGCGGATTACGTTTCCCGGCGAGGCTCCTCATCCTCACGGTAAGTGGAGCAGGACACTTCCGCCGCATCACCTTTATCATCATTAATAACGCCATTATCATCAATATCATCAGTATACACATCATTTGAACTCTGCTGTGGGAAAGTCCCACACAATTCGTGTTTTCCTCGTGTCCAGGTGTCCACGGCACTGCAGCTCACCTCACACACCTTTTAAATGACATCATTACGAGGATTTAGTGCAGTTTTAGGCCTGCGTGTGTTGCTTTACTGAACATTGACAGTTCGAATTGTGTCACTTTTTTTCCGGCATTTTTGGCTAGAAGTGGTCTACATCCAGTTAGCATGGCTGTGAGTGACCTCTAAATGTGCGTTATTACGTTGAACTGGAGGCTTTTGTAAGCTAAGGTGTGAAATAGGTCGGGTTTTTTCAGTCACTTTGACATTTATCTTAATTAGTAGCAGCCTGTATGTGGGTTTTATTCAATATTATTTAACGTAAACAATGTAAATGTTGGCGTAGAAGTGATTTCAGGTTGTAGTACACGGACTCTGCTAGCTCCTTCAGTGACTGCAGCATTTAAGTCTAAATTTAATTGGCAGTTTACCTGGAACAATATTGTAAATATGCTAGTTATTGTATAATATAATATTATATTATATTATAATGCAAAACTATAATTCCTAAGTGACTTACTACTTAGGGTGGAACAATATGGTATTATATATGATATATCTAACCACAATTAAAAACTTTAAATCAGTGTATCATTGTGGTACATGTCAGAATAGATTTTGAGATTTTAATAAGGCGTTTAAAACACATTAATGTGCAAAAATATGTAACAAATCTGAGGCAAAACATTCTGTAAACATGTACTATATTTTTAAATGTGTGTTTGTGCTATGGATATTATATTGATTATGAACTTTTTTTAATATACGTACTGCTGTTATCAAGCATACTTGAAGATAGAGCTGAAACGATGATGATTATTCACCAAATATTTTGATAATCGTAATCGGTTTGAAGCTTTTTTCATTATTAAAACAAGATTCCTGATTGTTTTAGCTTCTTAAATGTGAATATTATCTTGTTTTTTTTGCTCCACCTAACAAAGAAATCATTAAAACTGAATAATTTTGGTTTGTGGACAAAACAGGACTTTCAAGAACATCATAATTCAGCTTTGACAAACACTGATCAACGTTTTCTTTTTACATTTTCTGACATTTTATGGACCAAACGAGATTCATCGAAAAAATAATTAACAGATTAATCAATTACGAAAATAATCGTTAGTTGCAGCTCTGCTTGATATACATGTGTCACCATTATTCATAGAACTTTACTGTCTATTTATTCAACTGATCAAAACTCTAATGAATCCCTGTAGTTCAGTTGCTATGACTGGCTTTTGAAGACAGCTATTGTACACACATGGATTTTTTATTTTTTTTTATTTTTAAAGTAAAGTGAGTTCAGGAGTAACAAACGGTGTTTAGTGTTGTGGTGATGGTTGTTGGTGGTGACAGCAGCCCTTTTTGCTCAGCATGTATGCCTTTACAACTCTGCCCCTGTCGGTTTTGTTCTGCGCCTCAGACCAAAAGCTTCCTTGGCTTTTGTACGCTTTTATCCATGCTGAGATGAATTAGAGGGCAATCCATTCAAGTGTTGGGGAACAATGCCCCTGTGGAAGAAAAAAAAAAGGGGAGTTTCTGGCCGGGGTCAGGTCAGGGGGGAGGGTGGTGTCACCCCCAGTTGCTGTGGAGGCTGAGAGTAACATGGAAAACTAAATTCTCTGACGTCATGATGAGGAGGAAGATATTTGGGGGCTTGATTTATTTGTGTGGGAGCAAGGAGGAGCTGAATGGTTGCTGGCAACTCGGGTCAACTCAAGTCTTCTTTATTGCCTAAAAATCTCTCCATTAATCGGTCTGCAATGAAAATTACGGAAAAAGAGAGAAATACATGATTCATACAGGTACTTGAATTTTAATGTTGTGTTTTTTTTAAGGAAAGTGTTTGAAATTTGTTTCTGTTCGCTTATGAAATAATTGGCTGCTTATTAGATGAACATCATCTCTTAACACAGTGATGAACACCATAACTTTTAATTTAATTAACCCAGTAACACCTAACGTATTTTGCATGAGCGTAATTACGCAACGGTTTGTGCTATCGAAGACATTACAACATGCAACAACATTTTAACATGCAGTAAATTGTAAATAACTGTCAGATATTGAACGTTATTGTGGAAAAATGGGCAAAAGCATGATGTATTATCTTCTACATATTGTTTTAGGTTTTTTTAACTCCACTGATCCAGAGTCAGAGCTTGAAATGTGATCTGTGCCTGTGAGTAGTGTTTCGCCAGTTTGAAAGTCTTCTCCAATGACTCCCTGTGTCTTTGTGCCCTTGGGCAAACACTTCTCCCCACTGCCATGTAAACATGTTTGCATTCCCTCCATGTTTCCATGCTGGCGTCTCTATGGTGACCTGAGCACCTGCTTCATTTGTCACCTCAGTGTATCGTTGTCACCTGCACCTCACTCCGTTGAAAGCCACTTTTCAGTATGTGCGTTATGATGCTCCCAAAGTCTTCGCGCCAGACTATGAAGGATAGACGAGCAGTAAGATTTTTTTGCCTGAAGCTGATCTCGGCACCAGGCTCAGATTGCTGAAGCAGCAATTGGAGCTGTGAGTGGCAGCCGTCTGCTACAGGCCAGACACTGATCACAGGAACAAAAAGGAGAAGATTCAATGCTATGTTTTTGATCTGTCGCCTCTCTGACAAAGTATCCTGTCACATCTCATTCCTCCCTCTTTAGTCGTTTTTGTTTCACCTGGTTTTCTTTTCTCCATTATATTTTTTTATCAGAAGGCTCAGTTTTGTAGATGACGTGTCATGTGCTTCAGGAAAAATACTCTTGGCATAAATGTCAGAGTTGCTGTGTCATTCTGTGGTCACTCCTACGTGCAGGCCATAGAGCTGAAATCCTTCATGATGTTATTCATAATTCTTATGTAGGTATATCGGTTTTATTGGACATCAAATTAGCCCCAGGGGCTACAGGGAATATTTTGGGGCTAGTGGTGGAGACGACTGATATATGGCCCAAGAATCTCAGTACATTACGTGCATGTTAAAAGTTAGATTATAGTTGGACTAAGGGCGCTTACACACCTAGTTCGATTGCTTTGGTCCGCACCAGTCAGAAAAATGTTACGATGTAGCATACAGACGTGGGTACGGTTTGCTTTCACATTATGCATAATTCTAAACGAACCAAAATAGACCACGAAGACCATCGTCACCGGAACCAGACTAATTTTCTGAAAAACGCGCCACTTTCATGCTTTAAACTATACCGTTTCATCCCATTTGGCTTGGTTGCTTTCCCACCAGAGGAACCGTACCAAAGTAGGACAGATAAAGTGGTCCGAGAGCGGTTGATTTGATGCGCACCAAAGTACAAAGTACACAAACAAACCGAGCCAAGAGACCAAACACGTTTGGTCCGCACCAAATGCTGTAGGTGTGAAAGCACCCTTAGACAATAATTTGGTTTTCTTAATGTCCTGTAAACAAGTTAGTCTGACTAAAATCGAGACAGTCTTAGTCGGACTAACACACCTGAATAATGCAAATGATAGTCCGATTACTCCTGCATGTATGTTTAGTTGGAATGAGATGACATGCAGTACTATTGCACATGGTGACGCTGTTTCTTCAGACAACACTGCAACCACAAGAGCCATGCGCTGTCTAATTTGAGATTAACATGTGCAGCAGGTACATAAAACAAACATACATAACCACAGCATGATCCATCTCATCGTCCATCTCGCCGATCTTTGTTTGTTTTTCTGTGACATAAAGGTCAACGGGAAACCATTCAATACGCACTAGCTTATAGAGAAACTCAGCTGCACCTATGGAGGACGTACTTGCGTTTTGTTTAGCAGTTGTTTTTGTTTTACTGAATCATTAGAATCAATTTATTAAAAAGATTAGTTCAATACTTCCTGAATGACCGGTGCACAGACTCCGTCTGACACAGTCACTGAACTGAAATACAGCTGAACGTGTTGTGATTCCGTTCACGATCGCCAGCTTTCAGCAGAGCTGTCACTAAATACACCAGAATCCTTTGTTAAATATTGAGATTTTAGAAATGTCCTTGCTAAATGTTGGAAAGATTAATGCATGTTTTCAGGATTTTAAAGTCTTTTTAAAATGATCTACAGTACGGCAGTCTTGTGCCAGACTTTGCGCTCATCATGTCTCTTCCAGTGACGACACTCTTCGACCAATCAGAGGTCGGCAGTCTGTTGACGTCAAATTTTAGTACCAGTTCAGTTCGCTTGGGACCTTGCCAGAGCAGGTACTGAAAAAAGTAAGAGGTACCAGGTAATAATGGAAAAGCAATATAATTAGTAGTAGAGCCGAGCCGAGTCGTGCCAAAACTGTATAGTGGAAAAGCGTCATTAGTCCGACTAAAACAGGACTTAAAATACATATAAACTTGTTCAGTCCAAATCCTTAAGTTATTAGACTTACAAGAGTGATGTAAAACAAGGAAAGCAGCATGGAGATATTGAGATATCTAAATGTTTGGCAGTTTTTCCCAATACATACACATTAGTGTGATTCTTTTTTTGCTACTTACCAACTAAAGTCTGAATGAGTTAGCAGGGGTTTTCTTCCTGGTCAGGTTTAAGTGGATGAGCAGAGATTCCGTTTCTTTTCTTTCTTTCTTTTTTTTACAAATCCGTCACAGGTCAGCTTTCAGACGTGATATAACCTGTTACAGCTCAGACACACATTCATATTAGTCTTAGGTGAAGCCTTGTTAAACAGTCATTAACACAACAGACTCGCATGCTCTGCAAACCAGCTGCTTTAATCTTTAAAATCTGAAAAACGTGTTTCAGACACGGGCTGTTATTAGCAGATTTGCACTAAGCTTGGCGTACACGTTGTGTTGTTGGGTACAATATCTGCACATGGTCTGCTACAGACTCTGCAGGTGTCTGTGCTGCACAGCGAAGAAGCTGCTGCTACAAAACAGTTGTTGGTTGGTCGTTTCGTGGTTTTTCCAGTTGACTCAGTTTATTTTTGTAAAAATAAATCATTCAGTTATGGGGGCTGTGATTTGTGTTTTTGTACAGGAGGTTGTGATGTGCAAGGAAGACACACTCACAACATACAGGATATTAATTATATGAATATACTCTATGTTGAACTAATGAGTCTTTATGTTTGTGATGCTTTTCTACACACTCTCACAGGAGTGGCCCCATAATCAGCACTTACAGTGTTACTGCCAAACTCTGCGCTGTTTGGTCTTTAAACACTCGGTGCTGTTTAGTCCTCAAACAATAGTCCGTCTGCCCATATAGACCCAGCAGCAGCATTTCCAAGAACAAATAAATGAAGAGGAACACCACGTCAAAATTATCTGACGTGATCTTCATTCAAGGGCCCACGGTTGGCGTAGTGGTTAGCGCTCTCGCCGTTGCAGCAAGAAGGCCCGGGTTCGAACAAGGGCTTTTCTGCATGGATTTTGCATGTTCTCCCTGTGTGTGCGTGGGTTTTCTCCGGGGTTTGCAATATGGGGATTGGGTGAATCGGTCACTCTAAATTGACCGTGAGAGTGTGAGTGAATGGTTCTCCTGCAACCCGTGCGACCCACCGGTGGAGGATAAATCGGTAGATAATGGATGATGGATGGATCATCATTCAGAGCTTTTAGCACCCTAAGTGGCAGACTTAATTGTTTTGTACAAAGAATTTGGGCTGAGATTCACCGAAACATGTTTTTGTGTATACGGCCCCCAAGGTCTCCTCGGTTGCATCAAATAACCGCAGACCTGTAATCAGTCGTGTATTTCTTATTCACTCATAGAGCACACACACAGAGACTGGATTTTGTCTCTTCGCTGCAGCTTTACTAATTAAAAAGCAAGACTGTCACCTCCAGCTGACAGCTTTCCTCCCACTCTATGCAGAGAGAGATGGAAGGCAGATAACAGTCTATTTATAGTTACATTTGTGAATTGTGGATATACATCATTGACAGTTTGTGCACTGGTGAACAAAGACCAGGATGTCAATTAATCAGTTAACATTTTCCAAGATTCAGTCATGTGTGTTTTTTTAATTGATCTCTTAATTATTTTCCAAATATATATTTTTTTCCTCTCTGTAAAGTGTTTTTAACGCTTTTTGTCCTGCACTCCAGTGACCTAGTCCTTTCCTAAACTTTAAACCCTACCCCTTACTTTCATTTCCTCTGGTTACCATCTATGCCGTTTGATTCATCAGCCTAGATTAAAGGCAGATGAAAGGTAATCCCCTACGCCTGTGGGTGAGGTGGTAAAGGGTGTGACGCACCTTTAGTCCCATTGACAAATGGAAACGCCACTCATGCTCTGTGACCATCAGTCATGGCTTTGTGTTTTATTTTTTAACCACGAACATCTAAATCAAATGGCATTCATTTAGACATGGCTCACGTTTAAAGGGGTATTCTTGTTATTTCCTGTTTCACAATGGTGCATCGATGTGTGTCTTTAGCTCGCAGATAAACCAATACGATCACACACTGTCGGTCATTGGTGACACGTTTGGTTTCAAATGGCATGTTGTGGTCATGTACCTTGACCTCTTTAAGAATTCATACCCTTCTCTAGACTAACAGCACAATGTGATAATCTCCTTAAAACAGATTTTGAAGATTTGAGTTGTGTCTGAGCCATATTAATCCTCAGTACAAAGCATCATGTGTTTGTCGCACATGGGCTGTTTGTGATGGAGGCTGCTGATGTTTATGTCAAGTCATTTATGCTACGATCTTAAAGTTTGTCACCTGTAGTTCTGTTTTAATCATATGTGTGAAGCCCTAAATTATGGCTTGTGGCTTTTATTGTGGATTAAATAAGCAAGGATCAACGTACAAAAAAAAAGAAGTGTTGAATGAGGAGTGGCATGAAGAGATAAGCAGAGGGTTTGAATGTGTTAAGGAAATAGATGATTAGATGATGTGATTTGACAGCATGTAGACACTAGAGCACTTACATGTTCATTGATCCGTAGTTCATAGCTTGATTGCTTCGTGTAGTGTACGACAGCAAAGGTGATTATTTCATGAGCTACTTAAGTGTAAAGATCAAATTAAATTGTTGTTGTTTGCACTGTTTATTCCAAATATGCAAATAGTACGAGGCTTCCCGATTGCCTCTGAACAAATTCTTTGCACAGCTCAATATAGAAATGAAATTGAGGAAGCAAAATAATAAAAAACACAGAAAAAGGAAAGAGTGAGAACAAGCCCATTTGTCTAAAAATGAAAAAAATATAATATATATATGTACATGCATACAGACACGTACATACACATATATACATAATTATCATTTGTAATTTGTATTATCCACATGGTGGAATATGTTTCCACACTGGCACAGTCTGGGTCAGCCTCACTGGGCAGCTATGTGCTCTGAAAAGTGATTTAATTTTTATTCAAGCAGATATTACGAAGATTCACAAAGAAAATAGCATAAAGGTCCTAAGTTCGCTTTCTGTGAGAAATACTTGACAAATCCTGGACTTTTTGAATAATAGGCTTCTTGTCCACTGCGTTTCCAGAGTAAAGTCTGTTTGTTGCACAGCCAGTGGCACGAGGTGGTAAACGGCCTGCAGTTCACCACATATTTGACCTTTAGTTTGAAGCTGAAGCACATTTTATCTTGATAACTGTCAGAGGAGCCATTTACATAAAGGTGTGAATAAAACAGTGTCAGCACAGTTTTGCATAGAAGTGTTTGACATTGGTTCCCTTTTAATGTAATATAAGACGGTATATGGCTTGAATACAACAGTGCTCATGCTGCAGTCTGTCACTTCTGCTGCATCCAAATGATGAACTGCAGTCCCTGTAAAGGTTTGTAGCTCATGAGTGTTCTTTCATTTCTTCTGTGTGTGAAAGGAAGGTTTTTGGCAGCACATCTCTTTTGTCTTTGGTGTCTCAGCAGCAGTAGTCCAGGCAGTGTGTGTCTTACGGTTGTCGTGTGCTGCTGCTGCTGCTCCAGTTTGCAGTTCATTCACATGGTAAAACATAAACAGTGTTTGTTCATAATTCTTGCATTCACTTGGGAACGGTAAACAAGGCCTTGGCAATGGTGTGTGTGTATGTGTGGAAGACTGCACTGACAGCAGCTGTAGTGTGAAAGACCCATGTGATGACAAAAGTAGGTTCCTGCTTAAACTTCTGCTGCTGTTTCATGTTCTTTATGTAAGCATGATGAATAATATGATTTTATTCATCATGTAACAGACAATTTCAATAGCACCTTTTCCACTGCAGGAACTTTTAACCTCAATGCTTTAACATCGAAATTATCCAGGGAAAAACTTCCCTTCAACACCAAACTTTCCCCGAAAGAAGAACCGAGTCCTGACTGGGGACTTTTCAGATTACCAGGAACTTTAGAGGGTTGGGATTGTGTGCTGAGGAACGCTGATTGGTGGAACACATTTTGTAGCCGTTTCAGTGTTGCCAATTTAGCGAGTATTCAGATTAGGGCTGCAGCTATCGAATATTTTTGTTATCGCGTATTCAACCAATTATTGTTTGATTAATCGAGGACGCAAAACGATTCTGTAGCTGCAGCTCTAGTAAGCTCCATTAAATCAGCTAACATCAATGTTTATGTTAGCGTGTGAAGGAAGTGGGGGTCGTACCTATGTTCCCCGGGTCCTATGTTCCCCGTTTTTCCCAAAAAAGGTCCACTTTCCCCGGTCACATACAAAGCGGGGAACGTAGGACCCGGGGAACATAGGTACGGTCCCCGGAAGTGTTAGCAACTGGATGCTTTGGGCTCAAATGCTGTATCATTGAGCTGTTGTGGTTTGCAGTGGTTACACTGCACCTTGTTGGCTTCTTGTTTATGTGTGAAATTTTCTGCCTTTTATGTGCTGTTTCACTCCGCCATTGTGGCAGCTAAAATCCAGATGTGCGGTGTGCATCTGCTAAAACGGTCCGTGTGGAACAATGATCCCTGCGCTGAAAAGATAAGGATTAAAGTGCGTATAATTTGGCTGCAAATTATAACGCACCCTCCCATGCACATCAAACGTGATGCCAAGACACTAATAAATTAGGGAGAGGGGGGAAAATATCACTGGAGCTCCATTGCAACCCATTCCACACATAGTGTAATCGTTTATTTGTTGTTCCTGTTTTGGCAACAACACTCTGATTGTGAGCTAGAACTTTGAGGTGCAGTGGAAAATGCGAACGCAATGCAATGCAAATTTATAATCCCCAGGTAAATATGTTCCTAATCATGACAGTTTCTGGAACTGAAAAGGTTGTGGGTTCAATTTCCGGCTCCACTAGTCTACATGCTGATGTGTCCTTGGGCAAGACACTTAACCCCTTGTTGCTCCCGAGGCCTGTGTTGGCAGCTTGTGAATGTGTATGAAAGATGTGTGATAGAATATACGCTATAATAAGACTAGACTAGAAAAACACTGTGCAAATACAAACCATCAGATGTTTGCCAAAATAGATCTCACACCTGTTATGTTGACATGAAATTTGCTAAGGTTAGCTGAAGTGCTAGATGTTGAGCTTGTACAGTTTTGTGCAAATGGCAAACTACAGATACGCAAAAGAGACAAACGTTAAGAATAGTAATTTATATACATGGATAAAAGAGAAGAGTCTTACTTGCACGAGCATATAAACCAGGGGTGTCCAAGCGTTTTTTAACAAGGGCCAGATATGATAATGGAAAGATTTCCATGGGCCAGTGTAACCAAATATAAGCCATGCAGGATAATACCAATCAGCCGTTCTATCACATCTGGAGTCAGATATCATAATAAATGATCGATGGATGTATCAGTCTATCGTAGCTGAGTTTCGAACACGGGACTCTGGCTTCAAAGCTCAACTCCTTTCCAGATGCGCTAATGAGGACGTTGGTTAGTGCTGTTTTCTTTTGACTCCATCCTGGGCCATAAATAATAATACATTACAGAACTGAATCCGTGAGTCGTACTAAATCTTTGGATTTTGGACATGCTTGATATAGACAAAGTATTACAGTCAAGAGTGAAACATTCTGAGTGCCTCTTAAATCCCATCACTTCCCGTCCCCTCACTCTCGTTTGGACAAGTTGGGATCAAGGTGATCAGGGGGATCAAGAACAAAATGATCCGACAGCGACATCCCACTAAGCCCTACCTAAAGCTTCTCTGTGCTAATGAGCATTCCCATGGTAATGATGATGGAGCAGGTTTGGCCAAATCCCTTGTGAAGGCACCTCTTTGCCCCTGTGGTGTAAGTGCGGGGTCTTCACTGACCCCGAGGAAATTGAACTGGAAGTTTGCAACAGCAGATTATTACAGCAGGCAGTGGCGCCTCGACCTTCAGAATGACATTTTTGTGAGTTAGAGGGGATTTTGTTTGTGTTGGAACTAACGTCGCCCTGTAAATATGACGACCCGGGCACATCCGGTTGCGTACATTAAACTTCAGAAGAAGAGTAACGTCCGTTGTGGAGGTGTTTCACAGTGTCTTCTGACTCTGGGTCCGACTCATCTGGGTCAAAGGCGTAAAAGGGACTGCAGCGGGGAGTCGTGACAAAGCCTTTTTTTTTTTAAAACATATTGTTGGGGCCTTATTGCCTTTAATGGATAGGATGTGGAGAAAGACAGGAAATAGGAGGCAGAGAGGTGGGGAATGACATGCAGGAAAGACCGCTTGGTGCGGGATTCGAACCTCCACCTGCAGCGAGGACTATATCCTCAACATATGGGGCAGGTCAGGTGCTCTACCATCTGAGCTAAACACTGCCCCCACAAAGCCATTTTTAAACATTGTTAAAACAATGTTTTGATAATGAGTAGCAGTGCATCCGCCATTCCAGAGGGGGAGCTGCGCTTCTGAGAGCTGGCGTGCTAATTACGTCACTTCCAGGTACCTGGCCAATCACAAGACAGTTGGGAAAGCTCTAGTTGGCTGGCCAATCACAACACAGTTCCGTGTTCTGGGGTTGAGATTTCAGTCTGAAACAGCATGGCTGAAGAGAGCTTCAGTGAGGAGAGATTTCTATCGACTCGTTTGTAGCAACTAGGTTTTTGACCATAAAACAAGTTAATGTATGCAAGTAGACCATAACTCACATATGTGCGATAGGACCACTCTATGGGAGCTTTAACGTGTTAGTGAGTGTGATAGGACTGCACATTACCTGCTGTGACCTGTCAGAATGGCTGCTGTGCAAAGGGCCTATTTGTCGTCAACTCGGGTAAAGATTTATGAGAAAGGGCCCCACACCCACTGCTTTAGAAGCCATTTCTTTCCTCATGTTAACGTTGACTTTTGTTAAATTTGGCTATGTGAGGGTGGGGTACTCCCTGTCAGTAATAAAGACTGATAGGAGTGGGACAGCCTCAGGGTTAAAAGCAGGTGGGCCTTGATATGAAGCCCCTCATCTGTCTGTGTTCATTGACGGCAGCAGGTGGATGTGGGGGATCTGCTTTCTTTCCCCTCAGGGCATCTCTGTATAGAGTTACTGAGGTGTGTTTCCTCCTCTGTAACTCATGTCACTTACAGCCTTATTGGTTGGTGTTGTAACTTCATCCAGCTTTTGGAAATTAAATGAATATAAAACACTAGCTATGCATCACTGTCGAGGAGCTGATTTCTGTAGCGAGGCAGCGCCTGAAGCCTGAGTGCATCTGACACCACGCTCTGAAAGAAATCTGTAAAGGTGATCTGCGATTGAATTCGCCTGCTTGAGTTGCAATATTTCAATTTGAGCTAAACATATCTTGACGTAACTGACTTTCACATTCAGTATCACAACACTGGATGTGAATTAGACCATTTAATTTTTACTCATGCAAGCACTTAGTTTATCAAGAGTAGTTTCAAGAGTAAACATCGATGATCATGCAGTCAAACTCTCATATGAAATTTTATTTTTGGCTAAATTCCAGATAAACTTGTGTATGAATTGGTCAGCAGGAAGGGTGACCATCCAACAGGTTTCATGGCTGTGCATAAAAGTGACACTGGTTGTCCAAAATAACTCTTTAACACCTAAGCCTCAAAATGTCCCTCTGGACCTTTTTGCTTATTTTAACTATAAAAGAGCCAGAAAATGTCCTATGCTTTTACCCATTTTTCCAGAATAACTTTCAATATCTGACAGTTATTTACAATTTACTGCCTGTCAGTGTATTAACAACTTAAAATGTTTTTTTAGAAAAACACTGTAGTTGTACATGAACACCAGATATACCATCTTAAATTTTACATTTGAACAGTATAAAACATTTAAAATAATGCCTTTGTCTCAATGAGCAAAAGAAGGCCTCTCTGGCGACAAAGACGCCGATTCGCCGGCTTCCTGCAACAGCATGAGTGAATTTACCGTAATAACCATACGTTGGCTGTTGACGTGCAACTCCATTGGAATTTTGGAACGTGTCGCTCCGAGATACACTCGGTGTTAAAGGGTTAAACGCTTTCTGTCGGTTTTTTTTTCCTCCATCGTCACTCTTTGAGTGTCCACATTTTCTAGCAGAGCAGGAGGAGATGACTCAGGGTGAGGTCAGACGTTCTCACTGTCCTATGAATTAGACATGAGCGATGGCGGGGTCCAGCTCTGAGGACAGCACAGCTGAGTGTGCAGCCTGATGTTAGCAACATGAGGCCACCTGTGACGTCTTCCTCTTTATCAATTAGTAATATACACTCTGTCTCATGTGGACAAGGCAGCTGTGCTCACTAATAGAAGATTACCACTAAGAAGGTACTACGTTATCTTTAAGAGGTGGTGTGATCATTCAGGAAATCACTTGTAGTGTTAGATACTTTTTATTTTCTTTATTTGATTAAATTAAATTAAATGTATTTGTATAGCACGAAATCACAACATATATCATCTCAAAGCACTGTACATAGACAACATCATGCAGAGCAGAGAAACCCAACAATTCACACAATGAGCAAGCACTAGGCATCAGTGGAGAGAAAAAAAGACCCTTTTAATAGGATAGAACTTGACTCAAAGATCTGCAGTCATCTGCCTAGGCCGGTTGAGGTGAAAGGAAAAATGGGTGATAAGAGGGAGATGAGGTAGAGACGGAAGAAGGAGACCAGGAGCAGATATACAACAACTGTATCAGAACAAACTCGGACAACCTGACTATTTTTGGTTCCGATTTATTTCCCCTGAAACCAAATTATTTTCCCGCAACGTATCTGAAAAAAAATCACCCCTGTCACCACCAGGCCTTTGATTTATTTTGAGTTTATTTTTTTTTTTTGTCAGAGCATCTATTCATCTCTTTGTTTAAATAGAGAGTCGTATCAGATCACTGTAGCCACGCCAACTGTGGCAGTGAGTGATGTGATGTCCTGAAACACAACTAGTTTCCCTGCAAGTGAGAGCAACAGTGCAGCCGTTGATTTGACAAAGAAAGAAAGAAAGAAAGAAAGGGGAGGGTGGGCAACTCGAGTACTTCCTTTCCTCCTGGTGAGTGAGGATTAAGAATGTTTGGGTTTTCCCATACTCATTTACCACATCATCAGCGAGCACTTGTGGTTAATAAATTATCCTCTGGACTGTTGTTGATTATTTTGGTGCAGTTTATGTTTCTCGTATACAGTAAATTGAGAAGGTTCAAATATCACTTTGTTTTTGAACAAGTGCTCAACGTCTTTGATAATTGTTGCTCAGTTATCTCTATGGCTCTCTATAGTTGGCAGTTTACATTATTCTTCCTGGTTGGTGTATCCATATCTGTGCTTCCTTTTCTTGGTTCTGATTATGGATGGATTAAATGGAGGATGAGAGTGTATTTCAAGGACACTTTTTTCTATCAATTTCTGTCTCTCGGCACAACAAAAGTGTTGTGCAATGGATTGTAAATCAGGCTTTCCAGTGTATGATTTAATCAAAATCTGATCTTGTTTAAGTGTGTACATGGGGTTAGTTTAGGATTTAATGCTATTACTAAGTGTATTCTTGGGTCTCTGGATACGGTAGTAGTAATATGCCTACGTTCAGTCTACTGCGTAGAGTATAGTTCTTTGTGAAAAGTGTGAATTTCAACAATTTAAATTTGTGTCAAATGACTCACTCGAAATGATGAGCACGTTTGTCATCTGCCAATTAAAATACTTGGAGTTCACACTGCCATCTTTATCTTTAATTGTCAAGATTCCAGATAGCAACAGTTTTAATTAAAGTGAATCCGTGCTCTACTCTGCTGTACCTATGGAGGACTAAACCTGACATGAGTATAAATAAATAAATAAATGCTATGGTAAATGGTAAAGCTGTTAATGCTAAACTTTTCTATGGATAGGAACATCAAAATTGTACATATAGCACCTTTAACCTACGGTTAAACCTTTAAGCTCCATGGGGACTGTTTAAGTTACCAAACTGTGTAACATAAGTTGTATGTGTAATGCCTCTGACCATTATCCAGCCCAGAGCCTGACTTCAAAGCCCTTCAACACTAGAAAACTATTATTGTGAGCCCCTCTGACTGGGAACCCCTTCTCTTTTGATCTGTCACACCCCTTAATTTACCCCTAATTTCAGATTTCCCATGGCAGTGTGCATGACTGCCTCTGTATAATCCTGTCCTATGTTGTTTTTGTTGCTCTTGTAGCTCCATGGCCATCGCCGCCCTCCTCCCCCTGGGTGGTAACCTTCAAAGCAGAGCGCGAGTCGGCACCATGGATGGCCAGCAGAGTGATGGAGATGGACAGAATCAAAGGACATGCTCCGATTAATGTGATTAGATGAAGGAATATATAACCTTCCCTCAGCAGAAAAGGGACAGCACTGAAATCTATTTGTTGCTCAGACTGAACGGACGCAGCTAGAAGAAAACGAACAAAAAAAAACATCCTTGAAAAAGAGGAACTAGTGATCAGATAAATTAGTTTGTGGACCACGCTCTCTCTTCAAAGAGCTCATGTGCTAAAAGACTTTTGTCAGACTGTGATGCTTGTTATGAGTTGTCCATCTACAATTAATGAGCCAGAGAGCTGCAGCAGTGAGGGGAGTAGCTGCACCACTTCCTCCATCACCACCTCAGACCTGTCCTCTATGTCCGAACACACTCACTCCTCACTCACTTCCCGCAGTGACACTCCTGACACCTTCAAACATGAAGCCCCGCCTCCTCCTCCGCTGCCCCCACCACCGCCGCCGGGAGTGCCCCCTCCTCCGCCGCCGCCAGCATTCATGTCCATTAACCACAACGGGAGAAAAAAGCGCCGCGTGCGCAGCTTCTTCTGGAAGCCGATCCCGGAGGAGAAGGTACGCGGGAAGCCCAACATCTGGACGCTGGCAGTGCGGCAGCAGCAGTACCAGATTGATGTTCGATCCGTGGAGGAGTTGTTTGGGCAACAGGAGGAGGCGATGACAGGGGTCCGAGGGGTGACGTCATCCACTGGATCCTCCACTCGTGTGTCCCGGTCACGCTCATTCAAAGAGAGCAGCAAGGATGAGGTGAGTCATTGCCATGACCTTTACTACCTGATGGTGAGTTACAGAGTGGCCTTTTGTCTGGGATGTGTCTACATTTAACTCACACAGGACAACCATTACAAGTGCTGTTTAACACCATACAGTTCAGAATCTGCCTTAACGTGAAAGTTAAGATGATTCTAAGATCCAGAAGTTCCTTAACTAGTGTTATGTTGTTGTTTTTTTAAGGAAAATTAGGTGAAATTTAGGTGAAAATGTGTCATTTCACACATGGGACATTTGTCTCCAGCTGAATGAACTGGTGTGTTTAATTATTTAAATTATTATTATTGTTAAATCCAATCCAAGGGTTTTCAAACAATGTATAATATTAATATTGTATGCATTTAAATGTAAAACCATGATTCTTACAGACTGAAATGTTCAAGTTTAAGTTCAGATTCAGATTCAGTAAATACATAAAATAAACCCACCCACAAACTGTTTTTCATGCGCTGCCACTGTTTCTACAAAGAAATGCTGGTTACTGCAGATCCTGAACTCATCACTGATGGGACTCAAAGTCCCAGATTCATAACCGTCCAGAGCTAACTATACACTGCTCCTGCTATAATGTGATATCCCTGCAGGGATATGTTAGGTAACGGTGCTTAGTTTCAGCTTTTCTTTGAATGTAAAATATTATTTGTGTCAGTGAAGCACAGCGAAGCACGCTTGCATCATTGTGTAATTCTGTAAAGTAACACACAGACAGTAAATACCATGTGGCACAGTTTTTGGGGGGGTAAGTTTTGCAGATATTTCATTGGCAATAGTTATATAAGGTACCAAAATACACTACTCATGAAAAGTTAGGGATGTTCATGTTTGGCTTTTGGATTCAATTTCAGAATGCACCTAAAATGCACTATAACCTTTACAGGTGAACTGAAGTTAACCTTCTCTAAACTTTTGAATGCACTTGTCCAATTTTTCAATTGTTGTCACCAGAGCCACAGTTTTAATTACTAATGTCGTCTCTCATTTGTTTTCAGATCAGCATTCTTGACTCCAAGAGGGGGATGAATGTTGGCATTTTCCTGAAGCAGTTCAAGAAGTAAGTCCCACATCAATGGAATCAGTGGAATATGTACAGATTAGGGCACTGGTACCCAATCTTTCAAACTACCAAGCTGTAAACAACACCATCCATTCATCCATTAGCTACCGCTTTATCCTCCACTGGAGGGTCGCGGGGGGTGCTGTGCCTATCTCAGCTGACATAGGGCGATAGGCGGGGTTCACCCTAACCACCCTGTAACACCATAACCAGTCAGCCCTATCCCTACTTAAGAGCTTTGAAGCTAATTATGTGATATTGGGCTATATGGTTGACTTGACTTACTTGCTATTCCCTAAGTAAGGGATTATCAGCCCTGCACACATTTGGCTGCTTTGCATACCTTTTAGTTGAGTTGTGAGTTGGTTAACAACTATGACACATGGGTCTGCCAATTGTTAATCTAGCCTTAAGAAGACTGGACATTTGTTAGTTTTAGAAGATGGATGTTCCATCCATCGATCCATCCATCTATCTTCTACTACTTTATCCTCCACATTAGGGTCGCAGGGGGGGCGCTGTGCCAATCTCAGCTGACATAGGGCGAAAGACGGGGTACACCCTGGACAGATCGCCAGTCCCCATCCCGTGTTCCATTTAAGATATTCATTACCTGTAACCTTTGCAATCTGGTCATTTGAAATATGCCAGGCATCGCTACATGATGTCTCCTTGAAGTTACCTGGCTGAAGAAGAGGGAGTTTACAGCAGAGAAAGCTACATAGATTTTATGCATTTTGTTCTCTATGTTGTGAATAACAATATTGGCATCGTTGACCATGTATCGTGCATCATATCCTATCGTATCTGTGATTCCACACAGTATGACATTTCAGTGGGACAAATATAATGAATCTCAATGTTGTTGTGTAACTGGTTTAGAGATGTTGAGGTATGAAAGTCCAGAGCCTGGAGCCTGGTATTAGGATTACTGGTACACAATGGCAGGGTGGAAGGAGTTGTGGTGAACATAGTGCAGAGGAGACAGACAGAGAGAGCTTTCTGTCATTTTGAAGAGGTAAGGAAGTTTCTATGTCACTTGGGAAAAATGTAACCCAGTGAAAGGGAGGAAGAAAACATGATTTCTATCCTTTAATGTGCTGTATTTTAAGCTGGTTCACTCTGCTGTCCCATGAGGAATGAGTCGTTACATCAATGGTGTCTTGGAAACATTCACCTTCTGCCTGGCTGAGGAAATAGTCCATTAAAAACCTTCATAACTGAGACAGATTAGGGTCAAAATCTCTGTCACTAATTCTAATAGGCTCACACAGTGCTCCATTGTTTATACTGAATTGATTCAGGAAATCTTGAGGTGTGCTCAGCCAGACTCAGCACTGTGTTGCATAACTAGTCTGAAGCAGAGAACACAAAGTGTGTTAGGTGTGTGATTTCATGTCTATTTTGCATGGCTCCCCACTGTATTTGAATATCATTTGACTGTCCGTCATACTGCGCCCTTTCAGGACTGGGTATGAACAGTGACCTCACCCAGGTCAGGGTTTAGTTTTGTTAGTAGATTTTAACAGTGGTTCAAGAAAGTGCTGATGGTTGAGTCTCATCCCCAGGTCATTAAAGGTTCAATAATGTAGGACTTATCCACTCACCTCTCTCTGACACAAAGGAAAGGATATCATTCTCTATTATTTTTTAACTTATAAAACATAAGGTTGGCTGATAGAAATCAGAGGATATATTGGCATATGTGTTGATCACAATATAAACAATGCAGAAAAAAACTGTTGGAAGTTAGTCGTTATTAGTTATTTATTATGTATTTAGGTGTTTACTAAGATCAGTACAATGTTTAAATCATTAAATTGTATGTAAATCACTGTCTTTTCAAATCAAGGTCATGATATGTGATGTATTTAAAGTTATTTATAGTTATATTTCTTAGACTTTGAATCTTTTTAATATACAGTACACATCAGAAAGGTTTTACCCTCCAACATCAGTATGTGCCTCAACCCCCATTGCTCCTCATTGTTTAGGCTCTAATCTTGCATTCTTTTCTCTCTAATATGGGCTTACAAGTACTTTTAGAGTCGGAAAATTAATGCCATATTAGCAGTAAAGGAATGGAGTTTCAAAGCAGAGGAAACGTTTGATTACAGAGCCTTTTTGACCTTTGTGGATTCTCATTTCACTCCATTTTATTCCTCAAGGAGGGATTTGGTTTTACAGTTTAGCAGCAGAAGCTTAGCCAAAACTAACCAATGGTGTCCAACACCACAAGGCCATCTATTATGTTTTTCTCTGTAAACACAGAGGAGCAAACATTATAAGAGAACACCTGTGCTATTCTTTATCAAACTTAAATGCTGTCTCACCTTCAGGTCCAACCGCTCTATTGTCGAAGATATTCGTCAAGGAGATGGGAAGATTTATGGCGCAGAGCTGCTCAAAGACCTGCTGAAGCTCCTTCCTGATGCAGAGGAGGTCTGCGTTTGAGTTTTTGTTGAATGAACAATGAGTGGCATAAGGTTTTTGAATGAAGATCACTGCTGAACAAAAAAGAGACAGTTTATGTGGAGTGAAGTGACACTAGAGGCTGCTAAGCTTCCCCCTTTCTTTCTTTCTTTTCTCTACAGATAAAGAAGCTGCAAATGTTTAGAGGAGACCCAGACAAGCTGACACTGGTCGATTCCTTTATGTACCTCTTGATCCAGGTGCCACGGTGAGTCGATCTTCATGGTCTAGTTTGTGTCAAACGGAAATGTGGAGTCACTTGTTTGACAGTCAGTGAATCATGAAGGATATGCACAGGCCAGGTACTTTGCTCATTGTCCATCTCAAGGTGTGTTGTTTTTTTGCAGAGGATTAAAGTACAATGTCTCCAGAGTAAACTGAAACGTATTATTTCTCACCTAATAAGTGCTGAAATCTCCCTGGCCACACATATTAAAGTGCTGCTGCTGCTGCTGCTGCTGCTTCTTTTAAAAGTATTATTTTCCCAAGAGAGACAATAGCCAATATATCCCAATGTTTCTATACAAGGGAACTTAAAATGTAGCTCAAAAGGGGAAATTTGAACAAAACAATGCCGCTGGAGCTTCATAAATAAAGCATAGAATAGAATACAATTTCTTTTCTGTCACTAGTGCAACATATATAAAATATAAAATCTATCCTAAAATATAAAATATGAAAATAGACTCTTAGACTCTAGACAAAGCATTTTGCCTGTTTTTTTCCATTACTATGTTTAAACATACAGTATATACAGAGGCTATAAGAATGTGCAATATGGAGTATTGCTCATATACTTTTTTTTCAGCACTACCTATAGGTAATCTGATGAAAGGAAAAATAATAATTTTAACCAGCCATATGAACACACCTGATCAAAAAGTACTCGTCTGTTTAAAATCAGACTGAATTTGTGAAATTTTGTGACTTCTGCACAATTATTACTACTTTATTTACTTTATATTACTACATGCCCCCATGATATCCATATAAGGAGTTGTGTATTATTCCCACAGAAAATTACCATGGATGCACTTGTTGGCACACATAGTGCTGCGTGAGAACTGGCTTTTCTGAAGCAGTGGGAACTGTGAAGTTCTTGCAGAGGGGGAAGAGGGGGCAACCAACCATATTCTCAGAGCGACCTTGATTGATAGATCTGGAGTGCTTTTCTCTGTGCCACTGTGCACCTGGAAAACCACGCACAGACACAGTCCCAACCCTAACACTAACCCTATTAAAGAAAGCAATTATATACAAGACAATCAAGCAATTAATCAAAATAACCTGAAATCAACAGAAAGAGTGCAGCTGACCACTCCTTATGGGGGTTGTGCATGCAAATATCCATAAGGTGAAAGTAAAAATATATATACTGAACGCTGTAATTTAAATAATGGCATGAATAAAGGGTATTAGTTAAGGAGTAACTTTGTTTTTGAATGATGGGTGTGTTGATGCTATATTCTACTGACTATAAAACATCCTCTTGTATAAACATTTTAATAGCTCTCTGTGGAACCTTTACCATCCCATCCCTTGACCCAGCTTTAACCTTGCTGTGCTTTGACTCTTGACAGGTTTGAGGTTCGGATCGAGGCCATGGTCCTTCGCGAGGAGTTCTCTCCTTCCTGTGCCGTGATGAGCCACGAGATCGACGTTGTCCGCGTCGCCACTAAAGGTAACAGCACACGGGCCCCGGCGGCTACCTTCACACTCGCACACTCACACGCACTCAGGACAGATGACCCAGATATTTGAGCTGATAGTTGACAGAATGTAGGAATGTGTCACCTGAGAAACAGCGATGTGGGGACACAGTGGAAAGAGAAGGCTGTGTCATGTTAGTGCTGCTTTGAACTGAAAATTAAAATAATTTTTTAACATTTTTAATTCCAAACTTATAGATAATGACATAAATTGCCATAGTTTCTGTTGACTATACAACAATTCAGCATCCTGATGTGACATTTAAATATACAGTGAACAACTGTACTGCTATATTCAACTAATTACCAATCGAGCACACAGTTTTTTCAAAACAGTTTTGTTTGAATGGAAGTCTATTGGAAACTGAACCTGATTCTCATTCAACGTCAGTCAACATTTTGCTGAGGAGTTAATGATCTCACTGACTAGTTTCACATCTTAGTTTGTCATTATGTTCCCGTTCAGAAGAAAATAGACGATAGAAAAGGACTCATTAATGGACACCTAGTGTGACATGTCGTCCAATAGTTGCCAAGTTGCAGGTGACATCTGTGAATTTCTGGTTAGGTTGCAAAACCCCAACATGGTGCTGGCAAAATCCTTCTGAAGGATGACGTCATGACTGGTTGCCACTTGAGCGTCAGTAAAGCGAGATGGCAATAAGCAAAAAGCAGATTGTGATTGTAGCTGCTTACGATTAAATTAACATGATTATGTAATATTAGAAAGCTGTGCTCCTCCAAAACACTGACAAGCCTGACATGCCTGCATTTGACAATCACAGTTGCTGCTGTTCCTGAACCTAGGGGATGTTAACTTCCTGGTGAGAAAATAAGGAATTGGGGAGCAGGTTAAAATTATTAAATAAAATCCCTTTCTCTTTCCTTTATACTGTTTAAATTAGTGCTGGGCACTAGGTTAACGCACGTTAACGCATGATGCATTTCCATGACGACTCATGTTTACGTGCTGCGACACCGGAGTCCAGGCACCGTTTACCAGTTAGCTCCGTTAGCTGCATTGGCTCCTTTAGCGCCAGTTAGCGTGCCTACAGTCGAACTGGAGCGGTCTGTTTATTAAACCAAAAGAGCAGCGCTACAAATAACCAGCACATCCGGAGTCACGTAAACATGACGTCAGGTGCGTCTTTTTCTGGTCAGTCATCATGGAAACATGTCATGCGTTAACGTGCGTTAACCTCAATGCCGCTAACAGCCGCTATCGTGTTAACGTGCCCAGCACTAGTTTAAATATGCCCCCCCTCCATGTACCTGATATAACAACATTACCCACACACACTCCATAATTTCTTTATATCAACCACATGATATTTTATCTTTCAAATACCCAATAAATCCTTGTTTTACGGAACAGTTGTCAGACCAATCTGAACCACACAGCTCCACTCAAAATGTTCACCGTCTTTGTTTAGCGTGCTAGCTGAAATGCTAATTTGCTGTTGATGCAAAACAGCCACAGAAACGGGAAAGGTTTGAATGTGTTCTGTAGGTACATGGAGCTGAGACAGTAGTATACAAGGACATCCTGAACTCAAAGCGTTCACAAAACGTGGTGTCCAGCTTGTGAACGTGTGTTGGGGGAGTGTTCACATGGGCTCGTCTCAAGAACACAGTAAACAGAAGCTGGACCGGGTTACCAAAACAGTGGCTCACGGAAAATCACTCTCTGCTCTAGAATGGAGTTCACCATATTTGTTTCCTGATATGATAAGATATTGGTTGTAGGTTTTTATAGGCTTTAGGTCTTAATGAACTCACCATAATACTTTTTTTATTTAAGACTCTGTGTCATTTTAGCTGAGTCACTCTATCCTGTGTTTTTGTGCTTTATTGGATTTTACTTAAACCGTCTCGTCTTCAGTACAACTCCTGACTGCACAAAACACAGCACTGGCTAAATGAAGTAGAACTTTTATGACACCATTTAATTAAAACTGTCATTTTGGCCCAAAGAGACAGAAAAACAGAAATTTAATGAAAGTATAGCTACTTTTGAAACATACTTTGTATACTATACTATACTATGATTTGCTCTGAAATCTCTAATTGTCTCTGTATCAATCTCCTCCTCCAGAGTTGATGAACTGCGAGGAGCTCCATGCCATTTTGCATCTGGTGCTGCAGGCAGGAAACATCATGAATGCTGTAAGTCCATGGTTCTCAAACTGTGGTGTGTGTTCCACCAGTGGTGCGCAAGCTTCCTCTGGTGGTACTAAATCTGAAATACTGTTCCGCTGTACACCAGGGTACAGTATGTGATCAGAGTGGAGCTGACTGCAAAATTAATAGCAAAAAAATATAATAAATTAAAGCTCCCATAGAGTGATCCTATCGCACATATATGTGAGTTATGGAGGTCTACTTGCATACATTAACTTTTTATGGTCAAAAACCTCCTAGTTGCTGAAAATGAGGCGATAGAAATCTCTCCTCACTGAAGCTCTCGTCAGCCGCGCCGTTTCAGACTGAAATCTCACACCCAGAAGACAGACTGTGTTGTGATTGGCCAGCCAGCGAGAGCTTTTCCAACTGTCTTGTGATTGGCCAATACCTGGAAGTGACGTAATCAGCACACCCGATCTCAGAAGTGCAGCTCCCCCCTCTGGAATGGTGGATGCACTGTTACTCATTATCAAAACATTGTTTTAACAATGTTTAAAAATAGCTTTGTCACGACTCCCCACCGCAGTCCCTTTTACGCCTTTGAATCGGACCCAGAGTCAGAAGACACTGTCGCTCGTGAAACACCTCCACAACGGACGTTCTTCTTCTGCGTTCCAATGTACGCAACGGGATGTGCCCGGAATAGTGCCTGGACCAGGAGGATCCGCTGTTCAGGAGAAATGCTGTTTACGTAACCATAATGGGTTTTTTCAGAGATCTTGCTGAGCCCAAGATTACAATACAACACAGCGTTCTCAGCAGTGGCTGAAATGTGAAATGTTTTGTTTCGAACCTTCAGGGCTTCATAAACGAGGTGTAGATACACACCAAAAAACAACCATTGGTACTTCCGTTTTATGGGAGCTTTAAATAATAATAATTAGAGTCACCTTATCTGTTGCTCCATTTTAATCTTATATCACTATACCAGTGTGTGAAGTATATATGAGGAAGAGGAGGACGATGAGAGAGCTAATGATCTTATTAGGAATAAATATGTCTCCTGTGAAAAGTTTGTAGCTGACTTTGCTCGACCTATTTACACCACTGTATTTTAATGTTGGCGATAATGATGTTACTTCGAGAGCTCAGTATTTTCTCACATGGTACTTCTCATATTCATGTCAAACGTACATGAGACGATTATCTGTTCAGTTTATGTCGATCAGTCTTAATATTTTCTAGTTTCTCTGACGGCTCTCAATGTGTTTACATGGACTTTACTAATCTGACCCTTGACCTTATTATACAAACTAGTATCTGATTTCGATATTTATATTCTTATTTCCATTTGTATGTTATGAAGCATGGATAAATGACAGGATATTATACATTTGCATAACAGAGAGTGTGTTCAAGATACTATTATTACTATTATTATAAGATTATCCATAGTCATTATACCAGGCTACATATCAACACAAATGTTAAACTAAAACAATTAAAAGCAAGTGTGGGGTTCCTGACAATTACTTTTAATCGTAATTAATCTTGCTTTTCTTGTGCAGATAGTTCTATGAAATATGAAAAGTATTCAGACTGAATTGACTGAATTCAGTTGATTAATAATGGCACAAGCAAAAGGTTAAACTTTCAAAACATGGTACATTCAGTTGAGCAGAATTACTCCATTACTGCTTTTTTCATTTAACTGTTTGGCAATAAGACAAAATGCAGAATGCATACAGACCAGACTTATCCTTTAATTTTCTTGTGATGTATATTGTGACCTCTTCCCATTGTTCCTCTGTGATCCTCAGGGCGGTTACGCAGGAAACGCTGTGGGCTTTAAACTCTCTTCGCTCCTCTCATTGGCTGACACTAAGGCCAACAAGCCAGGGATGAACCTGCTGCACTTTGTTGCCATGGTTAGTGAAAGCTGCACATATACAACATGATTCATACAGTGCCATTCAGGCCTGTACTACTGAGTGTAATCCAATACAAAGCAGCAACGTTGGGGCTACAGATAATAACCATGGAGTTAAATCAACACTGAAGCTTTACACACTTCCTGGATGGAAAAAAAATAATTAGAGGTTCTGTAGTGTTTTTGATGGTACTCAGGTATATGTGTGGCTTTGTTTTTCATACGTCATGAATGGACATCAACTGCGGAAAAAGCTCACTACTTAAAGTAATTTATAGGGTTATGGTAATTTTTTAACGACACATTTCCTATTAGGAAGTGTCAAACTGAGTTCCGCAGACAAAGCTACACTTATAATAATAATAAAAAAATTATAATAATAATCAAAAGCACAACATGGTGGAAAATGTAGTCATTTGTCAGCTGCAGATAATTGGTTTCATAAGATTATTTCACTGCAGTGTTGCATGAATAAATATTGACCTAACAGTGAGATTACAGTCAGCAGGGACACAACAGATGGTGACAGGAAACAGAGAAGAGCAAAGAGTGGCTGTCCAGGCCCTTATATAACCAAACAATGAGTAATCATTCGCACAGCACTTCTCCATGTTACTCTGTACAATAAAATACATGTGAATTTAAATTTTTATAACGCGCCTCTCCACACAGGAGGCAAAGAAGAAAGACGAGAAGCTGCTCAAGTTTCCAGAGAAACTTCAGGATGTTCAGAGTGCAGCCAGGTAAGCAAAGTTAATAATAAATGACAACTAAATCAACAGATAATCACCCTTTTTCACATTACATGGGGACTCTGAAGCTGCAAATGATGTTATTAAGAAAGAAGGAAAATATCAACAAATTAGCTTAAATTAGACGAAAACATACAGTATATTTCATTCCCCACTTGTCAATAAAAACCATTTGATCCCAGGTTTAAACAGGTTTTTGACCGATGCGATTGTTTTTATTGGCATGCTCTCCCAGATCAGATGACTCTGCAATGCACACAGATCAGTGGTAATGCATGAACCAGGAAAATACCTAATTTTCTTCTTTGTCTGCTTAATTTTTGGCAGTATTTGTAGTACACACATTCATGTCATGGTCATTAACATAGCCATTAATCATGAAGATATATAGAAAAACCTATTTTTAACATCTTAGGACAGCAACCGAAGTTAAAGGTGAGCTATAATATAAACTGTAACATCATCACTGATCTCCTTTGTATTTTTCTTCTCACTCGTTTTGGTTCCGTTGTGTTTGTGACATTACTTTTCATACATGGGAGGAGGTGTGAAGAAACCCATCACAAGGAATGCTGTTAATCACCTTTTTTCTCACAGATTCTTAAGTGTGAAAGAAACTAAAGTGAAAGCGAGGCTTACAGAGGATAAATATAGACCTTGGTAGTATAGTTGTGTTATTGCCATTACACGTTGCAGTCAGTTTAACCCAGAAAGATTTTATGTCAGCTTTAACATGTGGTCAGTTTGCTTGCACTTTATTTTTCATAGTTACATTTTGGTATTATCTTAAGTTCAGACTTTAACAAAAGTATAACACCATTAACTTAGACAATTTATGATTTACACACAATAGCCTCTGATAAACTAGTGGTGTTAATTATGTTCAATGTGTATAATTCGTCTATGTTTTATTTCTGGAACTATGATTTTAACATGTTTTATTTACTGCTGAGTTGAACCCCCCTATCAGCCTCAGTGCTCACGTTGACATCTGTCTTAGCATCATGTTCAGATGGTAGTGGGACTCTTTCAGGCTCTGGCAGCTTCACACGGTCTCATCTATGTGTCATCAGTACAGCTCCAGCAGCACAACGCCAATATCGCACCTTGCATTTCCTTCTCTCTAAGGGAACGATTCTCACGTTCTCACAGCAGTCATGTTCTCACTTTAACAGTCTGACAGTAAATTCAGAGAGTGTTTGCTGCCATTTGCAGTCTGTACTGTGATAACTATGATTATGGGAAAACAAACAAATCTGTCTACATGCACGTTTTCAAAATCTGAATTTCCCTTTTCTAAACTAGAATCTCAGTGGAGAATATAGAGGTGGAGTTTTCCTCTTTATATGTTCGGATTAAATCCCTGGAGGAAAAAGTTCAAGGCGATCAGGAGCTACTGCAGCAGCTGGAGCCATTTCTGCAGGTGAAAAGACAGACACACAGCAACCTGATTTTGATACTGAACATATCTGGTTCAGTTGACACAAGTCAAGTTTCATATAATAGCACACACGTAAGCAAATAACGATTTTTTAAACTTCTCTCAGAGTTCAGCTCGGACTCTTCAGGACCTGAAGAGACGCAGGCTGGAGCTGCGTAAAGAGGGAAACACTCTCATCGATTTCTTCTGTGAAGATAAGGACACTTTCAAACTGGATGAGTGCTTCCGCATCTTTCAAGACTTCTGCATTAAGTTCAGGAAAGCTGTCAAGGTCAGTCTGATTTTAGGTCAAGCAAGTCAAATGGTATACACTGTTTTTTGAAAGGATTTGAAAAAATAATTAATGGCAATGGAAACCTAATAGAAACTAGAAGGTGCTCTGACAGAATATACCTGCACCAACATTTAAAACGCCCACTTTCTGAACCGAATCATTGTAATCGGTTGATTTTGCCAGAACAATGTTATTATCCACAAGTTCACCTAAAAACGACATTATTTGCTCAAGACATATTTGAAGTTCAAAGCTGTGGAATCAATGAGTCTGACAAGTTGAATGCTGAGTTACATGTCCTGAAAAGTTGGTGGTTAAAACCACTGGACGGAAAAGGCGGGGTTAGTTTTAAATGAGCCATTCTCACATGCAACATTAGCAAGTCGTTGAACAGTAAATACTGTAAATCCAGTGGCAGTTAAAGGAACCATGTCTACTGTGAGTGGTGCACCAGGTCTGGTTCAAACTTGTAGCAAATTTCAGTATTCTTGTGCAGAGGCAATTTCATAGTCTATGAAGGTTATCTGAGACGTGATTATTGCTGGTTGAAAACTTAACCCAATACCCCGCCTGGATGACTTGAAATACAGTCAGCCAAGGCAATTTTTGTTAGTCTCTCAAGAGACTGTATGGTTTGTTAATAAGAAAAATCTATCTTTGTCTGTTCTATTGGCGTGTGTCCACCTGTATCTCCCAATCCCGGGCTACATCTGGTTCTACTGGTCCTTAGTTGGAGTTTTCGCTGTCCATGTTCCCCCTCCCAGACAACGTTCAGGCACACATGAAGTGGTTCTTCTGGATGGAAAGGCCTACAGGATCCTCTTTGAAAATGGTTCTGTTTTCTAAAGATTTATTGCAAACAATGTTGTTTAAGGCTAAGTCAACATGTAGTGATCACACTTGTAACTGAAATATCATTGTAATCGGTTGATTTTGCCAGAACAATGTTATTATCCACAAGTTCACCTAAAAACGACATTATTTGCTCAAGACATATTTGAAGTTCAAAGCTGTGGAATCAATGAGTCTGACAAGTTTAATGCTGAGTTACATGTCCTGAAAAGTTGGTGGTTAAAACCACTGGACGGAAAAGGCGGGGTTAGTTTTAAATGAGCCATTCTCACATGCAACATTAGCAAGTCGTTGAACAGTAAATACTGTAAATCCAGTGGCAGTTAAAGGGACCATGTCTACTGTGAGTGTTGCACCAGGTCTGGTTCAAACTTGTAGCAAATTTCAGTATTCTTGTGCAGAGGCAATTTCATAGTCTATGAAGGTTATCTGAGACGTGATTATTGCTGGTTGAAAACTTAACCCAATACCCCGCCTGGATGACTTGAAATACAGTCAGCCAAGGCAATTGTTGTTCGTCTCTCAAGAGACTGTATGGTTTGTAATTAAGAAAAATCTATCTTTGTCTGTTCTATTGGCGTGTGTCCACCTGTTTCTCCCAATCCCGGGCTACCTCTGGTTCTCCTTGTCCTTAGTTGGAGTTTTCGATGTCCATGTTCCCCCTCCCAGACAACGTTCAGGCACACTTGAGGTGGTTCTTCTGGTCGGCAAGGCCTTGGATCCTACAGGATCCTCCTTGAAAATGGTTCTGTTTTCTAAAGATTTATTGCAAACAATGTTGTTTAAGGCTAAGTCAACATGTAGTGATCACACTTGTAACTGAAATATCATTGTAATCGGTTGATTTTGCCAGAACAATGTTATTATCCACAAGTTCACCTAAAAACGACATTATTTGCTCAAGACATATTTGAAGTTCAAAGCTGTGGAATCAATGAGTCTGACAAGTTTAATGCTGAGTTACATGTCCTGAAAAGTTGGTGGTTAAAACCACTGGACGGAAAAGGCGAGGTTAGTTTTAAATGAGCCATTCTCACATGCAACATTAGCAAGTCGTTGAACAGTAAATACTGTAAATCCAGTGGCAGTTAAAGGGACCATGTCTACTGTGAGTGTTGCACCAGGTCTGGTTCAAACTTGTAGCAAATTTCACTATTCTTGTGCAGAGGCAATTTCATAGTCTATGAAGGTTATCTGAGACGTGATTATTGCTGGTTGAAAACTTAACCCAATACCCCGCCTGGATGACTTGAAATACAGTCAGCCAAGGCAATTTTTGTTAGTCTCTCAAGAGACTGTATGGTTTGTTAATAAGAAAAATCTATCTTTGTCTGTTCTATTGGCGTGTGTCCACCTGTATCTCCCAATCCCGAGCTACCTCTGGTTCTCCTGGTCCTTAGTTGGAGTTTTCGATGTCCATGTTCCCCCTCCCAGACAACGTTCAGGCACACTTGAGGTGGTTCTTCTGGTCGGCAAGGCCTTGGATCCTACAGGATCCTCTTTGAAAATGGTTCTGTTTTCTAAAGATTTATTGCAAACAATGTTGTTTAAGGCTAAGTCAACATGTAGTGATCACACTTGTAACTGAAATATCATTGTAATCGGTTGATTTTGCCAGAACAATGTTATTATCCACAAGTTCACCTAAAAACAACATTATTTGCTCAAGACATATTTGAAGTTCAAAGCTGTGGAATCAATGAGTCTGACAAGTTTAATGCTGAGTTACATGTCCTGAAAAGTTGGTGGTTAAAACCACTGGACGGAAAAGGCGAGGTTAGTTTTAAATGAGCCATTCTCACATGCAACATTAGCAAGTCGTTGAACAGTAAATACTGTAAATCCAGTGGCAGTTAAAGGGACCATGTCTACTGTGAGTGTTGCACCAGGTCTGGTTCAAACTTTTAGCAAATTTCAGTATTCTTGTGCAGAGGCAATTTCATAGTCTATGAAGGTTATCTGAGACGTGATTATTGCTGGTTGAAAACTTAACCCAATACCCCGCCTGGATGACTTGAAATACAGTCAGCCAAGGCAATTTTTGTTAGTCTCTCAAGAGACTGTATGGTTTGTTAATAAGAAAAATCTATCTTTGTCTGTTCTATTGGCGTGTGTCCACCTGTATCTCCCAATCCCGGGCTACCTCTGGTTCTCCTGGTCCTTAGTTGGAGTTTTCGATGTCCATGTTCCCCCTCCCAGACAACGTTCAGGCACACTTGAGGTGGTTCTTCTGGTCGGCAAGGCCTTGGATCCTACAGGATCCTCTTTGAAAATGGTTCTGTTTTCTAAAGATTTATTGCAAACAATGTTGTTTAAGGCTAAGTCAACATGTAGTGATCACACTTGTAACTGAAATATCATTGTAATCGGTTGATTTTGCCAGAACAATGTTATTATCCACAAGTTCACCTAAAAACGACATTATTTGCTCAAGACATATTTGAAGTTCAAAGCTGTGGAATCAATGAGTCTGACAAGTTTAATGCTGAGTTACATGTCCTGAAAAGTTGGTGGTTAAAACCACTGGACGGAAAAGGCGGGGTTAGTTTTAAATGAGCCATTCTCACATGCAACATTAGCAAGTCGTTGAACAGTAAATACTGTAAATCCAGTGGCAGTTAAAGGAACCATGTCTACTGTGAGTGTTGCACCAGGTCTGGTTCAAACTTGTAGCAAATTTCAGTATTCTTGTGCAGAGGCAATTTCATAGTCTATGAAGGTTATCTGAGACGTGATTATTGCTGGTTGAAAACTTAACCCAATACCCCGCCTGGATGACTTGAAATACAGTCAGCCAAGGCAATTTTTGTTAGTCTCTCAAGAGACTGTATGGTTTGTTAATAAGAAAACTCTATCTTTGTCTGTTCTATTGGCGTGTCCACCTGTATCTCCCAATCCCGGGCTACCTCTGGTTCTCCTGGTCCTTAGTTGGAGTTTTCGCTGTCCATGTTCCCCCTCCCAGACAACGTTCAGGCACACTTGAGGTGGTTCTTCTGGTCGGCAAGGCCTTGGATCCTACAGGATCCTCTTTGAAAATGGTTCTGTTTTCTAAAGATTTATTGCAAACAATGTTGTTTAAGGCTAAGTCAACATGTAGTGATCACACTTGTAACTGAAATATCATTGTAATCGGTTGATTTTGCCAGAACAATGTTATTATCCACAAGTTCACCTAAAAACGACATTATTTGCTCAAGACATATTTGAAGTTCAAAGCTGTGGAATCAATGAGTCTGACAAGTTTAATGCTGAGTTACATGTCCTGAAAAGTTGGTGGTTAAAACCACTGGACGGAAAAGGCGGGGTTAGTTTTAAATGAGCCATTCTCACATGCAACATTAGCAAGTCGTTGAACAGTAAATACTGTAAATCCAGTGGCAGTTAAAGGAACCATGTCTACTGTGAGTGGTGCACCAGGTCTGGTTCAAACTTGTAGCAAATTTCAGTATTCTTGTGCAGAGGCAATTTCATAGTCTATGAAGGTTATCTGAGACGTGATTATTGCTGGTTGAAAACTTAACCCAATACCCCGCCTGGATGACTTGAAATACAGTCAGCCAAGGCAATTTTTGTTAGTCTCTCAAGAGACTGTATGGTTTGTTAATAAGAAAAATCTATCTTTGTCTGTTCTATTGGCGTGTGTCCACCTGTATCTCCCAATCCCGAGCTACCTCTGGTTCTCCTGGTCCTTAGTTGGAGTTTTCGATGTCCATGTTCCCCCTCCCAGACAACGTTCAGGCACACTTGAGGTGGTTCTTCTGGTCGGCAAGGCCTTGGATCCTACAGGATCCTCTTTGAAAATGGTTCTGTTTTCTAAAGATTTATTGCAAACAATGTTGTTTAAGGCTAAGTCAACATGTAGTGATCACACTTGTAACTGAAATATCATTGTAATCGGTTGATTTTGCCAGAACAATGTTATTATCCACAAGTTCACCTAAAAACGACATTATTTGCTCAAGACATATTTGAAGTTCAAAGCTGTGGAATCAATGAGTCTGACAAGTTTAATGCTGAGTTACATGTCCTGAAAAGTTGGTGGTTAAAACCACTGGACGGAAAAGGCGGGGTTAGTTTTAAATGAGCCATTCTCACATGCAACATTAGCAAGTCGTTGAACAGTAAATACTGTAAATCCAGTGGCAGTTAAAGGGACCATGTCTACTGTGAGTGTTGCACCAGGTCTGGTTCAAACTTGTAGCAAATTTCACTATTCTTGTGCAGAGGCAATTTCATAGTCTATGAAGGTTATCTGAGACGTGATTATTGCTGGTTGAAAACTTAACCCAATACCCCGCCTGGATGACTTGAAATACAGTCAGCCAAGGCAATTTTTGTTAGTCTCTCAAGAGACTGTATGGTTTGTTAATAAGAAAAATCTATCTTTGTCTGTTCTATTGGCGTGTGTCCACCTGTATCTCCCAATCCCGGGCTACATCTGGTTCTACTGGTCCTTAGTTGGAGTTTTCGCTGTCCATGTTCCCCCTCCCAGACAACGTTCAGGCACACATGAAGTGGTTCTTCTGGATGGAAAGGCCTACAGGATCCTCTTTGAAAATGGTTCTGTTTTCTAAAGATTTATTGTAAACAATGTTGTTTAAGGCTAAGTCAACATGTAGTGATCACACTTGTAACTGAAATATCATTGTAATCGGTTGATTTTGCCAGAACAATGTTATTATCCACAAGTTCACCTAAAAACGACATTATTTGCTCAAGACATATTTGAAGTTCAAAGCTGTGGAATCAATGAGTCTGACAAGTTTAATGCTGAGTTACATGTCCTGAAAAGTTGGTGGTTAAAACCACTGGACGGAAAAGGCGGGGTTAGTTTTAAATGAGCCATTCTCACATGCAACATTAGCAAGTCGTTGAACAGTAAATACTGTAAATCCAGTGGCAGTTAAAGGAACCA
This sequence comes from Microchirus variegatus, assembly GCF_963457635.1. NCBI lineage: Eukaryota > Metazoa > Chordata > Actinopteri > Pleuronectiformes > Soleidae > Microchirus > Microchirus variegatus. The sequence goes on from NC_139824.1 coordinate 7,940,683, forward strand.
TGTCTACTGTGAGTGTTGCACCAGGTCTGGTTCAAACTTGTAGCAAATTTCACTATTCTTGTGCAGAGGCAATTTCATAGTCTATGAAGGTTATCTGAGACGTGATTATTGCTGGTTGAAAACTTAACCCAATACCCCGCCTGGATGACTTGAAATACAGTCAGCCAAGGCAATTTTTGTTAGTCTCTCAAGAGACTGTATGGTTTGTTAATAAGAAAAACTCTATCTTTGTCTGTTCTATTGGCGTGTGTCCACCTGTATCTCCCAATCCCGGGCTACCTCTGGTTCTCCTGGTCCTTAGTTGGAGTTTTCGATGTCAATGTTCCCCCTCCCGGACAACGTTCAGGCACACTTGAGGTGGTTCTTCTGGTCGGCAAGGCCTTGGATCCTACAGGATCCTCTTTGAAAATGGTTCTGTTTTCTAAAGATTTATTGCAAACAATGTTGTTTAAGGCTAAGTCAACATGTAGTGATCACACTTGTAACTGAAATATCATTGTAATCGGTTGATTTTGCCAGAACAATGTTATTATCCACAAGTTCACCTAAAAACGACATTATTTGCTCAAGACATATTTGAAGTTCAAAGCTGTGGAATCAATGAGTCTGACAAGTTTAATGCTGAGTTACATGTCCTGAAAAGTTGGTGGTTAAAACCACTGGACGGAAAAGGCGGGGTTAGTTTTAAATGAGCCATTCTCACATGCAACATTAGCAAGTCGTTGAACAGTAAATACTGTAAATCCAGTGGCAGTTAAAGGAACCATGTCTACTGTGAGTGTTGCACCAGGTCTGGTTCAAACTTGTAGCAAATTTCAGTATTCTTGTGCAGAGGCAATTTCATAGTCTATGAAGGTTATCTGAGACGTGATTATTGCTGGTTGAAAACTTAACCCAATACCCCGCCTGGATGACTTGAAATACAGTCAGCCAAGGCAATTTTTGTTAGTCTCTCAAGAGACTGTATGGTTTGTTAATAAGAAAACTCTATCTTTGTCTGTTCTATTGGCGTGTGTCCACCTGTATCTCCCAATCCCGGGCTACCTCTGGTTCTCCTGGTCCTTAGTTGGAGTTTTCGATGTCCATGTTCCCCCTCCCAGACAACGTTCAGGCACACTTGAGGTGGTTCTTCTGGTCGGCAAGGCCTTGGATCCTACAGGATCCTCTTTGAAAATGGTTCTGTTTTCTAAAGATTTATTGCAAACAATGTTGTTTAAGGCTAAGTCAACATGTAGTGATCACACTTGGAACTGAAATATCATTGTAATCGGTTGATTTTGCCAGAACAATGTTATTATCCACAAGTTCACCTAAAAACGACATTATTTGCTCAAGACATATTTGAAGTTCAAAGCTGTGGAATCAATGAGTCTGACAAGTTTAATGCTGAGTTACATGTCCTGAAAAGTTGGTGGTTAAAACCACTGGACGGAAAAGGCGGGGTTAGTTTTAAATGAGCCATTCTCACATGCAACATTAGCAAGTCGTTGAACAGTAAATACTGTAAATCCAGTGGCAGTTAAAGGAACCATGTCTACTGTGAGTGTTGCACCAGGTCTGGTTCAAACTTGTAGCAAATTTCAGTATTCTTGTGCAGAGGCAATTTCATAGTCTATGAAGGTTATCTGAGACGTGATTATTGCTGGTTGAAAACTTAACCCAATACCCCGCCTGGATGACTTGAAATACAGTCAGCCAAGGCAATTTTTGTTAGTCTCTCAAGAGACTGTATGGTTTGTTAATAAGAAAACTCTATCTTTGTCTGTTCTATTGGCGTGTGTCCACCTGTATCTCCCAATCCCGGGCTACCTCTGGTTCTCCTGGTCCTTAGTTGGAGTTTTCGATGTCAATGTTCCCCCTCCCGGACAACGTTCAGGCACACTTGAGGTGGTTCTTCTGGTCGGCAAGGCCTTGGATCCTACAGGATCCTCTTTGAAAATGGTTCTGTTTTCTAAAGATTTATTGTAAACAATGTTGTTTAAGGCTAAGTCAACATGTAGTGATCACACTTGTAACTGAAATATCATTGTAATCGGTTGATTTTGCCAGAACAATGTTATTATCCACAAGTTCACCTAAAAACGACATTATTTGCTCAAGACATATTTGAAGTTCAAAGCTGTGGAATCAATGAGTCTGACAAGTTTAATGCTGAGTTACATGTCCTGAAAAGTTGGTGGTTAAAACCACTGGACGGAAAAGGCGGGGTTAGTTTTAAATGAGCCATTCTCACATGCAACATTAGCAAGTCGTTGAACAGTAAATACTGTAAATCCAGTGGCAGTTAAAGGGACCATGTCTACTGTGAGTGTTGCACCAGGTCTGGTTCAAACTTGTAGCAAATTTCACTATTCTTGTGCAGAGGCAATTTCATAGTCTATGAAGGTTATCTGAGACGTGATTATTGCTGGTTGAAAACTTAACCCAATACCCCGCCTGGATGACTTGAAATACAGTCAGCCAAGGCAATTTTTGTTAGTCTCTCAAGAGACTGTATGGTTTGTTAATAAGAAAAATCTATCTTTGTCTGTTCTATTGGCGTGTGTCCACCTGTATCTCCCAATCCCGGGCTACCTCTGGTTCTCCTGGTCCTTAGTTGGAGTTTTCGATGTCCATGTTCCCCCTCCCAGACAACGTTCAGGCACACTTGAGGTGGTTCTTCTGGTCGGCAAGGCCTTGGATCCTACAGGATCCTCTTTGAAAATGGTTCTGTTTTCTAAAGATTTATTGCAAACAATGTTGTTTAAGGCTAAGTCAACATGTAGTGATCACACTTGTAACTGAAATATCATTGTAATCGGTTGATTTTGCCAGAACAATGTTATTATCCACAAGTTCACCTAAAAACGACATTATTTGCTCAAGACATATTTGAAGTTCAAAGCTGTGGAATCAATGAGTCTGACAAGTTTAATGCTGAGTTACATGTCCTGAAAAGTTGGTGGTTAAAACCACTGGACGGAAAAGGCGGGGTTAGTTTTAAATGAGCCATTCTCACATGCAACATTAGCAAGTCGTTGAACAGTAAATACTGTAAATCCAGTGGCAGTTAAAGGGACCATGTCTACTGTGAGTGTTGCACCAGGTCTGGTTCAAACTTGTAGCAAATTTCAGTATTCTTGTGCAGAGGCAATTTCATAGTCTATGAAGGTTATCTGAGACGTGATTATTGCTGGTTGAAAACTTAACCCAATACCCCGCCTGGATGACTTGAAATACAGTCAGCCAAGGCAATTTTTGTTAGTCTCTCAAGAGACTGTATGGTTTGTTAATAAGAAAACTCTATCTTTGTCTGTTCTATTGGCGTGTGTCCACCTGTATCTCCCAATCCCGGGCTACCTCTGGTTCTCCTGGTCCTTAGTTGGAGTTTTCGATGTCCATGTTCCCCCTCCCAGACAACGTTCAGGCACACTTGAGGTGGTTCTTCTGGTCGGCAAGGCCTTGGATCCTACAGGATCCTCTTTGAAAATGGTTCTGTTTTCTAAAGATTTATTGCAAACAATGTTGTTTAAGGCTAAGTCAACATGTAGTGATCACACTTGTAACTGAAATATCATTGTAATCGGTTGATTTTGCCAGAACAATGTTATTATCCACAAGTTCACCTAAAAACGACATTATTTGCTCAAGACATATTTGAAGTTCAAAGCTGTGGAATCAATGAGTCTGACAAGTTTAATGCTGAGTTACATGTCCTGAAAAGTTGGTGGTTAAAACCACTGGACGGAAAAGGCGGGGTTAGTTTTAAATGAGCCATTCTCACATGCAACATTAGCAAGTCGTTGAACAGTAAATACTGTAAATCCAGTGGCAGTTAAAGGAACCATGTCTACTGTGAGTGTTGCACCAGGTCTGGTTCAAACTTGTAGCAAATTTCAGTATTCTTGTGCAGAGGCAATTTCATAGTCTATGAAGGTTATCTGAGACGTGATTATTGCTGGTTGAAAACTTAACCCAATACCCCGCCTGGATGACTTGAAATACAGTCAGCCAAGGCAATTTTTGTTAGTCTCTCAAGAGACTGTATGGTTTGTTAATAAGAAAACTCTATCTTTGTCTGTTCTATTGGCGTGTGTCCACCTGTATCTCCCAATCCCGGGCTACCTCTGGTTCTCCTGGTCCTTAGTTGGAGTTTTCGATGTCCATGTTCCCCCTCCCAGACAACGTTCAGGCACACTTGAGGTGGTTCTTCTGGTCGGCAAGGCCTTGGATCCTACAGGATCCTCTTTGAAAATGGTTCTGTTTTCTAAAGATTTATTGCAAACAATGTTGTTTAAGGCTAAGTCAACATGTAGTGATCACACTTGGAACTGAAATATCATTGTAATCGGTTGATTTTGCCAGAACAATGTTATTATCCACAAGTTCACCTAAAAACGACATTATTTGCTCAAGACATATTTGAAGTTCAAAGCTGTGGAATCAATGAGTCTGACAAGTTTAATGCTGAGTTACATGTCCTGAAAAGTTGGTGGTTAAAACCACTGGACGGAAAAGGCGGGGTTAGTTTTAAATGAGCCATTCTCACATGCAACATTAGCAAGTCGTTGAACAGTAAATACTGTAAATCCAGTGGCAGTTAAAGGAACCATGTCTACTGTGAGTGTTGCACCAGGTCTGGTTCAAACTTGTAGCAAATTTCAGTATTCTTGTGCAGAGGCAATTTCATAGTCTATGAAGGTTATCTGAGACGTGATTATTGCTGGTTGAAAACTTAACCCAATACCCCGCCTGGATGACTTGAAATACAGTCAGCCAAGGCAATTTTTGTTAGTCTCTCAAGAGACTGTATGGTTTGTTAATAAGAAAACTCTATCTTTGTCTGTTCTATTGGCGTGTGTCCACCTGTATCTCCCAATCCCGGGCTACCTCTGGTTCTCCTGGTCCTTAGTTGGAGTTTTCGATGTCAATGTTCCCCCTCCCGGACAACGTTCAGGCACACTTGAGGTGGTTCTTCTGGTCGGCAAGGCCTTGGATCCTACAGGATCCTCTTTGAAAATGGTTCTGTTTTCTAAAGATTTATTGTAAACAATGTTGTTTAAGGCTAAGTCAACATGTAGTGATCACACTTGTAACTGAAATATCATTGTAATCGGTTGATTTTGCCAGAACAATGTTATTATCCACAAGTTCACCTAAAAACGACATTATTTGCTCAAGACATATTTGAAGTTCAAAGCTGTGGAATCAATGAGTCTGACAAGTTTAATGCTGAGTTACATGTCCTGAAAAGTTGGTGGTTAAAACCACTGGACGGAAAAGGCGGGGTTAGTTTTAAATGAGCCATTCTCACATGCAACATTAGCAAGTCGTTGAACAGTAAATACTGTAAATCCAGTGGCAGTTAAAGGGACCATGTCTACTGTGAGTGTTGCACCAGGTCTGGTTCAAACTTGTAGCAAATTTCAGTATTCTTGTGCAGAGGCAATTTCATAGTCTATGAAGGTTATCTGAGACGTGATTATTGCTGGTTGAAAACTTAACCCAATACCCCGCCTGGATGACTTGAAATACAGTCAGCCAAGGCAATTTTTGTTAGTCTCTCAAGAGACTGTATGGTTTGTTAATAAGAAAAATCTATCTTTGTCTGTTCTATTGGCGTGTGTCCACCTGTATCTCCCAATCCCGGGCTACCTCTGGTTCTCCTGGTCCTTAGTTGGAGTTTTCGATGTCCATGTTCCCCCTCCCAGACAACGTTCAGGCACACTTGAGGTGGTTCTTCTGGTCGGCAAGGCCTTGGATCCTACAGGATCCTCTTTGAAAATGGTTCTGTTTTCTAAAGATTTATTGCAAACAATGTTGTTTAAGGCTAAGTCAACATGTAGTGATCACACTTGTAACTGAAATATCATTGTAATCGGTTGATTTTGCCAGAACAATGTTATTATCCACAAGTTCACCTAAAAACGACATTATTTGCTCAAGACATATTTGAAGTTCAAAGCTGTGGAATCAATGAGTCTGACAAGTTTAATGCTGAGTTACATGTCCTGAAAAGTTGGTGGTTAAAACCACTGGACGGAAAAGGCGGGGTTAGTTTTAAATGAGCCATTCTCACATGCAACATTAGCAAGTCGTTGAACAGTAAATACTGTAAATCCAGTGGCAGTTAAAGGAACCATGTCTACTGTGAGTGTTGCACCAGGTCTGGTTCAAACTTGTAGCAAATTTCACTATTCTTGTGCAGAGGCAATTTCATAGTCTATGAAGGTTATCTGAGACGTGATTATTGCTGGTTGAAAACTTAACCCAATACCCCGCCTGGATGACTTGAAATACAGTCAGCCAAGGCAATTTTTGTTAGTCTCTCAAGAGACTGTATGGTTTGTTAATAAGAAAACTCTATCTTTGTCTGTTCTATTGGCGTGTGTCCACCTGTATCTCCCAATCCCGGGCTACCTCTGGTTCTCCTGGTCCTTAGTTGGAGTTTTCGATGTCAATGTTCCCCCTCCCGGACAACGTTCAGGCACACTTGAGGTGGTTCTTCTGGTCGGCAAGGCCTTGGATCCTACAGGATCCTCTTTGAAAATGGTTCTGTTTTCTAAAGATTTATTGTAAACAATGTTGTTTAAGGCTAAGTCAACATGTAGTGATCACACTTGTAACTGAAATATCATTGTAATCGGTTGATTTTGCCAGAACAATGTTATTATCCACAAGTTCACCTAAAAACGACATTATTTGCTCAAGACATATTTGAAGTTCAAAGCTGTGGAATCAATGAGTCTGACAAGTTTAATGCTGAGTTACATGTCCTGAAAAGTTGGTGGTTAAAACCACTGGACGGAAAAGGCGGGGTTAGTTTTAAATGAGCCATTCTCACATGCAACATTAGCAAGTCGTTGAACAGTAAATACTGTAAATCCAGTGGCAGTTAAAGGAACCATGTCTACTGTGAGTGTTGCACCAGGTCTGGTTCAAACTTGTAGCCAATTTCAGTATTCTTGTGCAGAGGCAATTTCATAGTCTATGAAGGTTATCTGAGACGTGATTATTGCTGGTTGAAAACTTAACCCAATACCCCGCCTGGATGACTTGAAATACAGTCAGCCAAGGCAATTTTTGTTAGTCTCTCAAGAGACTGTATGGTTTGTTAATAAGAAAAAATCTATCTTTGTCTGTTCTATTGGCGTGTGTCCACCTGTATCTCCCAATCCCGGGCTACCCCTGGTTCTCCTGGTCCTTAGTTGGAGTTTTCGATGTCCATGTTCCCCCTCCCAGACAACGTTCAGGCACACTTGAGGTGGTTCTTCTGGTCGGCAAGGCCTTGGATCCTACAGGATCCTCTTTGAAAATGGTTCTGTTTTCTAAAGATTTATTGCAAACAATGTTGTTTAAGGCTAAGTCAACATGTAGTGATCACACTTGTAACTGAAATATCATTGTAATCGGTTGATTTTGCCAGAACAATGTTATTATCCACAAGTTCACCTAAAAACGACATTATTTGCTCAAGACATATTTGAAGTTCAAAGCTGTGGAATCAATGAGTCTGACAAGTTTAATGCTGAGTTACATGTCCTGAAAAGTTGGTGGTTAAAACCACTGGACGGAAAAGGCGGGGTTAGTTTTAAATGAGCCATTCTCACATGCAACATTAGCAAGTCGTTGAACAGTAAATACTGTAAATCCAGTGGCAGTTAAAGGGACCATGTCTACTGTGAGTGTTGCACCAGGTCTGGTTCAAACTTGTAGCAAATTTCAGTATTCTTGTGCAGAGGCAATTTCATAGTCTATGAAGGTTATCTGAGACGTGATTATTGCTGGTTGAAAACTTAACCCAATACCCCGCCTGGATGACTTGAAATACAGTCAGCCAAGGCAATTTTTGTTAGTCTCTCAAGAGACTGTATGGTTTGTTAATAAGAAAACTCTATCTTTGTCTGTTCTATTGGCGTGTGTCCACCTGTATCTCCCAATCCCGGGCTACCTCTGGTTCTCCTGGTCCTTAGTTGGAGTTTTCGATGTCCATGTTCCCCCTCCCAGACAACGTTCAGGCACACTTGAGGTGGTTCTTCTGGTCGGCAAGGCCTTGGATCCTACAGGATCCTCTTTGAAAATGGTTCTGTTTTCTAAAGATTTATTGCAAACAATGTTGTTTAAGGCTAAGTCAACATGTAGTGATCACACTTGGAACTGAAATATCATTGTAATCGGTTGATTTTGCCAGAACAATGTTATTATCCACAAGTTCACCTAAAAACGACATTATTTGCTCAAGACATATTTGAAGTTCAAAGCTGTGGAATCAATGAGTCTGACAAGTTTAATGCTGAGTTACATGTCCTGAAAAGTTGGTGGTTAAAACCACTGGACGGAAAAGGCGGGGTTAGTTTTAAATGAGCCATTCTCACATGCAACATTAGCAAGTCGTTGAACAGTAAATACTGTAAATCCAGTGGCAGTTAAAGGAACCATGTCTACTGTGAGTGTTGCACCAGGTCTGGTTCAAACTTGTAGCAAATTTCAGTATTCTTGTGCAGAGGCAATTTCATAGTCTATGAAGGTTATCTGAGACGTGATTATTGCTGGTTGAAAACTTAACCCAATACCCCGCCTGGATGACTTGAAATACAGTCAGCCAAGGCAATTTTTGTTAGTCTCTCAAGAGACTGTATGGTTTGTTAATAAGAAAACTCTATCTTTGTCTGTTCTATTGGCGTGTGTCCACCTGTATCTCCCAATCCCGGGCTACCTCTGGTTCTCCTGGTCCTTAGTTGGAGTTTTCGATGTCAATGTTCCCCCTCCCGGACAACGTTCAGGCACACTTGAGGTGGTTCTTCTGGTCGGCAAGGCCTTGGATCCTACAGGATCCTCTTTGAAAATGGTTCTGTTTTCTAAAGATTTATTGTAAACAATGTTGTTTAAGGCTAAGTCAACATGTAGTGATCACACTTGTAACTGAAATATCATTGTAATTGGTTGATTTTGCCAGAACAATGTTATTATCCACAAGTTCACCTAAAAACGACATTATTTGCTCAAGACATATTTGAAGTTCAAAGCTGTGGAATCAATGAGTCTGACAAGTTTAATGCTGAGTTACATGTCCTGAAAAGTTGGTGGTTAAAACCACTGGACGGAAAAGGCGGGGTTAGTTTTAAATGAGCCATTCTCACATGCAACATTAGCAAGTCGTTGAACAGTAAATACTGTAAATCCAGTGGCAGTTAAAGGGACCATGTCTACTGTGAGTGTTGCACCAGGTCTGGTTCAAACTTGTAGCAAATTTCAGTATTCTTGTGCAGAGGCAATTTCATAGTCTATGAAGGTTATCTGAGACGTGATTATTGCTGGTTGAAAACTTAACCCAATACCCCGCCTGGATGACTTGAAATACAGTCAGCCAAGGCAATTTTTGTTAGTCTCTCAAGAGACTGTATGGTTTGTTAATAAGAAAAATCTATCTTTGTCTGTTCTATTGGCGTGTGTCCACCTGTATCTCCCAATCCCGGGCTACCTCTGGTTCTCCTGGTCCTTAGTTGGAGTTTTCGATGTCCATGTTCCCCCTCCCAGACAACGTTCAGGCACACTTGAGGTGGTTCTTCTGGTCGGCAAGGCCTTGGATCCTACAGGATCCTCTTTGAAAATGGTTCTGTTTTCTAAAGATTTATTGCAAACAATGTTGTTTAAGGCTAAGTCAACATGTAGTGATCACACTTGTAACTGAAATATCATTGTAATCGGTTGATTTTGCCAGAACAATGTTATTATCCACAAGTTCACCTAAAAACGACATTATTTGCTCAAGACATATTTGAAGTTCAAAGCTGTGGAATCAATGAGTCTGACAAGTTTAATGCTGAGTTACATGTCCTGAAAAGTTGGTGGTTAAAACCACTGGACGGAAAAGGCGGGTTTAGTTTTAAATGAGCCATTCTCACATGCAACATTAGCAAGTCGTTGAACAGTAAATACTGTAAATCCAGTGGCAGTTAAAGGGACCATGTCTACTGTGAGTGTTGCACCAGGTCTGGTTCAAACTTGTAGCAAATTTCAGTATTCTTGTGCAGAGGCAATTTCATAGTCTATGAAGGTTATCTGAGACGTGATTATTGCTGGTTGAAAACTTAACCCAATACCCCGCCTGGATGACTTGAAATACAGTCAGCCAAGGCAATTTTTGTTAGTCTCTCAAGAGACTGTATGGTTTGTTAATAAGAAAACTCTATCTTTGTCTGTTCTATTGGCGTGTGTCCACCTGTATCTCCCAATCCCGGGCTACCTCTGGTTCTCCTGGTCCTTAGTTGGAGTTTTCGATGTCAATGTTCCCCCTCCCGGACAACGTTCAGGCACACTTGAGGTGGTTCTTCTGGTCGGCAAGGCCTTGGATCCTACAGGATCCTCTTTGAAAATGGTTCTGTTTTCTAAAGATTTATTGCAAACAATGTTGTTTAAGGCTAAGTCAACATGTAGTGATCACACTTGGAACTGAAATATCATTGTAATCGGTTGATTTTGCCAGAACAATGTTATTATCCACAAGTTCACCTAAAAACGACATTATTTGCTCAAGACATATTTGAAGTTCAAAGCTGTGGAATCAATGAGTCTGACAAGTTGAATGCTGAGTTACATGTCCTGAAAAGTTGGTGGTTAAAACCACTGGACGGAAAAGGCGGGGTTAGTTTTAAATGAGCCATTCTCACATGCAACATTAGCAAGTCGTTGAACAGTAAATACTGTAAATCCAGTGGCAGTTAAAGGAACCATGTCTACTGTGAGTGTTGCACCAGGTCTGGTTCAAACTTGTAGCAAATTTCAGTATTCTTGTGCAGAGGCAATTTCATAGTCTATGAAGGTTATCTGAGACGTGATTATTGCTGGTTGAAAACTTAACCCAATACCCCGCCTGGATGACTTGAAATACAGTCAGCCAAGGCAATTTTTGTTAGTCTCTCAAGAGACTGTATGGTTTGTTAATAAGAAAACTCTATCTTTGTCTGTTCTATTGGCGTGTGTCCACCTGTATCTCCCAATCCCGGGCTACCTCTGGTTCTCCTGGTCCTTAGTTGGAGTTTTCGATGTCAATGTTCCCCCTCCCGGACAACGTTCAGGCACACTTGAGGTGGTTCTTCTGGTCGGCAAGGCCTTGGATCCTACAGGATCCTCTTTGAAAATGGTTCTGTTTTCTAAAGATTTATTGTAAACAATGTTGTTTAAGGCTAAGTCAACATGTAGTGATCACACTTGTAACTGAAATATCATTGTAATCGGTTGATTTTGCCAGAACAATGTTATTATCCACAAGTTCACCTAAAAACGACATTATTTGCTCAAGACATATTTGAAGTTCAAAGCTGTGGAATCAATGAGTCTGACAAGTTTAATGCTGAGTTACATGTCCTGAAAAGTTGGTGGTTAAAACCACTGGACGGAAAAGGCGGGGTTAGTTTTAAATGAGCCATTCTCACATGCAACATTAGCAAGTCGTTGAACAGTAAATACTGTAAATCCAGTGGCAGTTAAAGGAACCATGTCTACTGTGAGTGTTGCACCAGGTCTGGTTCAAACTTGTAGCAAATTTCAGTATTCTTGTGCAGAGGCAATTTCATAGTCTATGAAGGTTATCTGAGACGTGATTATTGCTGGTTGAAAACTTAACCCAATACCCCGCCTGGATGACTTGAAATACAGTCAGCCAAGGCAATTTTTGTTAGTCTCTCAAGAGACTGTATGGTTTGTTAATAAGAAAAAATCTATCTTTGTCTGTTCTATTGGCGTGTGTCCACCTGTATCTCCCAATCCCGGGCTACCCCTGGTTCTCCTGGTCCTTAGTTGGAGTTTTCGATGTCCATGTTCCCCCTCCCAGACAACGTTCAGGCACACTTGAGGTGGTTCTTCTGGTCGGCAAGGCCTTGGATCCTACAGGATCCTCTTTGAAAATGGTTCTGTTTTCTAAAGATTTATTGCAAACAATGTTGTTTAAGGCTAAGTCAACATGTAGTGATCACACTTGTAACTGAAATATCATTGTAATCGGTTGATTTTGCCAGAACAATGTTATTATCCACAAGTTCACCTAAAAACGACATTATTTGCTCAAGACATATTTGAAGTTCAAAGCTGTGGAATCAATGAGTCTGACAAGTTTAATGCTGAGTTACATGTCCTGAAAAGTTGGTGGTTAAAACCACTGGACGGAAAAGGCGGGGTTAGTTTTAAATGAGCCATTCTCACATGCAACATTAGCAAGTCGTTGAACAGTAAATACTGTAAATCCAGTGGCAGTTAAAGGGACCATGTCTACTGTGAGTGTTGCACCAGGTCTGGTTCAAACTTGTAGCAAATTTCAGTATTCTTGTGCAGAGGCAATTTCATAGTCTATGAAGGTTATCTGAGACGTGATTATTGCTGGTTGAAAACTTAACCCAATACCCCGCCTGGATGACTTGAAATACAGTCAGCCAAGGCAATTTTTGTTAGTCTCTCAAGAGACTGTATGGTTTGTTAATAAGAAAACTCTATCTTTGTCTGTTCTATTGGCGTGTGTCCACCTGTATCTCCCAATCCCGGGCTACCTCTGGTTCTCCTGGTCCTTAGTTGGAGTTTTCGATGTCCATGTTCCCCCTCCCAGACAACGTTCAGGCACACTTGAGGTGGTTCTTCTGGTCGGCAAGGCCTTGGATCCTACAGGATCCTCTTTGAAAATGGTTCTGTTTTCTAAAGATTTATTGCAAACAATGTTGTTTAAGGCTAAGTCAACATGTAGTGATCACACTTGGAACTGAAATATCATTGTAATCGGTTGATTTTGCCAGAACAATGTTATTAACCACAAGTTCACCTAAAAACGACATTATTTGCTCAAGACATATTTGAAGTTCAAAGCTGTGGAATCAATGAGTCTGACAAGTTTAATGCTGAGTTACATGTCCTGAAAAGTTGGTGGTTAAAACCACTGGACGGAAAAGGCGGGGTTAGTTTTAAATGAGCCATTCTCACATGCAACATTAGCAAGTCGTTGAACAGTAAATACTGTAAATCCAGTGGCAGTTAAAGGAACCATGTCTACTGTGAGTGTTGCACCAGGTCTGGTTCAAACTTGTAGCAAATTTCAGTATTCTTGTGCAGAGGCAATTTCATAGTCTATGAAGGTTATCTGAGACGTGATTATTGCTGGTTGAAAACTTAACCCAATACCCCGCCTGGATGACTTGAAATACAGTCAGCCAAGGCAATTTTTGTTAGTCTCTCAAGAGACTGTATGGTTTGTTAATAAGAAAACTCTATCTTTGTCTGTTCTATTGGCGTGTGTCCACCTGTATCTCCCAATCCCGGGCTACCTCTGGTTCTCCTGGTCCTTAGTTGGAGTTTTCGATGTCAATGTTCCCCCTCCCGGACAACGTTCAGGCACACTTGAGGTGGTTCTTCTGGTCGGCAAGGCCTTGGATCCTACAGGATCCTCTTTGAAAATGGTTCTGTTTTCTAAAGATTTATTGTAAACAATGTTGTTTAAGGCTAAGTCAACATGTAGTGATCACACTTGTAACTGAAATATCATTGTAATCGGTTGATTTTGCCAGAACAATGTTATTATCCACAAGTTCACCTAAAAACGACATTATTTGCTCAAGACATATTTGAAGTTCAAAGCTGTGGAATCAATGAGTCTGACAAGTTTAATGCTGAGTTACATGTCCTGAAAAGTTGGTGGTTAAAACCACTGGACGGAAAAGGCGGGGTTAGTTTTAAATGAGCCATTCTCACATGCAACATTAGCAAGTCGTTGAACAGTAAATACTGTAAATCCAGTGGCAGTTAAAGGGACCATGTCTACTGTGAGTGTTGCACCAGGTCTGGTTCAAACTTGTAGCAAATTTCAGTATTCTTGTGCAGAGGCAATTTCATAGTCTATGAAGGTTATCTGAGACGTGATTATTGCTGGTTGAAAACTTAACCCAATACCCCGCCTGGATGACTTGAAATACAGTCAGCCAAGGCAATTTTTGTTAGTCTCTCAAGAGACTGTATGGTTTGTTAATAAGAAAAATCTATCTTTGTCTGTTCTATTGGCGTGTGTCCACCTGTATCTCCCAATCCCGGGCTACCTCTGGTTCTCCTGGTCCTTAGTTGGAGTTTTCGATGTCCATGTTCCCCCTCCCAGACAACGTTCAGGCACACTTGAGGTGGTTCTTCTGGTCGGCAAGGCCTTGGATCCTACAGGATCCTCTTTGAAAATGGTTCTGTTTTCTAAAGATTTATTGCAAACAATGTTGTTTAAGGCTAAGTCAACATGTAGTGATCACACTTGTAACTGAAATATCATTGTAATCGGTTGATTTTGCCAGAACAATGTTATTATCCACAAGTTCACCTAAAAACGACATTATTTGCTCAAGACATATTTGAAGTTCAAAGCTGTGGAATCAATGAGTCTGACAAGTTTAATGCTGAGTTACATGTCCTGAAAAGTTGGTGGTTAAAACCACTGGACGGAAAAGGCGGGGTTAGTTTTAAATGAGCCATTCTCACATGCAACATTAGCAAGTCGTTGAACAGTAAATACTGTAAATCCAGTGGCAGTTAAAGGAACCATGTCTACTGTGAGTGTTGCACCAGGTCTGGTTCAAACTTGTAGCAAATTTCAGTATTCTTGTGCAGAGGCAATTTCATAGTCTATGAAGGTTATCTGAGACGTGATTATTGCTGGTTGAAAACTTAACCCAATACCCCGCCTGGATGACTTGAAATACAGTCAGCCAAGGCAATTTTTGTTAGTCTCTCAAGAGACTGTATGGTTTGTTAATAAGAAAAATCTATCTTTGTCTGTTCTATTGGCGTGTGTCCACCTGTATCTCCCAATCCCGGGCTACCTCTGGTTCTCCTGGTCCTTAGTTGGAGTTTTCGATGTCCATGTTCCCCCTCCCAGACAACGTTCAGGCACACTTGAGGTGGTTCTTCTGGTCGGCAAGGCCTTGGATCCTACAGGATCCTCTTTGAAAATGGTTCTGTTTTCTAAAGATTTATTGCAAACAATGTTGTTTAAGGCTAAGTCAACATGTAGTGATCACACTTGTAACTGAAATATCATTGTAATCGGTTGATTTTGCCAGAACAATGTTATTATCCACAAGTTCACCTAAAAACGACATTATTTGCTCAAGACATATTTGAAGTTCAAAGCTGTGGAATCAATGAGTCTGACAAGTTTAATGCTGAGTTACATGTCCTGAAAAGTTGGTGGTTAAAACCACTGGACGGAAAAGGCGGGTTTAGTTTTAAATGAGCCATTCTCACATGCAACATTAGCAAGTCGTTGAACAGTAAATACTGTAAATCCAGTGGCAGTTAAAGGGACCATGTCTACTGTGAGTGTTGCACCAGGTCTGGTTCAAACTTGTAGCAAATTTCAGTATTCTTGTGCAGAGGCAATTTCATAGTCTATGAAGGTTATCTGAGACGTGATTATTGCTGGTTGAAAACTTAACCCAATACCCCGCCTGGATGACTTGAAATACAGTCAGCCAAGGCAATTTTTGTTAGTCTCTCAAGAGACTGTATGGTTTGTTAATAAGAAAACTCTATCTTTGTCTGTTCTATTGGCGTGTGTCCACCTGTATCTCCCAATCCCGGGCTACCTCTGGTTCTCCTGGTCCTTAGTTGGAGTTTTCGATGTCCATGTTCCCCCTCCCAGACAACGTTCAGGCACACTTGAGGTGGTTCTTCTGGTCGGCAAGGCCTTGGATCCTACAGGATCCTCTTTGAAAATGGTTCTGTTTTCTAAAGATTTATTGCAAACAATGTTGTTTAAGGCTAAGTCAACATGTAGTGATCACACTTGTAACTGAAATATCATTGTAATCGGTTGATTTTGCCAGAACAATGTTATTATCCACAAGTTCACCTAAAAACGACATTATTTGCTCAAGACATATTTGAAGTTCAAAGCTGTGGAATCAATGAGTCTGACAAGTTTAATGCTGAGTTACATGTCCTGAAAAGTTGGTGTTTAAAACCACTGGACGGAAAAAGGCGGGGTTAGTTTTAAATGAGCCATTCTCACATGCAACATTAGCAAGTCGTTGAACAGTAAATACTGTAAATCCAGTGGCAGTTAAAGGAACCATGTCTACTGTGAGTGTTGCACCAGGTCTGGTTCAAACTTGTAGCAAATTTCAGTATTCTTGTGCAGAGGCAATTTCATAGTCTATGAAGGTTATCTGAGACGTGATTATTGCTGGTTGAAAACTTAACCCAATACCCCGCCTGGATGACTTGAAATACAGTCAGCCAAGGCAATTTTTGTTAGTCTCTCAAGAGACTGTATGGTTTGTTAATAAGAAAAATCTATCTTTGTCTGTTCTATTGGCGTGTGTCCACCTGTATCTCCCAATCCCGGGCTACCTCTGGTTCTCCTGGTCCTTAGTTGGAGTTTTCGATGTCCATGTTCCCCCTCCCAGACAACGTTCAGGCACACTTGAGGTGGTTCTTCTGGTCGGCAAGGCCTTGGATCCTACAGGATCCTCTTTGAAAATGGTTCTGTTTTCTAAAGATTTATTGCAAACAATGTTGTTTAAGGCTAAGTCAACATGTAGTGATCACACTTGTAACTGAAATATCATTGTAATCGGTTGATTTTGCCAGAACAATGTTATTATCCACAAGTTCACCTAAAAACGACATTATTTGCTCAAGACATATTTGAAGTTCAAAGCTGTGGAATCAATGAGTCTGACAAGTTTAATGCTGAGTTACATGTCCTGAAAAGTTGGTGGTTAAAACCACTGGACGGAAAAGGCGGGGTTAGTTTTAAATGAGCCATTCTCACATGCAACATTAGCAAGTCGTTGAACAGTAAATACTGTAAATCCAGTGGCAGTTAAAGGAACCATGTCTACTGTGAGTGTTGCACCAGGTCTGGTTCAAACTTGTAGCAAATTTCAGTATTCTTGTGCAGAGGCAATTTCATAGTCTATGAAGGTTATCTGAGACGTGATTATTGCTGGTTGAAAACTTAACCCAATACCCCGCCTGGATGACTTGAAATACAGTCAGCCAAGGCAATTTTTGTTAGTCTCTCAAGAGACTGTATGGTTTGTTAATAAGAAAACTCTATCTTTGTCTGTTCTATTGGCGTGTGTCCACCTGTATCTCCCAATCCCGGGCTACCTCTGGTTCTCCTGGTCCTTAGTTGGAGTTTTCGATGTCCATGTTCCCCCTCCCAGACAACGTTCAGGCACACTTGAGGTGGTTCTTCTGGTCGGCAAGGCCTTGGATCCTACAGGATCCTCTTTGAAAATGGTTCTGTTTTCTAAAGATTTATTGCAAACAATGTTGTTTAAGGCTAAGTCAACATGTAGTGATCACACTTGTAACTGAAATATCATTGTAATCGGTTGATTTTGCCAGAACAATGTTATTATCCACAAGTTCACCTAAAAACGACATTATTTGCTCAAGACATATTTGAAGTTCAAAGCTGTGGAATCAATGAGTCTGACAAGTTTAATGCTGAGTTACATGTCCTGAAAAGTTGGTGGTTAAAACCACTGGACGGAAAAGGCGGGGTTAGTTTTAAATGAGCCATTCTCACATGCAACATTAGCAAGTCGTTGAACAGTAAATACTGTAAATCCAGTTGCAGTTAAAGGGACCATGTCTACTGTGTGTGTTGCACCAGGTCTGGTTCAAACTTGTAGCAAATTTCAGTATTCTTGTGCAGAGGCAATCTCATAGTCTATGAAGGTTATCTGAGACGTGATTATTGCTGGTTGAAAACTTAACCCAATACCCCGCCTGGATGACTTGAAATACAGTCAGCCAAGGCAATTTTTGTTAGTCTCTCAAGAGACTGTATGGTTTGTTAATAAGAAAAATCTATCTTTGTCTGATCTATTGGCGTGTGTCCACCTGTATCTCCCAATCCCGGGCTACATCTGGTTCTACTGGTCCTTAGTTGGAGTTTTCGCTGTCCATGTTCCTCCTCCCAGACAACGTTCAGGCACACATGAAGTGGTTCTTCTGGATGGAAAGGCCTACAGGATCCTCTTTGAAAATGGTTCTGTTTTCTAAAGATTTATTGCAAACAATGTTGTTTAAGGCTAAGTCAACATGTAGTGATCACACTTGTAACTGAAATATCATTGTAATCAGTTGATTTTGCCAGAACAATGTTATTATCCACAAGTTCACCTAAAAACGACATTATTTGCTCAAGACATATTTGAAGTTCAAAGCTGTGGAATCAATGAGTCTGACAAGTTTAATGCTGAGTTACATGTCCTGAAAAGTTGGTGGTTAAAACCACTGGACGGAAAAGGCGGGGTTAGTTTTAAATGAGCCATTCTCACATGCAACATTAGCAAGTCGTTGAACAGTAAATACTGTAAATCCAGTGGCAGTTAAAGGAACCATGTCTACTGTGAGTGTTGCACCAGGTCTGGTTCAAACTTGTAGCCAATTTCAGTATTCTTGTGCAGAGGCAATTTCATAGTCTATGAAGGTTATCTGAGACGTGATTATTGCTGGTTGAAAACTTAACCCAATACCCCGCCTGGATGACTTGAAATACAGTCAGCCAAGGCAATTTTTGTTAGTCTCTCAAGAGACTGTATGGTTTGTTAATAAGAAAACTCTATCTTTGTCTGTTCTATTGGCGTGTCCACCTGTATCTCCCAATCCCGGGCTACCTCTGGTTCTCCTGGTCCTTAGTTGGAGTTTTCGATGTCCATGTTCCCCCTCCCGGACAACGTTCAGGCACACTTGAGGTGGTTCTTCTGGTCGGCAAGGCCTTGGATCCTACAGGATCCTCTTTGAAAATGGTTCTGTTTTCTAAAGATTTATTGTAAACAATGTTTTTAAGGCTAAGTCAACATGTAGTGATCACACTTGTAACTGAAATATCATTGTAATCGGTTGATTTTGCCAGAACAATGTTATTATCCACAAGTTCACCTAAAAACGACATTATTTGCTCAAGACATATTTGAAGTTCAAAGCTGTGGCTACAATGAGTCTGACAAGTTGAATGCTGAGTTACATGTCCTGAAAAGTTGGTGGTTAAAACCACTGGACGGAAAAGGCGGGGTTAGTTTTAAATGAGCCATTCTCACATGCAACATTAGCAAGTCGTTGAACAGTAAATACTGTAAATCCAGTGGCAGTTAAAGGAACCATGTCTACTGTGAGTGTTGCACCAGGTCTGTTTCAAACTTGTAGCAAATTTCAGTATTCTTGTGCAGAGGCAATTTCTTGGTCTATGAAGGTTATCTGAGACGTGATTATTGCTGGTTGAAAACTTAACCCAATACCCCGCCTGGATGACTTGAAATACAGTCAGCCAAGGCAATTTTTGTTAGTCTCTCAAGAGACTGTATGGTTTGTTAATAAGAAAAATCTAACTTTGTCTGTTCTATTGGCGTGTGTCCACCTGTATCTCCCAATCCCGGGCTACATCTGGTTCTACTGGTCCTTAGTTGGAGTTTTCGCTGTCCATGTTCCCCCTCCCAGACAACGTTCAGGCACACATGAAGTGGTTCTTCTGGATGGAAAGGCCTACAGGATCCTCTTTGAAAATGGTTCTGTTTTCTAAAGATTTATTGCAAACAATGTTGTTTAAGGCTAAGTCAACATGTAGTGATCACACTTGTACCTGAAATATCATTGTAATCGGTTGATTTTGCCAGAACAATGTTATTATCCACAAGTTCACCTAAAAACGACATTATTTGCTCAAGACATATTTGAAGTTCAAAGCTGTGGAATCAATGAGTCTGACAAGTTTAATGCTGAGTTACATGTCCTTAAAAGTTGGTGGTTAAAACCACTGGACGGAAAAGGCGGGGTTAGTTTTAAATGAGCCATTCTCACATGCAACATTAGCAAGTCGTTGAACAGTAAATACTGTAAATCCAGTGGCAGTTAAAGGAACCATGTCTACTGTGAGTGTTGCACCAGGTCTGTTTCAAACTTGTAGCAAATTTCAGTATTCTTGTGCAGAGGCAATTTCATAGTCTATGAAGGTTATCTGAGACGTGATTATTGCTGGTTGAAAACTTAACCCAATACCCCGCCTGGATGACTTGAAATACAGTCAGCCAAGGCAATTTTTGTTAGTCTCTCAAGAGACTGTATGGTTTGTTAATAAGAAAAATCTAACTTTGTCTGTTCTATTGGCGTGTGTCCACCTGTATCTCCCAATCCCGGGCAACCTCTGGTTCTCCTGGTCCTTAGTTGGAGTTTTCGATGTCCATGTTCCCCCTCCCAGACAACGTTCAGGCATACTTGAGGTGGTTCTTCTGGTCGGCAAGGCCTTGGATCCTACAGGATCCTCTTTGAAAATGGTTCTGTTTTCTAAAGATTTATTGCAAACAATGTTGTTTAAGGCTAAGTCAACATGTAGTGATCACACTTGTAACTGAAATATCATTGTAATCGGTTGATTTTGCCAGAACAATGTTATTATCCACAAGTTCACCTAAAAACGACATTATTTGCTCAAGACATATTTGAAGTTCAAAGCTGTGGAATCAATGAGTCTGACAAGTTGAATGCTGAGTTACATGTCCTGAAAAGTTGGTGGTTAAAACCACTGGACGGAAAAGGCGGGGTTAGTTTTAAATGAGCCATTCTCACATGCAACATTAGCAAGTCGTTGAACAGTAAATACTGTAAATCCAGTGGCAGTTAAAGGAACCATGTCTACTGTGAGTGTTGCACCAGGTCTGGTTCAAACTTGTAGCAAATTTCAGTATTCTTGTGCAGAGGCAATTTCATAGTCTATGAAGGTTATCTGAGACGTGATTATTGCTGGTTGAAAACTTAACCCAATACCCCGCCTGGATGACTTGAAATACAGTCAGCCAAGGCAATTTTTGTTAGTCTCTCAAGAGACTGTATGGTTTGTTAATAAGAAAACTCTATCTTTGTCTGTTCTATTGGCGTGTGTCCACCTGTATCTCCCAATCCCGGGCTACATCTGGTTCTCCTGGTCCTTAGTTGGAGTTTTCGCTGTCCATGTTCCCCCTCCCAGACAACGTTCAGGCACACATGAAGTGGTTCTTCTGGATGGAAAGGCCTACAGGATCCTCTTTGAAAATGGTTCTGTTTTCTAAAGATTTATTGCAAACAATGTTGTTTAAGGCTAAGTCAACATGTAGTGATCACACTTGTAACTGAAATATCATTGTAATCGGTTGATTTTGCCAGAACAATGTTATTATCCACAAGTTCACCTAAAAACGACATTATTTGCTCAAGACATATTTGAAGTTCAAAGCTGTGGAATCAATGAGTCTGACAAGTTTAATGCTGAGTTACATGTCCTGAAAAGTTGGTGGTTAAAACCACTGGACGGAAAAGGCGGGGTTAGTTTTAAATGAGCCATTCTCACATGCAACATTAGCAAGTCGTTGAACAGTAAATACTGTAAATCCAGTGGCAGTTAAAGGGACCATGTCTACTGTGAGTGTTGCACCAGGTCTGGTCCAAACTTGTAGCAAATTTCAGTATTCTTGTGCAGAGGCAATTTCATAGTCTATGAAGGTTATCTGAGACGTGATTATTGCTGGTTGAAAACTTAACCCAATACCCCGCCTGGATGACTTGAAATACAGTCAGCCAAGGCAATTTTTGTTAGTCTCTCAAGAGACTGTATGGTTTGTTAATAAGAAAACTCTATCTTTGTCTGTTCTATTGGCGTGTGTCCACCTGTATCTCCCAATCCCGGGCTACCTCTGGTTCTCCTGGTCCTTAGTTGGAGTTTTCGATGTCCATGTTCCCCCTCCCGGACAACGTTCAGGCACACTTGAGGTGGTTCTTCTGGTCGGCAAGGCCTTGGATCCTACAGGATCCTCTTTGAAAATGGTTCTGTTTTCTAAAGATTTATTGCAAACAATGTTGTTTAAGGCTAAGTCAACATGTAGTGATCACACTTGTAACTGAAATATCATTGTAATCGGTTGATTTTGCCAGAACAATGTTATTATCCACAAGTTCACCTAAAAACGACATTATTTGCTCAAGACATATTTGAAGTTCAAAGCTGTGGAATCAATGAGTCTGACAAGTTTAATGCTGAGTTACATGTCCTGAAAAGTTGGTGGTTAAAACCACTGGACGGAAAAGGCGGGGTTAGTTTTAAATGAGCCATTCTCACATGCAACATTAGCAAGTCGTTGAACAGTAAATACTGTAAATCCAGTGGCAGTTAAAGGGACCATGTCTACTGTGAGTGTTGCACCAGGTCTGGTTCAAACTTGTAGCAAATTTCAGTATTCTTGTGCAGAGGCAATTTCATAGTCTATGAAGGTTATCTGAGACGTGATTATTGCTGGTTGAAAACTTAACCCAATACCCCGCCTGGATGACTTGAAATACACTCAGCCAAGGCAGTTTTTGTTAGTCTCTCAAGAGACTGTATGGTTTGTTAATAAGAAAAATCTATCTTTGTCTGTTCTATTGGCGTGTGTCCACCTGTATCTCCCAATCCCGGGCTACCTCTGGTTCTCCTGGTCCTTAGTTGGAGTTTTCGATGTCCATGTTCCCCCTCCCGGACAACGTTCAGGCACACTTGAGGTGGTTCTTCTGGTCGGCAAGGCCTTGGATCCTACAGGATCCTCTTTGAAAATGGTTCTGTTTTCTAAAGATTTATTGTAAACAATGTTGTTTAAGGCTAAGTCAACATGTAGTGATCACACTTGTAACTGAAATATCATTGTAATCGGTTGATTTTGCCAGAACAATGTTATTATCCACAAGTTCACCTAAAAACGACATTATTTGCTCAAGACATATTTGAAGTTCAAAGCTGTGGAATCAATGAGTCTGACAAGTTTAATGCTGAGTTACATGTCCTGAAAAGTTGGTGGTTAAAACCACTGGACGGAAAAGGCGGGGTTAGTTTTAAATGAGCCATTCTCACATGCAACATTAGCAAGTCGTTGAACAGTAAATACTGTAAATCCAGTGGCAGTTAAAGGAACCATGTCTACTGTGAGTGTTGCACCAGGTCTGGTTCAAACTTGTAGCAAATTTCAGTATTTTTGTGGAGAGGCAATTTCATAGTCTATGAAGGTTATCTGAGACGTGATTATTGCTGGTTGAAAACTTAACCCAATACCCCGCCTGGATGACTTGAAATACAGTCAGCCAAGGCAATTTTTGTTAGTCTCTCAAGAGACTGTATGGTTTGTTAATAAGAAAACTCTATCTTTGTCTGTTCTATTGGCGTGTGTCCACCTGTATCTCCCAATCCCGGGCTACCTCTGGTTCTCCTGGTCCTTAGTTGGAGTTTTCGATGTCCATGTTCCCCCTCCCGGACAACGTTCAGGCACACTTGAGGTGGTTCTTCTGGTCGGCAAGGCCTTGGATCCTACAGGATCCTCTTTGAAAATGGTTCTGTTTTCTAAAGATTTATTGCAAACAATGTTGTTTAAGGCTAAGTCAACATGTAGTGATCACACTTGTAACTGAAATATCATTGTAATCGGTTGATTTTGCCAGAACAATGTTATTATCCACAAGTTCACCTAAAAACGACATTATTTGCTCAAGACATATTTGAAGTTCAAAGCTGTGGAATCAATGAGTCTGACAAGTTTAATGCTGAGTTACATGTCCTGAAAAGTTGGTGGTTAAAACCACTGGACGGAAAAGGCGGGGTTAGTTTTAAATGAGCCATTCTCACATGCAACATTAGCAAGTCGTTGAACAGTAAATACTGTAAATCCAGTGGCAGTTAAAGGGACCATGTCTACTGTGAGTGTTGCACCAGGTCTGGTTCAAACTTGTAGCAAATTTCAGTATTCTTGTGCAGAGGCAATTTCATAGTCTATGAAGGTTATCTGAGACGTGATTATTGCTGGTTGAAAACTTAACCCAATACCCCGCCTGGATGACTTGAAATACAGTCAGCCAAGGCAATTTTTGTTAGTCTCTCAAGAGACTGTATGGTTTGTTAATAAGAAAAATCTATCTTTGTCTGTTCTATTGGCGTGTGTCCACCTGTATCTCCCAATCCCGGGCTACATCTGGTTCTACTGGTCCTTAGTTGGAGTTTTCGCTGTCCATGTTCCCCCTCCCAGACAACGTTCAGGCACACATGAAGTGGTTCTTCTGGATGGAAAGGCCTACAGGATCCTCTTTGAAAATGGTTTTGTTTTCTAAAGATTTATTGCAAACAATGTTGTTTAAGGCTAAGTCAACATGTAGTGATCACACTTGTAACTGAAATATCATTGTAATCGGTTGATTTTGCCAGAACAATGTTATTATCCACAAGTTCACCTAAAAACGACATTATTTGCTCAAGACATATTTGAAGTTCAAAGCTGTGGAATCAATGAGTCTGACAAGTTTAATGCTGAGTTACATGTCCTGAAAAGTTGGTGGTTAAAACCACTGGACGGAAAAGGCGGGGTTAGTTTTAAATGAGCCATTCTCACATGCAACATTAGCAAGTCGTTGAACAGTAAATACTGTAAATCCAGTGGCAGTTAAAGGGACCATGTCTACTGTGAGTGTTGCACCAGGTCTGGTCCAAACTTGTAGCAAATTTCAGTATTCTTGTGCAGAGGCAATTTCATAGTCTATGAAGGTTATCTGAGACGTGATTATTGCTGGTTGAAAACTTAACCCAATACCCCGCCTGGATGACTTGAAATACAGTCAGCCAAGGCAATTTTTGTTAGTCTCTCAAGAGACTGTATGGTTTGTTAATAAGAAAACTCTATCTTTGTCTGTTCTATTGGCGTGTGTCCACCTGTATCTCCCAATCCCGGGCTACCTCTGGTTCTCCTGGTCCTTAGTTGGAGTTTTCGATGTCCATGTTCCCCCTCCCGGACAACGTTCAGGCACACTTGAGGTGGTTCTTCTGGTCGGCAAGGCCTTGGATCCTACAGGATCCTCTTTGAAAATGGTTCTGTTTTCTAAAGATTTATTGCAAACAATGTTGTTTAAGGCTAAGTCAACATGTAGTGATCACACTTGTAACTGAAATATCATTGTAATCGGTTGATTTTGCCAGAACAATGTTATTATCCACAAGTTCACCTAAAAACGACATTATTTGCTCAAGACATATTTGAAGTTCAAAGCTGTGGAATCAATGAGTCTGACAAGTTTAATGCTGAGTTACATGTCCTGAAAAGTTGGTGGTTAAAACCACTGGACGGAAAAGGCGGGGTTAGTTTTAAATGAGCCATTCTCACATGCAACATTAGCAAGTCGTTGAACAGTAAATACTGTAAATCCAGCGGCAGTTAAAGGGACCATGTCTACTGTGAGTGTTGCACCAGGTCTGGTTCAAACTTGTAGCAAATTTCAGTATTCTTGTGCAGAGGCAATTTCATAGTCTATGAAGGTTATCTGAGACGTGATTATTGCTGGTTGAAAACTTAACCCAATACCCCGCCTGGATGACTTGAAATACACTCAGCCAAGGCAGTTTTTGTTAGTCTCTCAAGAGACTGTATGGTTTGTTAATAAGAAAAATCTATCTTTGTCTGTTCTATTGGCGTGTGTCCACCTGTATCTCCCAATCCCGGGCAACCTCTGGTTCTCCTGGTCCTTAGTTGGAGTTTTCGATGTCCATGTTCCCCCTCCCAGACAACGTTCAGGCATACTTGAGGTGGTTCTTCTGGTCGGCAAGGCCTTGGATCCTACAGGATCCTCTTTGAAAATGGTTCTGTTTTCTAAAGATTTATTGCAAACAATGTTGTTTAAGGCTAAGTCAACATGTAGTGATCACACTTGTAACTGAAATATCATTGTAATCGGTTGATTTTGCCAGAACAATGTTATTATCCACAAGTTCACCTAAAAACGACATTATTTGCTCAAGACATATTTGAAGTTCAAAGCTGTGGAATCAATGAGTCTGACAAGTTGAATGCTGAGTTACATGTCCTGAAAAGTTGGTGGTTAAAACCACTGGACGGAAAAGGCGGGGTTAGTTTTAAATGAGCCATTCTCACATGCAACATTAGCAAGTCGTTGAACAGTAAATACTGTAAATCCAGTGGCAGTTAAAGGAACCATGTCTACTGTGAGTGTTGCACCAGGTCTGGTTCAAACTTGTAGCAAATTTCAGTATTCTTGTGCAGAGGCAATTTCATAGTCTATGAAGGTTATCTGAGACGTGATTATTGCTGGTTGAAAACTTAACCCAATACCCCGCCTGGATGACTTGAAATACAGTCAGCCAAGGCAATTTTTGTTAGTCTCTCAAGAGACTGTATGGTTTGTTAATAAGAAAACTCTATCTTTGTCTGTTCTATTGGCGTGTGTCCACCTGTATCTCCCAATCCCGGGCTACATCTGGTTCTCCTGGTCCTTAGTTGGAGTTTTCGCTGTCCATGTTCCCCCTCCCAGACAACGTTCAGGCACACATGAAGTGGTTCTTCTGGATGGAAAGGCCTACAGGATCCTCTTTGAAAATGGTTCTGTTTTCTAAAGATTTATTGCAAACAATGTTGTTTAAGGCTAAGTCAACATGTAGTGATCACACTTGTAACTGAAATATCATTGTAATCGGTTGATTTTGCCAGAACAATGTTATTATCCACAAGTTCACCTAAAAACGACATTATTTGCTCAAGACATATTTGAAGTTCAAAGCTGTGGAATCAATGAGTCTGACAAGTTTAATGCTGAGTTACATGTCCTGAAAAGTTGGTGGTTAAAACCACTGGACGGAAAAGGCGGGGTTAGTTTTAAATGAGCCATTCTCACATGCAACATTAGCAAGTCGTTGAACAGTAAATACTGTAAATCCAGTGGCAGTTAAAGGGACCATGTCTACTGTGAGTGTTGCACCAGGTCTGGTTCAAACTTGTAGCAAATTTCAGTATTCTTGTGCAGAGGCAATTTCATAGTCTATGAAGGTTATCTGAGACGTGATTATTGCTGGTTGAAAACTTAACCCAATACCCCGCCTGGATGACTTGAAATACACTCAGCCAAGGCAGTTTTTGTTAGTCTCTCAAGAGACTGTATGGTTTGTTAATAAGAAAAATCTATCTTTGTCTGTTCTATTGGCGTGTGTCCACCTGTATCTCCCAATCCCGGGCTACCTCTGGTTCTCCTGGTCCTTAGTTGGAGTTTTCGATGTCCATGTTCCCCCTCCCGGACAACGTTCAGGCACACTTGAGGTGGTTCTTCTGGTCGGCAAGGCCTTGGATCCTACAGGATCCTCTTTGAAAATGGTTCTGTTTTCTAAAGATTTATTGTAAACAATGTTGTTTAAGGCTAAGTCAACATGTAGTGATCACACTTGTAACTGAAATATCATTGTAATCGGTTGATTTTGCCAGAACAATGTTATTATCCACAAGTTCACCTAAAAACGACATTATTTGCTCAAGACATATTTGAAGTTCAAAGCTGTGGAATCAATGAGTCTGACAAGTTTAATGCTGAGTTACATGTCCTGAAAAGTTGGTGGTTAAAACCACTGGACGGAAAAGGCGGGGTTAGTTTTAAATGAGCCATTCTCACATGCAACATTAGCAAGTCGTTGAACAGTAAATACTGTAAATCCAGTGGCAGTTAAAGGAACCATGTCTACTGTGAGTGTTGCACCAGGTCTGGTTCAAACTTGTAGCAAATTTCAGTATTCTTGTGCAGAGGCAATTTCATAGTCTATGAAGGTTATCTGAGACGTGATTATTGCTGGTTGAAAACTTAACCCAATACCCCGCCTGGATGACTTGAAATACAGTCAGCCAAGGCAATTTTTGTTAGTCTCTCAAGAGACTGTATGGTTTGTTAATAAGAAAAATCTATCTTTGTCTGTTCTATTGGCGTGTGTCCACCTGTATCTCCCAATCCCGGGCTACATCTGGTTCTACTGGTCCTTAGTTGGAGTTTTCGCTGTCCATGTTCCCCCTCCCAGACAACGTTCAGGCACACATGAAGTGGTTCTTCTGGATGGAAAGGCCTACAGGATCCTCTTTGAAAATGGTTCTGTTTTCTAAAGATTTATTGCAAACAATGTTGTTTAAGGCTAAGTCAACATGTAGTGATCACACTTGTAACTGAAATATCATTGTAATCGGTTGATTTTGCCAGAACAATGTTATTATCCACAAGTTCACCTAAAAACGACATTATTTGCTCAAGACATATTTGAAGTTCAAAGCTGTGGAATCAATGAGTCTGACAAGTTGAATGCTGAGTTACATGTCCTGAAAAGTTGGTGGTTAAAACCACTGGACGGAAAAGGCGGGGTTAGTTTTAAATGAGCCATTCTCACATGCAACATTAGCAAGTCGTTGAACAGTAAATACTGTAAATCCAGTGGCAGTTAAAGGGACCATGTCTACTGTGAGTGTTGCACCAGGTCTGGTCCAAACTTGTAGCAAATTTCAGTATTCTTGTGCAGAGGCAATTTCATAGTCTATGAAGGTTATCTGAGACGTGATTATTGCTGGTTGAAAACTTAACCCAATACCCCGCCTGGATGACTTGAAATACAGTCAGCCAAGGCAATTTTTGTTAGTCTCTCAAGAGACTGTATGGTTTGTTAATAAGAAAACTCTATCTTTGTCTGTTCTATTGGCGTGTGTCCACCTGTATCTCCCAATCCCGGGCTACCTCTGGTTCTCCTGGTCCTTAGTTGGAGTTTTCGATGTCCATGTTCCCCCTCCCGGACAACGTTCAGGCACACTTGAGGTGGTTCTTCTGGTCGGCAAGGCCTTGGATCCTACAGGATCCTCTTTGAAAATGGTTCTGTTTTCTAAAGATTTATTGCAAACAATGTTGTTTAAGGCTAAGTCAACATGTAGTGATCACACTTGTAACTGAAATATCATTGTAATCGGTTGATTTTGCCAGAACAATGTTATTATCCACAAGTTCACCTAAAAACGACATTATTTGCTCAAGACATATTTGAAGTTCAAAGCTGTGGAATCAATGAGTCTGACAAGTTTAATGCTGAGTTACATGTCCTGAAAAGTTGGTGGTTAAAACCACTGGACGGAAAAGGCGGGGTTAGTTTTAAATGAGCCATTCTCACATGCAACATTAGCAAGTCGTTGAACAGTAAATACTGTAAATCCAGTGGCAGTTAAAGGGACCATGTCTACTGTGAGTGTTGCACCAGGTCTGGTTCAAACTTGTAGCAAATTTCAGTATTCTTGTGCAGAGGCAATTTCATAGTCTATGAAGGTTATCTGAGACGTGATTATTGCTGGTTGAAAACTTAACCCAATACCCCGCCTGGATGACTTGAAATACAGTCAGCCAAGGCAATTTTTGTTAGTCTCTCAAGAGACTGCATGGTTTGTTAATAAGAAAAATCTATCTTTGTCGGTTCTATTGGCGTGTGTCCACCTGCATCTCCCAATCCCGGGCTACCTCAGGTTCTCCTGGTCCTTAGTTGGAGTTTTCGATGTCCATGTTCCCCCTCCCAGACAACGTTCAGGCACACTTGAGGTGGTTCTTCTGGTCGGCAAGGCCTTGGATCCTACAGGATCCTCTTTGAAAATGGTTCTGTTTTCTAAAGATTTATTGCAAACAATGTTGTTTAAGGCTAAGTCAACATGTAGTGATCACACTTGTAACTGAAATATCATTGTAATCGGTTGATTTTGCCAGAACAATGTTATTATCCACAAGTTCACCTAAAAACGACATTATTTGCTCAAGACATATTTGAAGTTCAAAGCTGTGGAATCAATGAGTCTGACAAGTTTAATGCTGAGTTACATGTCCTGAAAAGTTGGTGGTTAAAACCACTGGACGGAAAAGGCGGGGTTAGTTTTAAATGAGCCATTCTCACATGCAACATTAGCAAGTCGTTGAACAGTAAATACTGTAAATCCAGTGGCAGTTAAAGGGACCATGTCTACTGTGAGTGTTGCACCAGGTCTGGTCCAAACTTGTAGCAAATTTCAGTATTCTTGTGCAGAGGCAATTTCATAGTCTATGAAGGTTATCTGAGACGTGATTATTGCTGGTTGAAAACTTAACCCAATACCCCGCCTGGATGACTTGAAATACAGTCAGCCAAGGCAATTTTTGTTAGTCTCTCAAGAGACTGTATGGTTTGTTAATAAGAAAACTCTATCTTTGTCTGTTCTATTGGCGTGTGTCCACCTGTATCTCCCAATCCCGGGCTACCTCTGGTTCTCCTGGTCCTTAGTTGGAGTTTTCGATGTCCATGTTCCCCCTCCCGGACAACGTTCAGGCACACTTGAGGTGGTTCTTCTGGTCGGCAAGGCCTTGGATCCTACAGGATCCTCTTTGAAAATGGTTCTGTTTTCTAAAGATTTATTGCAAACAATGTTGTTTAAGGCTAAGTCAACATGTAGTGATCACACTTGTAACTGAAATATCATTGTAATCGGTTGATTTTGCCAGAACAATGTTATTATCCACAAGTTCACCTAAAAACGACATTATTTGCTCAAGACATATTTGAAGTTCAAAGCTGTGGAATCAATGAGTCTGACAAGTTTAATGCTGAGTTACATGTCCTGAAAAGTTGGTGGTTAAAACCACTGGACGGAAAAGGCGGGGTTAGTTTTAAATGAGCCATTCTCACATGCAACATTAGCAAGTCGTTGAACAGTAAATACTGTAAATCCAGTGGCAGTTAAAGGGACCATGTCTACTGTGAGTGTTGCACCAGGTCTGGTTCAAACTTGTAGCAAATTTCAGTATTCTTGTGCAGAGGCAATTTCATAGTCTATGAAGGTTATCTGAGACGTGATTATTGCTGGTTGAAAACTTAACCCAATACCCCGCCTGGATGACTTGAAATACACTCAGCCAAGGCAGTTTTTGTTAGTCTCTCAAGAGACTGTATGGTTTGTTAATAAGAAAAATCTATCTTTGTCTGTTCTATTGGCGTGTGTCCACCTGTATCTCCCAATCCCGGGCTACCTCTGGTTCTCCTGGTCCTTAGTTGGAGTTTTCGATGTCCATGTTCCCCCTCCCGGACAACGTTCAGGCACACTTGAGGTGGTTCTTCTGGTCGGCAAGGCCTTGGATCCTACAGGATCCTCTTTGAAAATGGTTCTGTTTTCTAAAGATTTATTGTAAACAATGTTGTTTAAGGCTAAGTCAACATGTAGTGATCACACTTGTAACTGAAATATCATTGTAATCGGTTGATTTTGCCAGAACAATGTTATTATCCACAAGTTCACCTAAAAACGACATTATTTGCTCAAGACATATTTGAAGTTCAAAGCTGTGGAATCAATGAGTCTGACAAGTTTAATGCTGAGTTACATGTCCTGAAAAGTTGGTGGTTAAAACCACTGGACGGAAAAGGCGGGGTTAGTTTTAAATGAGCCATTCTCACATGCAACATTAGCAAGTCGTTGAACAGTAAATACTGTAAATCCAGTGGCAGTTAAAGGAACCATGTCTACTGTGAGTGTTGCACCAGGTCTGGTTCAAACTTGTAGCAAATTTCAGTATTTTTGTGCAGAGGCAATTTCATAGTCTATGAAGGTTATCTGAGACGTGATTATTGCTGGTTGAAAACTTAACCCAATACCCCGCCTGGATGACTTGAAATACAGTCAGCCAAGGCAATTTTTGTTAGTCTCTCAAGAGACTGTATGGTTTGTTAATAAGAAAACTCTATCTTTGTCTGTTCTATTGGCGTGTGTCCACCTGTATCTCCCAATCCCGGGCTACCTCTGGTTCTCCTGGTCCTTAGTTGGAGTTTTCGATGTCCATGTTCCCCCTCCCGGACAACGTTCAGGCACACTTGAGGTGGTTCTTCTGGTCGGCAAGGCCTTGGATCCTACAGGATCCTCTTTGAAAATGGTTCTGTTTTCTAAAGATTTATTGCAAACAATGTTGTTTAAGGCTAAGTCAACATGTAGTGATCACACTTGTAACTGAAATATCATTGTAATCGGTTGATTTTGCCAGAACAATGTTATTATCCACAAGTTCACCTAAAAACGACATTATTTGCTCAAGACATATTTGAAGTTCAAAGCTGTGGAATCAATGAGTCTGACAAGTTTAATGCTGAGTTACATGTCCTGAAAAGTTGGTGGTTAAAACCACTGGACGGAAAAGGCGGGGTTAGTTTTAAATGAGCCATTCTCACATGCAACATTAGCAAGTCGTTGAACAGTAAATACTGTAAATCCAGTGGCAGTTAAAGGGACCATGTCTACTGTGAGTGTTGCACCAGGTCTGGTTCAAACTTGTAGCAAATATCAGTATTCTTGTGCAGAGGCAATTTCATAGTCTATGAAGGTTATCTGAGACGTGATTATTGCTGGTTGAAAACTTAACCCAATACCCCGCCTGGATGACTTGAAATACAGTCAGCCAAGGCAATTTTTGTTAGTCTCTCAAGAGACTGCATGGTTTGTTAATAAGAAAAATCTATCTTTGTCTGTTCTATTGGCGTGTGTCCACCTGCATCTCCCAATCCCGGGCTACCTCAGGTTCTCCTGGTCCTTAGTTGGAGTTTTCGATGTCCATGTTCCCCCTCCCAGACAACGTTCAGGCACACTTGAGGTGGTTCTTCTGGTCGGCAAGGCCTTGGATCCTACAGGATCCTCTTTGAAAATGGTTCTGTTTTCTAAAGATTTATTGCAAACAATGTTGTTTAAGGCTAAGTCAACATGTAGTGATCACACTTGGAACTGAAATATCATTGTAATCGGTTGATTTTGCCAGAACAATGTTATTATCCACAAGTTCACCTAAAAACGACATTATTTGCTCAAGACATATTTGAAGTTCAAAGCTGTGGAATCAATGAGTCTGACAAGTTTAATGCTGAGTTACATGTCCTGAAAAGTTGGTGGTTAAAACCACTGGACGGAAAAGGCGGGGTTAGTTTTAAATGAGCCATTCTCACATGCAACATTAGCAAGTCGTTGAACAGTAAATACTGTAAATCCAGTGGCAGTTAAAGGGACCATGTCTACTGTGAGTGTTGCACCAGGTCTGGTTCAAACTTGTAGCAAATTTCAGTATTCTTGTGCAGAGGCAATTTCATAGTCTATGAAGGTTATCTGAGACGTGATTATTGCTGGTTGAAAACTTAACCCAATACCCCGCCTGGATGACTTGAAATACAGTCAGCCAAGGCAATTTTTGTTAGTCTCTCAAGAGACTGTATGGTTTGTTAATAAGAAAAATCTATCTTTGTCTGTTCTATTGGCGTGTGTCCACCTGTATCTCCCAATCCCGGGCTACATCTGGTTCTACTGGTCCTTAGTTGGAGTTTTCGCTGTCCATGTTCCCCCTCCCAGACAACGTTCAGGCACACATGAAGTGGTTCTTCTGGATGGAAAGGCCTACAGGATCCTCTTTGAAAATGGTTCTGTTTTCTAAAGATTTATTGCAAACAATGTTGTTTAAGGCTAAGTCAACATGTAGTGATCACACTTGTAACTGAAATATCATTGTAATCGGTTGATTTTGCCAGAACAATGTTATTATCCACAAGTTCACCTAAAAACGACATTATTTGCTCAAGACATATTTGAAGTTCAAAGCTGTGGAATCAATGAGTCTGACAAGTTTAATGCTGAGTTACATGTCCTGAAAAGTTGGTGGTTAAAACCACTGGACGGAAAAGGCGGGGTTAGTTTTAAATGAGCCATTCTCACATGCAACATTAGCAAGTCGTTGAACAGTAAATACTGTAAATCCAGTGGCAGTTAAAGGGACCATGTCTACTGTGAGTGTTGCACCAGGTCTGGTCCAAACTTGTAGCAAATTTCAGTATTCTTGTGCAGAGGCAATTTCATAGTCTATGAAGGTTATCTGAGACGTGATTATTGCTGGTTGAAAACTTAACCCAATACCCCGCCTGGATGACTTGAAATACAGTCAGCCAAGGCAATTTTTGTTAGTCTCTCAAGAGACTGTATGGTTTGTTAATAAGAAAACTCTATCTTTGTCTGTTCTATTGGCGTGTGTCCACCTGTATCTCCCAATCCCGGGCTACCTCTGGTTCTCCTGGTCCTTAGTTGGAGTTTTCGATGTCCATGTTCCCCCTCCCGGACAACGTTCAGGCACACTTGAGGTGGTTCTTCTGGTCGGCAAGGCCTTGGATCCTACAGGATCCTCTTTGAAAATGGTTCTGTTTTCTAAAGATTTATTGCAAACAATGTTGTTTAAGGCTAAGTCAACATGTAGTGATCACACTTGTAACTGAAATATCATTGTAATCGGTTGATTTTGCCAGAACAATGTTATTATCCACAAGTTCACCTAAAAACGACATTATTTGCTCAAGACATATTTGAAGTTCAAAGCTGTGGAATCAATGAGTCTGACAAGTTTAATGCTGAGTTACATGTCCTGAAAAGTTGGTGGTTAAAACCACTGGACGGAAAAGGCGGGGTTAGTTTTAAATGAGCCATTCTCACATGCAACATTAGCAAGTCGTTGAACAGTAAATACTGTAAATCCAGTGGCAGTTAAAGGGACCATGTCTACTGTGAGTGTTGCACCAGGTCTGGTTCAAACTTGTAGCAAATTTCAGTATTCTTGTGCAGAGGCAATTTCATAGTCTATGAAGGTTATCTGAGACGTGATTATTGCTGGTTGAAAACTTAACCCAATACCCCGCCTGGATGACTTGAAATACACTCAGCCAAGGCAGTTTTTGTTAGTCTCTCAAGAGACTGTATGGTTTGTTAATAAGAAAAATCTATCTTTGTCTGTTCTATTGGCGTGTGTCCACCTGTATCTCCCAATCCCGGGCTACCTCTGGTTCTCCTGGTCCTTAGTTGGAGTTTTCGATGTCCATGTTCCCCCTCCCGGACAACGTTCAGGCACACTTGAGGTGGTTCTTCTGGTCGGCAAGGCCTTGGATCCTACAGGATCCTCTTTGAAAATGGTTCTGTTTTCTAAAGATTTATTGTAAACAATGTTGTTTAAGGCTAAGTCAACATGTAGTGATCACACTTGTAACTGAAATATCATTGTAATCGGTTGATTTTGCCAGAACAATGTTATTATCCACAAGTTCACCTAAAAACGACATTATTTGCTCAAGACATATTTGAAGTTCAAAGCTGTGGAATCAATGAGTCTGACAAGTTTAATGCTGAGTTACATGTCCTGAAAAGTTGGTGGTTAAAACCACTGGACGGAAAAGGCGGGGTTAGTTTTAAATGAGCCATTCTCACATGCAACATTAGCAAGTCGTTGAACAGTAAATACTGTAAATCCAGTGGCAGTTAAAGGAACCATGTCTACTGTGAGTGTTGCACCAGGTCTGGTTCAAACTTGTAGCAAATTTCAGTATTCTTGTGCAGAGGCAATTTCATAGTCTATGAAGGTTATCTGAGACGTGATTATTGCTGGTTGAAAACTTAACCCAATACCCCGCCTGGATGACTTGAAATACAGTCAGCCAAGGCAATTTTTGTTAGTCTCTCAAGAGACTGTATGGTTTGTTAATAAGAAAAATCTATCTTTGTCTGATCTATTGGCGTGTGTCCACCTGTATCTCCCAATCCCGGGCTACATCTGGTTCTACTGGTCCTTAGTTGGAGTTTTCGCTGTCCATGCTCCCCCTCCCAGACAACGTTCAGGCACACATGAAGTGGTTCTTCTGGATGGAAAGGCCTACAGGATCCTCTTTGAAAATGGTTCTGTTTTCTAAAGATTTATTGCAAACAATGTTGTTTAAGGCTAAGTCAACATGTAGTGATCACACTTGTAACTGAAATATCATTGTAATCGGTTGATTTTGCCAGAACAATGTTATTATCCACAAGTTCACCTTAAAACGACATTATTTGCTCAAGACATATTTGAAGTTCAAAGCTGTGGAATCAATGAGTCTGACAAGTTTAATGCTGAGTTACATGTCCTGAAAAGTTGGTGGTTAAAACCACTGGACGGAAAAGGCAGGGTTAGTTTTAAATGAGCCATTCTCACATGCAACATTAGCAAGTCGTTGAACAGTAAATACTGTAAATCCAGGGGCAGTTAAAGGAACCATGTCTACTGTGAGTGTTGCACCAGGTCTGGTTCAAACTTGTAGCAAATTTCAGTATTCTTGTGCAGAGGCAATTTCATAGTCTATGAAGGTTATCTGAGACGTGATTATTGCTGGTTGAAAACTTAACCCAATACCCCGCCTGGATGACTTGAAATACAGTCAGCCAAGGCAATTTTTGTTAGTCTCTCAAGAGACTGTATGGTTTGTTAATAAGAAAAATCTATCTTTGTCTGTTCTATTGGCGTGTGTCCACCTGTATCTCCCAATCCCGGGCTACCTCTGGTTCTCCTGGTCCTTAGTTGGAGTTTTCGATGTCCATGTTCCCCCTCCCAGACAACGTTCAGGCACACATGAAGTGGTTCTTCTGGTCGGAAAGGCCTACAGGATCCTCTTTGAAAATGGTTCTGTTTTCTAAAGATTTATTGCAAACAATGTTGTTTAAGGCTAAGTCAACATGTAGTGATCACACTTGTAACTGAAATATCATTGTAATCGGTTGATTTTGCCAGAACAATGTTATTATCCACAAGTTCACCTAAAAACGACATTATTTGCTCAAGACATATTTGAAGTTCAAAGCTGTGGAATCAATGAGTCTGACAAGTTGAATGCTGAGTTACATGTCCTGAAAAGTTGGTGGTTAAAACCACTGGATGGAAAAGGCGGGGTTAGTTTTAAATGAGCCATTCTCACATGCAACATTAGCAAGTCGTTGAACAGTAAATACTGTAAATCCAGTGGCAGTTAAAGGGACCATGTCTACTGTGAGTGTTGCACCAGGTCTGGT
Organism: Microchirus variegatus; assembly: GCF_963457635.1. Lineage (NCBI taxonomy): Eukaryota > Metazoa > Chordata > Actinopteri > Pleuronectiformes > Soleidae > Microchirus > Microchirus variegatus. Next base: position 7,977,363 of record NC_139824.1, read on the forward strand.
TCAAACTTGTAGCAAATTTCAGTATTCTTGTGCAGAGGCAATTTCATAGTCTATGAAGGTTATCTGAGACGTGATTATTGCTGGTTGAAAACTTAACCCAATACCCCGCCTGGATGACTTGAAATACAGTCAGCCAAGGCAATTTTGTTAGTCTCTCAAGAGACTGTATGGTTTGTTAATAAGAAAAATCTATCTTTGTCGGTTCTATTGGCGTGTGTCCACCTGTATCTCCCAATCCCGGGCTACTTCTGGTTCTCCTGGTCCTTAGTTGGAGTTTTCGATGTCCATGTTCCCCCTCCCAGACAACGTTCAGGCACACTTGAGGTGGTTCTTCTGGTCGGCAAGGCCTTGGATCCTACAGGATCCTCTTTGAAAATGGTTCTGTTTTCTAAAGATTTATTGCAAACAATGTTGTTTAAGGCTAAGTCAACATGTAGTGATCACACTTGTAACTGAAATATCATTGTAATCGGTTGATTTTGCCAGAACAATGTTATTATCCACAAGTTCACCTAAAAACGACATTATTTGCTCAAGACATATTTGAAGTTCAAAGCTGTGGAATCAATGAGTCTGACAAGTTTAATGCTGAGTTACATGTCCTGAAAAGTTGGTGGTTAAAACCACTGGACGGAAAAGTTAGTTTTAAATGAGCCATTCTCACATGCAACATTAGCAAGTCGTTGAACAGTAAATACTGTAAATCCAGTGGCAGTTAAAGGGACCATGTCTACTGTGAGTGTTGCACCAGGTCTGGTTCAAACTTGTAGCAAATTTCAGTATTCTTGTGCAGAGGCAATTTCATAGTCTATGAAGGTTATCTGAGACGTGATTATTGCTGGTTGAAAACTTAACCCAATACCCCGCCTGGATGACTTGAAATACAGTCAGCCAAGGCAATTTTTGTTAGTCTCTCAAGAGACTGTATGGTTTGTTAATAAGAAAAATCTATCTTTGTCTGTTCTATTGGCGCGTGTCCACCTGCATCTCCCAATCCCGGGCTACCTCTGGTTCTCCTGGTCCTTAGTTGGAGTTTTCGATGTCCATGTTCCCCCTCCCAGACAACGTTCAGGCACACTTGAGGTGGTTCTTCTGGTCGGCAAGGCCTTGGATCCTACAGGATCCTCTTTGAAAATGGTTCTGTTTTCTAAAGATTTATTGCAAACAATGTTGTTTAAGGCTAAGTCAACATGTAGTGATCACACTTGTAACTGAAATATCATTGTAATCGGTTGATTTTGCCAGAACAATGTTATTATCCACAAGTTCACCTAAAAACGACATTATTTGCTCAAGACATATTTGAAGTTCAAAGCTGTGGAATCAATGAGTCTGACAAGTTGAATGCTGAGTTACATGTCCTGAAAAGTTGGTGTTTAAAACCACTGGACGGAAAAGGCGGGGTTAGTTTTAAATGAGCCATTCTCACATGCAACATTAGCAAGTCGTTGAACAGTAAATACTGTAAATCCAGTGGCAGTTAAAGGAACCATGTCTACTGTGAGTGTTGCACCAGGTCTGGTTCAAACTTGTAGCAAATTTCAGTATTCTTGTGCAGAGGCAATTTCATAGTCTATGAAGGTTATCTGAGACGTGATTATTGCTGGTTGAAAACTTAACCCAATACCCCGCCTGGATGGCTTGAAATACAGTCAGCCAAGGCAATTTTTGTTAGTCTCTCAAGAGACTGTATGGTTTGTTAATAAGAAAACTCTATCTTTGTCTGTTCTATTGGCGTGTGTCCACCTGTATCTCCCAATCCCGGGCTACCTCTGGTTCTCCTGGTCCTTAGTTGGAGTTTTCGATGTCCATGTTCCCCCTCCCAGACAACGTTCAGGCACACTTGAAGTGGTTCTTCTGGACGGAAAGGCCTTGCATCCTACAGGATCCTCTTTGAAAATGGTTCTGTTTTCTAAAGATTTATTGCAAACAATGTTGTTTAAGGATAAGTCAACATGTAGTGATCACACTTGTAACTGAAATATCATTGTAATCGGTTGATTTTGCCAGAACAATGTTATTATCCACAAGTTCACCTAAACACGACATTATTTGCTCAAGACATATTTGAAGTTCAAAGCTGTGGAATCAATTAGTCTGACAAGTTTAATGCTGAGTTACATGTCCTGAAAAGTTGGTGGTTAAAACCACTGGACGGAAAAGGCGGGGTTAGTTTTAAATGAGCCATTCTCACATGCAACATTAGCAAGTCGTTGAACAGTAAATACTGTAAATCCAGTGGCGGATAAAAAGGAACCATGTCTACTGTGAGTGTTGCACCAGGTCTGGTTCAAACTTGTAGCAAATTTCAGTATTCTTGTGCAGAGGCAATTTCATAGTCTATGAAGGTTATCTGAGACGTGATTATTGCTGGTTGAAAACTTAACCCAATACCCCGCCTGGATGACTTGAAATACAGTCAGCCAAGGCAATTTTTGTAAGTCTCTCAAGAGACTGTATTTTTTTGTCAATAAGAATAAATATATTTTATTTGTTTCATTGAGCAGTACATAATTAACTTCCTCATCCAAGACCCACTTTTTTGGGGGTCCCTGACATTCCTAAACTTACTTGAGTATGTCTCTGCAAACACAAGCACTATATGAATTTTCTTGGTATCAAAAAAAAGATAACACTTGTGCAATTCTACCAGTAGTGTTTCGCAGTAGATGTCACTGTCAGACAAATTGCTGATGGAACCCAACTTAAATGAAGGATTTTGAAGTAAATATCACCTTTGAAAATATTCAGTAGGAGCTTCAAAACTCAAGGAAGTCATGCAACATCATGTAGACATTAGCTCTGTAAAATTCAGTCTAAATTGTTTCTAGTGTCATTTATCACGTCATGTGTTAGTGTATTCTTTCATACCTAACTGTACATTATCCTGTGTGTTTGTACCAGGACAACTTGGATCGTGAGATGAAGGAGGCAGCTAGACAGCGTCGCCTGAGAGAGCTGGAGGAGAAGCGTTTGTCCTGGTCAGGGCCAGACCAGAGCGGGGGGTTTGGTCGTAGCAGCAGCGAGAACGATGTGGAGATGCTCACCAAGGAAGGCCTCCTGGATTTTTTGCAGCAGAGGTCACAGAGTCCACACAGCCCTCTGGGACGCTCTGCCAGCGCCCGCCGCCACCGCCACACCATGACCTCCGTAGCAGACCGTGAACTCCAAGGATATCTCGAGGTATTTGGAGACAGTGGCACTGACTATTCCAAGTTTAACAGTCTACCTCGGTCGGGTCGCCCCGTGCAGAGAAAAACCACGCCGTGGCTCTTAGCTCAGGATGGCAACCGTGAGTTAGGCTGTGACCGACAAGTGACTTCTCCATGTGCGCAAACTGAACCCATCAGCCCGCTCGCCAGATACTCCTCTTGTGGGTTAAATGATAATGACGACGTATACAACAGCAACAACAACAATTACGCATCTGTATCGGAGAGCAGCGCTCTTCCTCGTTCCCTTTTTGTCTTTCAAAAACCCTCCCACCATCCCAACCCAACAATTACCGGCCACATGAATGTTAGTGTGGAGAAACACACTTTAGTTCGAGGCCCTCAAGCTTTTGAACTCCAAAGTCCAAACAATAACAGTAATCATTTGCACCTTATCAACCAGGGGGATGTCATGGTGACAGATTTGGAAAAGGGTAGAAAATCTCCTCCCAAGAATCTGGACAACGTTCCAGGTGATAAACTTTTAGAAAGAAGAGCAAATCCCAAGGTTGCGTGGGAACATAAAGTAGATACTTCTACACAAGTCGGCCCCTCTTCTGACAGAGACAGAGAAGAAGAGGACAATAGCACAGTTTCATCAACAACCTGTGACACACCTCTTCCGCTCGATACCTCTGTATCCAATAAGAAGCCAATGTTTTTCATACTTGACTGCACAGAAACGGACTGCTCCGTCATCTTGGATTATTCAGAGGTCGAAAGCTCTTCTTTGACAAAAGAGGAGCTTCAACTTACAACGACAGACTGCAATAAACATCAGAAGAGCCACCGAGAACCAAGCTCTCTGTCTCCCAACGACCAATCTGTTTCAACGAATGAGCTTTCAGCGCCAAAGTCTGCGGACGCAACATCGATGGCTGCATCTGCGACGACGGAAGAGTGGGACACGGAGAGCTGTGACACCACTGAGGGAAAACAAGGTGCAGACAAAGCTGCAGACACACAGAGAAGTGTCAGAAAACCAGTGCATGCAGCGAGTAAAGCAAACAAAGCAGTTCGTGGTGTGAGGACGCTGACCAGCACCGAGAGTCAGGGCATGAGGAAAGTAGTTCCTATTAGCAAGCTCACGAGGACGGGTAGCAGCAAGTGTGCGGAGAGGACTGTGGTTCATGAGAGCGGGGAGTCACGCCATCCCATTAGAGATCAGAGCACCCCAGCAGCGAGAGGTAGGAGCGAGAAGACGTCACGGCCGCCTCGACACTCCAGTTTGCCTCCTGATGAGTCCAAAGCTCAGAGAGGAAGTAGCCTCCCGGGTGGTATTTCAAGATGGGCACGCGATTTGACTCCGAGGAAGGTTTCCATCAACAAGCCAAGCGCAAAACCTGTGAGGAACATCTCCAAACCTGCTCCTGAGGAGAAAATGTGCCGCTCCACTATGAGAGCCTTGGCCCAAGTGCAAGCTCAGGCCCAGGGTGCAGCGTCCTCCGAGAACAGCTGCTCACATCTAAAAAACACATCCGGTGTCCCCGGCTTCGCCCGCAACACCATCGCCTCGTCCTCCAGGACCAGTAAGGAGCTCCTTGGCCCTCCCTCCGTCCCGTCCACGCCGTCTCGCAGCCCCTCACTCGTGGGTCGACCGTCCTCGGTGAAGCAGAACACGTTATCGCCCACAGTTCGCGGCAGCGAGGAGCGCCCCCACGGGACAAACATGCGACGAGCGCAGAGCGTGAAGGCCACCAGACGAAGCGCCTATCGCAGTGAGACTCCGCCTCCAACTCGCGAGGAGTCGCGCAAGGAGAGCAGCTTTTCCGAAAAGTCTTTGACGGCGCCCAGCAGAAGTGCTAAACCAAGCTGGAAATAAAATTTAAATAAATTAATAAAAACACATGCAGGCGAAAGACAAAGTCAGAAAAGTGACTTCTCTCTTCTTCTTCCTCTCTGTAACATAATCAGAAAAACGAATGAACCTCTCTCACCCTCCAGGTTTGTAGCTGACTCTGGATCAGGTTTACGAATTGCAAAGAACAAAATGCAATGAACACGTTCCATTTCAAGAAAATATACATATATTGTTCGTAACTTTCTTTTTCTGCGTGGGGGGGGGGGGTGTTATTAACTAATCCGACAAATGGCAAAATGGTGTTTTTCCACAGGCGCCTGCTTTGCCTGCTTAGCCGTCTGTGTACCGCGTATGTGCTCGTGTCTGTGATGACGTTGATGTTGAACACTATCGTCTATATAATGCTGCTAATTAGCTCTAACAGTTTGAAGCTCCACGCCGAGTTTCAGTGTCCTTTTGATTCAGGGTTACATGAACTCTTGTACCTTACCTCGCTGCTCTCATGGTGTCTTTGTAGTTTTTGTTGTATTCTCTTTAGCAGAACTCTGCTGCATTATTTGCTCTATTTTCTTATTTTGTTTTTTCTTTTGCTTGATACCTCAGAAAAAAATTGCAGTGGCCTTGAATCAGCAGGCAAAGTAGAATATATTTTTTGGGTTCTGCATGAGAACGATGTAGACAAAATGATCTGATCACTCTGCAACGCCACGTTTTACAATTCCCTGGTATATTATTATTAATATATATATATATATATATATATATATATATATATATATAGACAAAGTCACAGATTATATGACCACAGTGTGTACCAACTGTTGTACGTCTCCTTGCTTGAGTATGTACATGTACTGTAATTTGTAGATCTTGTAGAACTCCTCCATAATATCGTGGAGTAGACGTGCACGAAGGAAATGTTTCCTGTATACTGTAGGCTATAGTACAAGACCAACGCCAACGCTTTGAACGGAAAAAAGCACAGAATGTGTCCGACACAGTGCGGGGAAGTGTCGCCATTTCCACTCTGAGCGTAGTAAAGTAGCATCATCAGCTCTAACTGGACTGAGTTCGGCTCGGCGTCAGTTTGTGTCGTCCAACTTTGTAAAAATATTTTCAAAGACTCTTTCAACCAACGAAAAAAAAAGCTTTAGTCCACTTTCTATGGTTATGTTAATATTAATAGTACAAACACATGTCCGTCCAACACTAACACTCTCTAACTTGTGTTCTACTGTAGCTTTTGTGTTGAGCTCAGACACACTAAAGCTCAATTTATACTTCTGCGTAAAGTGCTCTACGTAGGTTACGGAGACCCCTCTGCGTCGCCTCCGGGTGCACCAAATATTTTTTACGTGTCCGTCACTCTGTCAAGGGACTGTGGAGACGGCAAGGGCTGCGATTGGTCCTCAGGACAGGCCGCGATAACACTGCTCTGTGCCGGCCACTGTGCACACTGAGCGTCCACAGAGGCGGAGCTGATCACAGCCAACAATGTCGCTGCCAAACTATAAATACGTCACATCGTGATACACAAACCACATATTTAGACTCTAAATGGCTAAGTTCTCGCCTCAAATGATCTTAAAACTGCGTTCCGGGACAGAAAAATATTTATTTCAGGTAAGAAACGGCCACTGTTTTAATGTTATTCGGCTGCAACAACGACAACAGTCTTTGTCTCTCAGACGCCATTGCTCACTGTAGCCAAAAGCACAACAACCTTGCGTAGCGACCCCTACTGATCAGGCGTGAAATTGCAGTGCGTATCCGGCACCACGACGGCGAACTATGAAGGCTCGGGGGTCTCTGTGGTTACGCAGTCTGAGAAGTATAATGTGGCCTTTACACACATCTCACTATGCAGCCATTTGTTTTAAACCAGTTCCTCTCTCTTTCTTATCCAAAGATGTCAATGACATGCGATGACAGAGCTAATATTAATTTATATACTGGTAAATTCTGGTGCAGATCTGGATAATTTGATACTTTTAAAGCATAGAAAATATGTTTATCTTTCGGATACTACGCAAGCCCTTTATAACTTTATTATTATGTTACATCACATTATGGTTTTATATCAGTGCTAAGAAAGGTTTTATGTTTTTCTTTCATTGTGCAAAAAGAGGATGAAATTATTTCCAGAAATTTGGATGTAAAACAGTTGTTAAGTATGAGTACTTTTTATTCATTCAGATGGTTGGGAGAGCCTTTGAGAATTTAAAAAAAACAACAACAAAAAGTTATTTATTTTTTCAGGAAAACTAAAACTAATCGAAGTTACTGAAATTGGATAGTGATTCGTTCGAGCAGGGGTGTCAAACTCAAATGACCCGAAGGGCCAATGAACATCTATTCTAGTCAAGAGGGGGCGGGTCCAGCAATATTCTATTATGATGCTGTAATAAAGATATTAATTAAGATATTTCCCAGCAATGTCAAAGTAAACGTGCTTGATCTGATATAAACTTCGAAAAACAGAGAACTAAATGTGAAATTCAGAGAATAATGACATAATCTAATTTAATTAAAACACTGAACAAGCTCATATACAGTGGTTAACACATGTGCGGGCCGCAAGTTTGACACCTCTGTTCGAGGCACAAACCAAGCAGCTGACCTCAGTCCTGTTGACCATTTCACACCACTTGCCTTCAACCTGCATTGTGCCACTGCCTTTAAGGCAAACAGCATTCATTCATTCATTCATTCATTCACAGCAGCACATTAAAGCCTTAAAGCTGAATGTAGCAGATCCATCACCAGTAGAAATGCCTTGACTGTAAAAGGAGAGTAGAAACTTTTCCTTCATTCACTTTGTAAAAACAAAACAAAAACAACAACACATATTTAAAGACATAGTATTTTTCTGACTATCAATATGTTTACATATAGCGTTGAAAATGAAGGGTTTATGGGTGAGGTATACGTGAGAGCGTCCGTGTCTTTTATCTGATGTCTGTCGTGTGCTGACATGCTTCCTCTTCCTCTTCCTCTTCCTTGTTCCTGCAAGTGACGTGAATAAAGCAGTGACACAAAAATATATCCGTGTGACGACATATATGTGGTCAAAAATGTTATCGTGATGGAATCACTCAGTGTCAACGGTTATTAGGATAAAGGTCGAGAAACATTTCACAAAATCATTGATGAGGTTGTTCAAAAATATAGAACATTAACTGTTTTGACACTTGAGCCACTATTTTCCCCCCCAGTGTGAGCAAAGTTGACACAACATGTCCCCCTCTTGTCTGTCCTCAGTGTCCTCAGTGTCCTCAGTGTCCTCAGTGTTCTCAGTGTCCTCAGTGTCCTCCTTCCTTCTCACAACAGAGAGCGTTACAATGGCTGCCCTTTACATTATCTCACACTGACGTGCAGCAGTGGAGCTGCTGTGGAATTTAAACACTTTACTCGCCCCTTTTCATCAACAGCAGGTCCTCGTTGCAGCTCTGTTACCGCGGCAACGGCACAAACAACAATCGCCGCCCCGTAAAAAGCGAAAGGTCGGGGTTGTCCGCAAACTTTTGTTGTGGTAAACTCTTATTGTTACGAGTCACACAACCCACACCTGCTCACAGCGTGTGACTTTAGGATAATTAGAGTCAAATATTTTTATATTATCTTTAAAGTAGATCTTATATGTATTTCCTGTCTTGATTTGGCGTCGTTTTAAATGTCTGAAAATGCAGGAGAGGAATTTGAAAAAAAATACGTGTAGTATCAGCAGTAAAAGAAAGACGATGAAACCATCTTTTTACAACTCATCCTCTTTGTCTTGTTTTATTTTATTTGTTAAAAAAAGTCGAATTTTTCTTTTCTTTTCCTCTTGTTTCCATTTGTGTAATCATGTAATATGTTTGTTTTTGTGCCTCTGTCATCTTCAATTTAATAAAATGTTAATTAATCACAAAAAAAAAAATGAAAATTTGGAGTTGGAAATGCTGACTCAGCATTCCCAACTAATTAAATTATAATCAAGCATTAAAATACTTATTAATATACTTATTTATATCTAATGTTAATATTTTACTGTGAACTTTTGAGAAGGTCAAAATAATCCATGTTCTGTTCCAGTTTACTAAAACCACTAGGGGGCAGCAGAGCACCTTATGAGTCTGTAAACCTGCGCCCTCTGCTTTATTTCTGTGTTTCTCAAAAACACACACACACTCAGTTATTGAACATATTGATTGACAAAAACAAAATAAATAACACAATGTGCTTTTTTTAGTCAGGTTTCACTACTGCACGGAGGCAGAAATCACAATAAAGCAAATAATAGTTATTCTAATTCTTATAATTTATGATGTTTATACCAGTTTTAAGAGTAAATGGATCTATAATATCAAAAAATATTCACCACATTGTAGAATAAAATAAAATAAATTAATGTATATTCTGCTGTATTTTTTTTTTAGAGCATCACAAATGTTTATAGAAAAGAAAACCATCACAGAATATAATCCCAGGGATTATGTGTCAGTACTAATTTAAAACTGATTACGGAAGGATCTGTAGCACATTATTTCTGATTTAGAATCTTGCAAAGTAACTTCAAATATTAGTAATCACACATTTTTTAATATAAACCAACCAGGCTGATAAAAAAACAAGAGGCTGAACATCATGTTATATTTTAATATTACACCCCAAAGAGGAAAAATACAGAATACATAATCCCAGATTGACACTGACCACGTTGTGTTCCAAACCAAAGACGGAGCGCTCTACAGTATGTGCTGCACGGCATTACATGTCAAATGGCTCGTGACTCGCTGCGTTAATCTGTGGAGTGAAATTGCTGTAGCCATCCATGTGTGAGGGATTATGCCCTTCTCAATCCCTCCTTATCCTGCAGCTAAACCCAACACCTGAAGAACTGGATCTCTACTTTCACTTTGCTGTACCTCCACCATCGCCGCTGCCGCTGCTGCAACAGCATTACAATACCATACAGCCACTTTTTTTTTGGTGTTTTTATTTATTCATTTATGTATTTTGGTGGATTAAAACACATCTGCTGCTCGTCAAAGGCGAATGAGTGGGATCAGAGGAAGCAGCAACAGTTTTCCTGCACAGGAAGGAAGTTTACGTAAGTCTATGCTTTTTATTTCTATTTATCTTGCATGTTTATTGTGGGAGTTTGCAATAAAAAACTGTACGTTCTTCTTGATTCTCTCTGACACACTCTTAGAAATAAGGGTTCCAAAAGGGTCCTTCTACGAGGGCTGAGGTTCTACCTGGAACCATTTGCTTTCCCGCAGAAAGGGTTTTTCAAGGGTTCTAGGTAACACTCATGGTTCCAGTAAGAACCATTTTGATCCAGAGAACCCTTTAGAAGCACTTTCCTGAATGAAGGGTTTTAAAAGGGTTCCAGGTGGAACCCTCCAAAAGGGTTCTCCTATGAGGACAAGCTGAAAAACCTTATATGGTTCTACTTTTATTTCTAAGAGTGTACTTAGAGCAAGAACAATGCCAATGTTCATTTGTTTTGCTTTTTAATACCAGATGACAGTCTACACCAGTTATTTCCAAAGACTTTATATATAAAACTTAAGTATATGCATGTTAAACAACATGCATATACTTAAGTTTTTATTAATTATCACACAACTCTTGGATTTGTTACTACATTATGCCTAAATTAGCTCTTGGGACAATTTATATTGTGATGTGGGTCACAGCTGATTCTTCTCACTGCATCAATCTGACCTTCGTCAAATGTTTGCACAAACTTCAAAATGAAAGTACTGAATGAACATGAGTAACATGCCTGGATTTCTCTCTACTACAGAGGACAAAATGTGAATTTAAGAATCAAACAAAAACAAAACGGTCAGCTTTTTGTCCGACAGTTGATTGACACTGACGTTTTCCTCTGTTTTCAGCGCCGACGTGATCAGACCTCAGATCTGATGAGCTGGGAACACGCGAGAGAGACGACAGTGGAAAGTAGGTGGCGCCACACATGCCAAAACATGATTTCAAAACATAAACATGATTTGCAGTCTGCAAAATGTTTTTTTTTATGCAAATATTTTGTCTATACTGTTGTTGTTGGTGAGTTCAGTTTGTTCTTCAGGATTTTATGGCCAGTTGCTTTAGATTTATTACATAGTGCACCTTTAACTTTGTAAACAGAAACTATGCAAAATCAACACAAAACACAATTAAAATCAGGAAGTCATGTGTCCATTCTGTTCTATTCTATTCTATTCTGTTATGCTATATTATATTATATTATGGTATATTATATCATATTATATCATATCATATTATATTATATTACAGTCCAGGGTGTACCCTGCCTATTGCCCTAGATAGTCACAGCACCCCCTGTGACCCTCCGGTGGAGGATAAAGCGGTAGATAATGGATGGATATTATATTATGTTATATTATACTGCATATTGTATATATCTGCACATGTACTGCATATATATCTGTGTACTTTAAGAAAAGGCCTCCTCAGTGGAGTGACTTAGATCTTAACCTTAATTATCGCCTCCTCATCAATTTTTTATGACCAATTTCCTCCTCAACATATGTTCAATTGAACGAGACGATGCGAGGAGACGATGTCCAGCAGCCATTCACAGATCTAATCCCATCATGCTCTGCTGAACTAAGGACAGCAGCAGCAGGTGCAGGCAGCTGTGACCGCTGTGAAATCATCGACCACTGATCCAAAGCTTGTATAATATTTATAGATCAACTATATATGGTCTCATATCAAAGCAAACACTTTTATTTTGAAATTATGTGAAAATATAATCATTTATGTCATGGTGGAATATAGTTGGACTTTAGTCACGTCCTGACCAGACTAGAAGCTCAGCTTCTTTGATAATGTAAGTTAAATTTGGCAAAATCACATTATTTATTTACTTTTCCCCCTCCCATCAAAAATGTGTTTACGAGTTATTGAATTTTTCCATTTTCCCTCATTATGGTCAGAACATGGCTGTGGATCTACACTGTGATTTCAGCGAAAAGACATGAAAGTCTTCATATTAACCCTTAGTAAATTACAGCGGGAATAATAAACAACTCCTTATATGGACATCCTGGGGGTGTGTGTTTACACACAGCATTTTGAAGCCTGCTTTTTACTATGTTTAAATATAAAGTATATACAGAGGCTATAAGAATATATATATGCAATATAGAGTGTCTTATCCTTTAAAAAAATATATTTTATTTTTTTCCCCATCTATATAAACACACCTGAGCAAAAAGTACTTGTTTATTGATTGAATTTGTATAATGTGGAAATACGTCACAGTTCAAAGTTATATTACTTATATATCACTACTACTACTAAATGTGATATGAAATGAAGCATTACTTTGACTATAAGGCACATAAGAACACACTTTGACATATAAGAAGAAAAAAAACAACATGTTTTTTTTAAAAGCCTGAATATGTGACCTATAAACACACACGCACAGGATGTCCATATAAGGAGTTGTGTATTATTCACACGGCAAATTACCAACAGTGCATCTGAGCTCTAAGGGTTTAAAAAAGGAGTGATAATTGTGCAAATGTCACCTTATTTTTGTTTTCTTTGTATAAAAACAAGCCAGATTTCACAAATTCAATCAAATGTTGGTTTTTTTGTTTAGTAGTTTTTGCTCAGGTGCGTTTATATAGTTTCTTATATAATCTTTTTCATCACATTGCCTATAGTTTGTGCTGAATTCTTTCACATTCTTAGAGCCTCTGTATATAGTAGTATAATAGTATAGGAATGGAAAAAAGCAGCCTAGAGTCTTTGTCTACTTGATAACCTAAATATTTCCAAAAAATAAATGGGAAAAAAACTAGATTTTTTTTTTCATAGACTTAACTGTAGAATAAAAAACTTTAAAAAGCTGGTGTAAAATAAAGCTTAACTTTTTTCGTGGAATGTTATTCTTTAGCTTCAATGAATGCGGGACTTATAAAATGTAAAGTGATGAATTCGTCACCGTGGAATTGGTTCATTAGCTTTTGTGAAAAGGTCTAAACAAGACCAACGTCACTGGTTTTAAACTGTTATTGTATGTGTTTGAAAAAACCCAGAGATCTTTGCATCCAGTGTGTGTGATTGTGCGCTGCATGCTAAGCAGCTTCTCCACTGTGACACACACACACACACACACACGCTGGTTTCCATGACTTCAGAGGACATTGCATTGACTTACATTCATTTCCTGGAGACTTACTTTGACCTTAACCTTAATTACTACTCACCTAATTAAGTCTTCACCTTAAACTGTAGTCATATATTTTGGGGATTTTATTTTGTCCCCATAATGTGACTGTGTAAACAGATTCAGGTCCCCACAACATATACCAGCAATACACACACACATACACAGACACCAGACAATAAACCTCACGCTGTCTTCTTTTTTCTTTTTTTTTTCCAAAATCCGTAATGGAAAAGGAATGCAAATACCCTATTCCTGTCTCTCTTTCTGTTCTTTTCTTAAAATCTGAAAAGACTCATTCATGGGCTGCTGCATAATGCAGGGTCGTCACGGCAACAGACTCCCTCATAAGAAGGGAGGGGCCCAAGTGGAAGGCAAAGTTGCAAGTGGCGCTGGGACGTCCCATCAGGAGGCCGCTGCTGTTAATGAGTTGTTGCTTTATGTTTCTTTTGATTATTTACTGATTCATTTTGCACAATATATTTTTTTTTATTATTGTGAACTATATACTGTTCCATATCAAAACACACAAACAAAATTCTGTTTTTTAGTTTTTCGAACACACGTGCAACATTTGCAATGACAACACGTACATCTACACTACCGTTCAAAAGTTTGGGGTCACTTAGAAATGTCCTTATTTTTGAAGGAAAATCACTTTTTTTCAATGAATATAACATTAAATGAATCAGAAATACACTCCATACATTAGGTGTATAGAGGCCCATTTCCAGTGTTCTAATGGTACATTGTGTTATTGGTCTATTGGAGGATTAGAAAACCATTGAAAACCATTTGTGCAATGATGTTAGCACAGCTGAAAACAGTTTTATTTTGTATAAAAATCGTTATTTCTAATCTTGTCGATGTCTTGATTATATTTTCTATTAATTTTGCAACTCTTTTGATGAATAAAAGTCTGACTTTTAATGGAAAACACAAAAAAATTCTATAGGTGACCCCAAACGTTTGAACGGTAGTGTATATCTCGTCACATGTCTGAAAAGGAGCAGGTAGAAGTATAAACTTATATGATCTAACCCCAATATTATCACTAATATCGGGATATCATTTTAAAATCATAACACCAATCTGTATAGAAATGTCGCTCCCCCCAAAAAAATGCCTTTTTACAATTGACTGGCCCCTACTGACCAGAACAGATGTCCAGTGACCCCTAAGTAATTTGACTTTGATGACCATGACCATGACCTTCACTATAAATAGTGCTATATAATAATTTTTATCGAAAACTAAATGAAATGGGGGCCACTCCTGCATAGACGTATATATTTGTGTCTGCTTCTTATGGCGTCATTTCTCTGTCCTTCCACCAGTTTTTACTAACTAGACAAAAAACTCATGCACACAAACGGCAAAAGCGAAGTGTAGATTTAACCGAGAGTAAGAATCACACAGATATCAGTCACGCACTTTGGACTGACGTGTGATTGGTCAAAGGCTCCTGGAAACAGACGGGTTTCTCTAAAGCTGTAAACAACGTCAAGAGTAGGAGCACAAGTGTACTTCAAATCACTTGATTTAGATTATTCTGAAAGTTGTTATGATTTGACTTCTGTCTGTCTGTGTGCAACATAACTGCGAAACTAGAGGACGGATTTGGATTAAATGATTTCAGAGAACTGAAAAAAGACCCAGATTCACAATTTAAAGCAAAAAAAACCCCTCCAATCATTAACTGTGTGAGATAGTGTGTTTACATTGTGGGGGAAACTGCAGGTCTTGGCAGATGTTGCTTTAAACACCAAATGTTGATTCAATAGACAAATCTGTTGCAAAACAAGTGCGAGGACATTTTCTGCAAAAATGTTTTCCTTTCATTATACAATACGCTGCCATTTCAGCCTTCTTCTTTTTTCTTTATTCATGAATTACATTTCATAATACAAAGGCAAATATTCAAAATAACTAAAACAGATTAACCCTTTAAGGTACTACTCAACCATTTGTTCGACCACACTTTAAGTCACTATATCTCATTGAAAAATGCATCAAACTGAACTCACTAACAATTAATGTGACTTCTGAATGTTGTACTTTATGAATTATGCAAACCAGGTTTATTATGAATAGACGTCTCAACCGTTTGGTAGAGGCCTGTATCTGAAATACTGTAGGGTCTGATAAAAAAAAATACATATATATATTTATATATATGTATTGATTTTTGTTATTGTTATCATAAGTAAATATAATAAAATAATAAAAAATGCAAAGAAATCATTTTTCCTTTGCTTTTTTCTTGTTGTGTACCTTAAAGGGTTAACTAATAGAAAGGGAAAGAAACAAAGAAAAGACACAATAAACAAGTCAACAGAGAGTGAAAAAAATATCCATAAAATTACAAATTAATTTCAGTTATACTAGACATGAGTATTATTTGAGTATACATGAGTATAACACTTTGCAGAATGATATAAGCTTAAGAGACCTATATAAAGAACTCCATGGAATTTGATAAAAGATTATAAATGGACGTACGACAAAGAGGTAAATGTGAACTCTTCAGATCTGTCACTGAATAAGAGTGAATATCTGATGATTACAAAAAAAAACACTTATGAAAAGTGCCTGGAATTTGCTAAATAAGGGTGCTTGATTTTATTATTACTTTTAGTGAGTCACTATCCCACAACCTGCTTGCATAACCACTTTAGGAAGAAAAGAAAACAGAAATAATGCATGAATGTTCTATTTTTTACCCGTGAATAAAATATTGATGAAGTGTTTTTTTTTTCTCTCTCTCTCTCCCGGCTCTAAGTGCATGATCTGCAGCTGCACTTGACTTTCCCTTTTACTGTGTGGCCGCTGCTGGATCCATCCCTTTAATGCATGAGGTGGAAGTGAAGTGAGGAGGAGGCTGATGCTTTTGCTGCTGCTGCTTCTTCTTCTGCTGCTGCTTCTGCTGCTGCTGCCCTGAGATCAGCTGGACTTTAGTTCGTGCAGAGCTGCAGACACAGACAGGACCGAGCTGCTGCTTCTGCTGCTTCTGCTGAAGAGGAGGAAAGAAAGCAGGCGAACAAGGAGGAAGAGGCGGCCGAGACGTTTCCGTGTTGTCGCTTTCCCGCCGGCACATGATAAAGTAACCTTTAGGTGAGTGAAACCGTGAATTTAAACGGGATTAAATATGCGCAAACTCACTTTATTTCTCCACGACAAACCGCGTGGTGTGATGTACGATCAGTCTGCACGAAGAAGCGCACTTGTTTTGTTTGTTGTTGCATCTTCAATCTGTAAATCTGTGTCCGCTAATGCACGTGCAGGGGCGTTGCAACACTGCAGATAGGGCCTTGGGGGGCCCCCTGCTCTGATGGGGGCACCGAAAAAACACTTGGTCATGTTTTAGGCGCTTTTCCATTATACAGTTCCAGTTACTACTTGGCTACACTCGGTTTGGTATCGGGGTTAGGGTTAGAAACTCTGAGTGCTTCTAAAGCTGCTGAAATGTTGAAATGTTGCTCTGTAAGAAGTGGTTGTTAGTTCGTGGTGAGTGTTGGAGCTATTTATACGGCCTCTACAGTGACTATTCATTTATTTGAAGTTGCACTTGACCTGCACTGTGTCTCAGTGTGTGTGTGTGTGTGTAGTGAAATTCTGTCTTTGAATGGGGCTTTTCACTCATAGAATGTGGCTTCATGATTGCAAGTGGTGTTTGTGAATCAGACTTACTTGGTAACGATAAAAAAAATATATATATATATATATGATTATCCAGTTGAAATATCAACTACCAACTACTACTACCAACGGAGCCAGATAAACGTCAGTGTTATTTTCTCCAATTTGAGGAAATAAAGGATGTCTGGATGTCTGTGACGGGGCGATAATGACGATTTCCAATTGGTTATATTGATCTTCTTGCCTTATATTTGGGACTCTGGAGGTCCCAAAAAGTGTGAAAAAAGATGACTTAGTCATGTTTTTGTGGTCCTCCTCAGTCTAAGTACAGGAGATAAAACACGCGATGTTGACTTCTGCGTTCACTGGGACGTCAAAATGCGCTAAATTCCTGGAATTGTTGTCTCGCGGAGCTCCGCTTTGTCCTTAAACACGCGAGAGTGCTGGCGAAGGCAACAGTATCCGAAAACCGGAAGGTTACAAAGTCCGTGAAAAGTTCTATTCTTGGCTCCACAGTGCAGCACAGAGTTCTACACAAACTTCCAGCCTCAGAGGATTTATCTGTCCAGTGGATACATGTTATATATGACAGCAATGTGCCTGCTAGAGCCTGCAAATGATCACTTTTCCAAATGCTAACTGCTGTTAGCTCCCAGTAGCCTCTGTGGCTGATGTCATTTCCTGTCCCTTAAGTTTAATTTTAAATTTTTTTTAGGTGGACCTAAAGAGATACTACTAAACAGCGTTCAGAACAGGGCTGTTTTGGCAGGATGATTGAACTGCTGTGGAGCTTCATCCTTTTGGTATTTTGACCAAAGCATGTCACAGACATGTTCATTAGGACACCAGGGAACTAGGTTAGCCTGGAGAAATAGGGTATAATATGACCCCTTTAAGTGGGTCTAAAGTTGTCTCATGTGTTCTAAAATCACAGGAACGTGTCCATTTAGGAGTCAATACCTCCTAACGCTGCATATCTGCCTTTATATGGATTCAAAAACAGCATTTAATTGACTATGTTTCGAGAAACTAGTGGGTTTGTCAGCTTTTGTCGACACTCGAATCTCATCTCAACCCCAGTCTTAAACACAACAGCAGGTGCATCTTCTCTTTTGACTCTCATTAGGAAGTCCCCAAAATACCGAGCTGCTCCTTAACTTAACTTAGCTTGGCTTCAGTAAGTGATTGCATGTGTTGTGAATAAAAAAGCAGTGAGTGGTGCAGTAAAAGGCTGTGGATCTCTGCCACCACTGCAGTGCACTGACCCTGCAGCAACTGTGGGAGTTTACGCCTGCAAGTCCTGCAAATCAAAAAACGCCAACGGGCCACTGAGATGACTCAGCTGGGTAAAAAGTCCAGTTAAGTGTGCACTTAACACACACCTCTCTTTCACAGGCGATGAACGACACACAGCAGTT
>NC_139824.1:8000632-8013132 GCF_963457635.1 Microchirus variegatus
AAGGTGCATTATGTAATAAATCTAAAGCAACTGGCCACAAAATCCTCCTAATATGTCACAGAGACTCATGAATAATGTTCATATAACAAACTGAACTCTCCAACAACAACAGTACAGGCAATTTATTTGCGTTAAAAAAAATATTTTGCAGACTGCAAATCGTGCTTATGTTTTGAAATTATGTTTTGGCATGTGGCGCCACCTACCGCCGTCAACCAATCATTGCGGTCAGTAGAGTCTCAGCTGCCGAGCAACCACGGGTTGCCAGTTACGTCAGAAAACCAAACCTAAAAGACCTCGGTATTTTGAATTTGAATGTAGTAACTGTTTTTGGCCACATTCTTAAATATGGCACCTTTAATGTGACTTGTTCTGAATGTTGTACTTTATGAATTACGCAAACAAGGTTTATTATGAACAGACGTCTCAACCGCTTGGTAGAGGCCTGTATCTGAAATATTGTAGGGTGTAATTAAACAATAAATACATAAATAAATATTGATTTTAGTTATTATTATCATAAGTAAATAACATAAATAATAAAAAATGCAAATAAATAATTTTCCCTTTGCTCTTTTCTTGGTGTGTACCTTAAAGGGTTAAAGGGGGAAAGGGGGATTTTGATGCTGACGCTCTAGAATATGCTTTAAGTTAACATGAGATTGGTCCTGTAAATCATAGCTGGAGCTTGTGTCGCCGTCTGCCCCAATAAAAGCATGTGAAATCATGTAAAGATGTGATAATAAATGTTTTGCAGAACTTATCCTGAAGCTGACCAAGGCCTCTCTGCATAGAGTTTGCATGTTCTCTGCATGTGTGCATACATAGGTTTTCTCCAGGTTCTCAGGTTTCCTTCCACAGTGAAAAACATGCTGATTTTTGAAGATTAGGCAAATTGGACACTCTAAATTGACCATAGGTGTGAGAGTGGATGGTATTGTGTCTCTATATGTGGCCCTGTGATGGACTTGGTGACCTATGTCAGCTGGGATTGGCACCAGCGCTCCCCGAGACCCTCATGTAGGAGATTGTATAGTTGCATAGACCGAGCATCTGGCATTAGGTGCTGACAGGATTTAAAACTCACTAAATACTGAAATCAGACGAAAGGATCCCCAACAATTTTATGTTGATATGAGCCACACTTAAGAACGAGTCATTCATTAGCAACGGTCATTATTGTGCTGATAAATGGTATGATGTGATTAGGGGTCATTTTGACTGATGTGACTGTGTTCAAACGTGGTGTGCAGTTTGTCTAAATGACTGAAAAGTCTTATCTTGAGTCCTCAGAACAGATGGTTTGCAGCCAAGTAACGATTTGACAGGGCTTTCCTTTTCTGCAGAACATGAGAACTTTGATAAGACTTTGCTCTGCAGTCCTCCTATACATTCTTATTTTAGATACATACATATACATACATGTGATACAAAAATATGTGTGGCAATTTACATGAAGAAACTTGAATTAGTGAATGTTTTCTCAGTGTTGTAATTTAACGAAGTACAAATACTGCTTAAGTTTTCACATATCTGTAATTTACTTCATTATTTATAATTCAGACAACTTTTATTTTTACTTCACTACATTTCCTCAAAAATTATCTAAACTGTGTTCTTTTACATACATTTCCCTTAACCATCTTCGTGACTACAAAATAAAAGTTGAGTTGGTGACATAATGCCTGTTTGTTGTTGCTAGTTGTTTTTAGCGGCACTAGCTGTTAGCTAGCCGCAGATTTCGGCTCCAAGTGCACTTAAAACACACTAGCTAGCGGCTCGTTTCAGCTAGCAGAGCGGCCTATTAATACTTTTACTTTTACTTCTCAATACTTAAGTACGTTTTATATCAGAAAATTACTTTTGATACTTTAGTAGTAAATGTCAGGTACTTTAAGACTTTTACTCAAGGTGACTTTAATTTCTACCCAGGTCATTTTTTGGTAAGATGCTTGTACTTTTGCTGAAGTATCGCTTTCACATACTTTATACAAGACTGGGTGTTCTTAACCCCATTAAACATATACATGACATATTAATTAAACAATATGTAATGAGAAAATCAGACTTCAAATTCAAAATAAAGTGGCAGTGTGTGTGGGTAGAGAAAAGACATTTTTCATTGTAAAAGATGTCACTGTGACCGGTCAGTGTGATTATCCTGCACATGGACGAGGTCTTTTGTTTTGGCGGGGTCCAGCCACCTGCCACCATGTAAACAACAGTCAACATTTTACTCCTCAACCGTAACCCTAACTGTTCATGTGTTTTAAGTATCTGACATTTTCAGACGTCAATTTCCAGTCATGTCAGTCTGGCTACTTAGGGACACTAAAAAATCCAACCTGCAATTATTTCTGCAATATTTTTAACCATAATTGCAGAGCACGGAGGGAGGCGGTTCTTTTCCCGCTGTGTTTTTCAGACTGATACATGAGCAGAGTCTGTGCTCCAAACCTTTAAAAGTGTAAGAACTGTGATTAAAGTCGGCACATTTATCTCTTCCTGACACCGTCGATGTCCACACGGTGCATTTTACGAGAGAGAGAAACAAGGCGATGAAGTAGTGTTTTGTTATAGAAACTGTTGAACTGACAGCAGCAGGGACAGTTCAGAGAAGCATGGCTGTTATTAAAGACAACAGAAACAAATGATTTTAGTGACTTAGTGACCGTCTATTTAAGTGTACTGTCCACTGAATGTGTCTGCTGCGTAATTTCACCATTAGACAGTATAATTTAGTATAATTTAACCCAGTATTTGAAGTTTTTGTATGAAAAACGAATATTGCATTAGTTATTTTCTGATATCCGGACCAGAAATGTTGACTTATATCAGACATAAAGACGCAAAGCATTATAGTATATCGGCTCATTCCCACTCCAGGATTAACAGCCTACATGGAGCTGCCAAGCATAATGAAATCTGTGAAAAGGCTCTGTCCGTCAAGTTCTGTTTGCGAAATGATCGATAGTTACGTTAACTTCCAGCTACAGGCACTAACAAATCATGTCAACGTTAATTTTAACGCCATTTTTGTCAAATGTTATGGTTCTTACTCGACTTTCTTCAAAAAAGGAAAACCATGAAGACTTTCACACCTTTACTCTGGCTTGTTTTTTCATCAAGGATAGACATATTTAATGTCTACATGATTACTTTATATGCAAAGACGAATGTATTTAGCCTGATGCTGACTTAATGGCTTAATTAAAGGGGCCATATTATGAAAAATCAACTTTTTAATAATTTTAATCCTTATATTTGGGACTCTGGAGGCCCTATGAGTAGGCAAAGTGTGGAAAAAGGATGACTCACTCATGTTTTTGTGGTCTACAGGAGATATCTGAATCTTTAATTACTTTGTAGTTTATTTTCCATAGCTGTATAGATGTCACAAAATATAAACAGTTTGCTTTTTGAAGCAGTGGCTAATGAGTGTGTGTTTTGAATATACAGATATGAGGGATATACAAAAATACAGTACATGAAGGTTTTAAATACTTGAAATCTCTTATCAATTTCCTCTCAGCTTCCTTTTCCTTTGTTTTGCCTCTTAGCTTTTTTTTTTTTTTTTGGAGTGTCCCTTTATGCACAGTGAGTCAGCAGCGTGCACACATTAGGAAACATCCCTGTGACCTCAGCTCTGTTGGCTGCAGAGCTGAGGAATCTCATTTCTGACCCCTTTTTTTCCCCCTCTCCATGTGTTAAAGAAGTAGAATGATGCTGCAGTGAGCCAGCATTTACTTCTGAGAGAGAGACGCAGGGGAGGAGATGAACGGATGACACGGACCAAGAAAGGAGGAGAGAAAGTGGTTTAAGAGAGAGGGAGGGAGGGAAAGAGATGATGTATAAACTGAAACACAATCCAGCTCATTCGGCCCCTCCTCAACTTGGCTCACGTGTGCGCACACGAACACTCGCAAACACAGAGAGGAGCTGTCTCGCTTGCGCGCATCCTCTCATTTCCTGTTTTTGATTCGCTTGCTGCTCCTGGGGATGGAAGCATCGTTTCTCCGTCAGACCTGAAATGACCTGACAGGCAGGTTTAGAGGGATTTCACTGTGTTTTTCTGTGCACGGGAGTGGATGACGCCTGTTGATCTGTGCGTATAGATGCAGCGCTGTAAGTCTCCTCCTTTCACGTCATGTTGCACTGTGCTCATTTTTGCATGATGGCAACCCTGGCAGCGACTACATGCACCGTTAACTGTGCATTTACTGACTCGAGCTCAATCCAGCAAGAGTTATTCCACTTAGCTGCTGCAGATCGGATTACGTAAGCGTGGAGCGTTGTGTGGCTGGTGCGACCTTGTGCACTGTCGGCATCGGGGGCTGCTTCTGTTGTGGCTGTCTGTCGAGGGGATTAGAAAAACATTTTGGTTTAAACAGAATCAAATTTGATGCTTTGTTGCCAATGAAGCTCGGAAGGTAGGATCCGAGATTTGTGTGCGTACGTACGTATGCACCGAGACACAGGCACTTACTTTCCTTGTATAGTAATTATCCTAATAATCCTTTTATTTGTAGACACAGCTTTTAAGAAAATGAGCACACAAAGTGCTTTCCAAGGTCAAATTAAAGGTGAAAATAAAAAGACGTAAAATAGTAAAAAAGAAAGAAGGCTTGTTTATAGATGTAGGTTTTAAGGGGAGTTTTGTGTCGGCTGACCTGATTGTCTAGGTTCAGTGATTTAACAATATGACCTTTTTAATCTTGTTTTCGCTTCTGGAGTAAAATTCAAAATAATGGGCAGTATTTGCCCCCTCCTCCCCAAACTCCATGCTGTAATTTCCTAAATAAAGAAACAACAAGAAACACTTTTGGTAACACATTATATTAGGGAACAACATATATAAGTTGCATACTAGCCCTTTATTAGTCATCATTAAGCCCATATTAAACCTTATTCTACCTCTATTACGACATTAATTAAGATATTTCTGACACAAGGTGTTAATATGTGCTTAATATTTACTAATAAAGGGCTAGTTTGCTACTTATATGCATGTTAGTGTGTTTTCCCTAATCTAAAGTGTTTAAGATTAGGGACACGTTTTATTTTTATTAACATCCAACCGGTTAATAAATGAAAGTGTGTCTGCTCCGAGCAGCAGCAGCAGAGTCTGGGGTTAAGTGTCTTCAGCATGTACATTGGAGGAGGTGGGGATCAAACCCTAACCCCTAACCATCCGTTTGGTTGTTGACCCACTGCACCATAGTGTTCCACAGCCGTCTTAACCTTTGTAGACTGTGACACTCAGCGTCTTTGCTCTCTGCCACCAGACAGTGAACACATCACA
Source organism: Microchirus variegatus (assembly GCF_963457635.1). Classification (NCBI taxonomy): domain Eukaryota; kingdom Metazoa; phylum Chordata; class Actinopteri; order Pleuronectiformes; family Soleidae; genus Microchirus; species Microchirus variegatus. The sequence continues at coordinate 8,005,935 of NC_139824.1, forward strand.
TATCATCCAGCCGTGTTCCACATATTTTGTTAATAACCCACTGGCAGCATAGCGGCTCCATCATAACAGTCATTTTATCCTCCACTCTGTATTTTCAAGCTCAGTGAATCACAGGACGCAGGTTCTCGTATATCTGCTTTCAGCATGTGAAAATAGAACAGAGGAGAGGAGAAAAGAGAGCATGCACCAAAGTCGTCCCTGAAGGTTTCCTCTCGGCAGCAGAAGTGGCCTTTTTCTCTGCCTGTCTAGAATGTGAAGAGACGATAAAGGCCCTGACACACTTTCTAAGTTTGCTGCAGGATACTGTGACCGAGGTGTCAGCCAGAAATGAACTAAACCTAAAAAGCTGAAGTTGATGTTGGACTAAAATGCGTTTGTTCTTTGAGGGCAGAACGTTTTCGTTTGTTGGTGTTTTGTTTCTCACAGATGTGACCTGAACAGAGATGTGCTTTGCTTCCACTTTTATAATCAAATATTCATAACTTACAGTGGCTTTTATGACAAACACCCAGCACTGCTGCTGCTCACGTACAGTTAGGGATGAGAGCGGTACCACAAGCTAGATTATCTACCGATACCGACATTAGTCCAGTACAGTCATTTTAGACCGTTTATGAAATATGAATTTGTGCTGAGTCATAATTCTCCAATTGTGTATCAAATATTTTTCTCCCAAAAAGAAGAAATAAACAGGCCAAACATGACTCGGCTAAAATGTTTTTGCTGATTATTTAATTTTTTTATATGTATGTATATATGTGTGTGTATATATATGTATATGTATATATATATATATATATATATATATATGTGTATATGTATATGTATATTTATGTATATGTATATGTATATTTATATATATGTTTATTTACATTTCACATTCATAATGTGTGCGTAATGAAGCATGCGATATATGTGTATATACATATATATGTATATATATGGATTTTATAGATTGTACCTGTGGTTCTCAACACCATAAATCCATAAAACAACATTATAAAAATAAGATTCTTGTTTCATTTTTCACCTATTTTCTAATCATGTTGTATACTTTTCAGTCCATGAAACTCCAGTCGATACTGATGTTTGTATATGGGCAGTTTTTTGTTTTTTTTCATGCATTTCATTTCCTACGTTTCTGTTTTTGTTGAACGTAGATATAAAAGGCAATTGGAGCAACAAACACTGTTTTATCCATTCCCATTTAATGTCTTTATTCAGAACTGCCTTATTAACCATGAAGCTCATGTTAAGAAATTTTCCATACCCTATTTAATTTTAGTATCAAATGACCCAAAGGCATTTTAAATACTTAATGGAATAAAAATGTGACCATTTACATTTCACTGACGATTTCTTGAACAGGAAGAATAAGATTTTCTCAAAAGCTCCAGAACGACAAACACTGCAGTAAGGTATAAGAGCCAAAGGTTTGCACTGTGAACTTTACATTATTAAATAGTTGTCATTTTTGGAAATGTTTGATCCTCTCACCTTCTTCACAACCTCTCAGATGCTCTGTATTGTTCCCCAGACGTAAAAAATGACTAATCCCTCCAGTAAAGAGTCCTGGAATCTGAAGGTTTGAATCTTTCAAACTTCAGTTCTCCAGGGTTTGAGTTCAAAGGTGTTGATTGGTGCGTTTGTTATTTCCTTCCTTTTTCCTTCAGCTTCAAACTTGGATCTTTCCTCCCCGCAGATTTCCACTCACATCCGTGAGGTCATCGCTGCACGTCTGGTCGTATGTCTTGTCGCTTCGCTGTGTCCTCCTTCCTCACTAATCCCGTCCTCCCTCTGTGTCGCTCTCTGCAGGGTGCAGGGTCAGAGGAAGAGGGACTCCTGTGTCAGAGTGTTAGGATGGCCAGTGAAGGCTCCACTCTTCCTAGCCCCGTGGTCCGCCAGATTGACAAGCAGTTCTTGATCTGTAGCATATGTCTGGACCGCTACGAGAACCCTAAAGTCCTGCCCTGCCTGCACACCTTCTGTGAGAGGTGAGTCCGCGTTCATGTTGTTGTGGAAAATCAGTGTTTCTGTCCTTCAAAGTTTGTACTTTGTACGGCAATGTGGTCCCAAAATAATCTGGAATAGTCAATATCAAGTAGTAGGGGTGATATCTAAAATATCTGATTGCGATTTTCCTGATTTTATGCATAATAATATAGCATTATAATCATGTTTCAGTTCAATATTTACAGTGCTATAGATTTAAAATGAGATTATCACATGAAATACTATCATAACTACTACTTTAATGCAAGGAAGAAAACTTTAAGATATGAATAGTTTGTCATATATTTTAAATCTGCATGAAACTTGATTTAAAAGCAGGTTTTTTTCCCCAGAGAAAGTAATTAATTATAATATGTTACACCTCAAATGTAGTTATCAACATATTTGTTCTTATATTGTGGTCATTATAGTTATTGTTAGTACAATGGACACAACTGCATGTGGTTCCATTTTCTGAATAAACCAGAGATGCTTCTGCTGCACAGTTAAAACTTTTAAATCGACATCATTTTTTGGATCGAAAAGCAAAGAGAGGTCCGCTTGTTGCGTCTCTGCAGCTGACTGTGATGACTCTGTGCCATCGTCTCTGTAATAACCTTTGTGTCGGACACAAAAGACAAACTGTGCACTTGGCCCTTTCCCCTTTGCTCTGGTTGCTTCTGCAGAATCATTAACAATTAACAATAAACACCACTTGTTTTTTTTGTCATCTCTGGTGGATCTGTTTCACGTAAATGCAGACAATATTATGTACATTTATGTTCACATTTTCCTCCAAAAGTTTGGCCGTGTTTGTTTTCTTTTTGTTTATATTCATTTGAAATGATGGGATGTCCCGATACCACTTTTTTTGTGTACGATACCGATATCAAAAATCGACCGATGCCGATATTTTTTCAGATACAGTCATTTTGGACCATTTATGAACTATGAAACATTTGCTGAGTCATTTCAAATTCTCCTACTGTGTAACAAATCTTGTTCTCCCAAAAAGAAGAAATAAACATCCCAGACTCTAAAGCTAAAGCTAAGCTTAGCTAAGCTAAATGGTTTTGCATAATTCTATTTACATGTTTACAGTCTGTGCATATTGAAGCAAGCGATATATAAGATTTTTAGTAGTGCTGTCAAATGTTAACGCGTCAACGGTGTTTAATGGCGACATCGTTAACATGCAATACAATATTTAAAGGTGCATTTTGTAATAAATCTAAAGCAACTGGCCATAAAATGCTCCTAATATGTCACAGACTCAGGATTAATGCTCATATAACAAACTGAACTCACCAACAACAACAGTACAGACAAAATATTCGCGTTCAAAAAAAACTTTTGCAGACTGCAAATCATGTTTATGTTTTGAAATCATGTTTTGGCATGTGGCGCCACCTACCGCCGTCTACCAATCATTGCAGTCAGTAGAGTCTCACGGGTTGCCAGTTACGTCTGAAATAAAATGGCAGCGCAAACTAAACCTAAAAGTCCTCTGTATTTTAAATTTGAGTGTAGTAGCAGTTTTTGGCCACATTCTTACATATGGCGCCTTTAAGATCTTCAGATCCAAGACTCTTGGTGGCTCCTCACCACGGCTTTAGGATGCACTTCACCTGCCCTGAGTCTGCTGATTCTTTAAAAATAAAGAGTTAAAAACATATCTTTTTAGACAGGCTTTTAGCCCGAGGTGAATGGCTCTTTTACACTGGTTCTAAAAATCTAGTTGTCTCATTTCCCCCCCCCCTGTAATCCTCTTTTATAGTGCTTATACTTTTTTAGTGCTATAAAAATAGACGGTGCTTAAGTGAGTCCTCCAGGCCAGCAGGATGTTCTCCCTCATCAGTGTTTGTTCTCCAGGTGCCTGCAGAATTACATCCCAGCCCACAGCCTCACGCTCTCGTGCCCCGTGTGCCGCCAGACCTCGATCCTGCCGGAGAAGGGTGTGGCGGCGTTGCAGAATAACTTCTTCATTACCAACCTGATGGATGTGCTGCAGCGGGAGCCGGGCAACTGCGGCCAGGAGGCGGCCGCTCTCGACAACATCACTGCCGTGGCTACAGGACAACTGCTGTCCTGCCCCAATCATGGAGGCAACGTAAGAGACTCGCTCCACATCAGTGGCACTAGGAATATATATAATATGTACAAATATATCCTTCCCCTTGATGTGGAGGCATTTCACCAAGGCATAAAGACATGATTTTCAAGAGGTGGTTGTCAAAACATGGTGTAAACGAGGGTTCTCAAACTCCTGGCCCGTGGGCCACATGCGGCCCGCCAACCAATTTCATGCGGCACTCCACTTATTGTCAAGTCATAATTATTATTTCTGTATGTTTTTTTATTTATTAATTTTAGTATTAAGTATTTATTGTGAAACGCTGTATCGTTCCATGTCAACACTTTTATTTTGAAAATCGGTCAAATATTGCCACAAATATTGTTATTACGTAATTGGGACAGAATATCCTGATCACTTTAAGCTTGTATTGCCAAATGAAATACAAGCCATTTTTTTCAAATGACTGCCCCCTACTGACAAGAATAGATACTGTACTTGTGTACAAAAATTCACATATCTGTACTTTGTTTTATATTATATATTTCAAACAACTTTTACCTCTGCTCCACTACATTTCCTCTTACTATTTTACTCTTTTTTACTCTAACATGGGGTTATGTGTCTTGCTCAAGGACACATAGCCAGGAATCGAACCCACAACCTTCCACCACTGAGCTACCTATGGCTCAATCCTAACTCCTACATTTTTTAATCCCTTTACTTTTACTTCTAAACTTATAGTAAATGTAATACACTTTAACTTAAGTAATATTATAAAAAGTGACTGCAATTTCTACCAAAGTCATTTTCTACTACTTGTACTTTTACTCAAGTATCCCTTTGAGGTACTCTATACTAGACTGTATGTGTGTATGTACAGTATATATAAGTACATGCAATGTTGAAAGATGTCAACAGGAAGTCGTGTTCATTAATAAATTCACGTTTCAAGGTAAAGGTGAGATTAAATGAGTTTTAAACTTCTTTTCACTCCTTTTCAAACATAAGAAGAAACTAATGAATGTGAATGATTTGTATGTCTGCTTGTGAATTGAGCATTTGTTCTTCTTAATATATAATAAGTTAAATTCAGGTCGTCATCGAAAGTTCTGATTTTTCGGGAGACCATAAACAAAAATTTTGATGGCAGGTCACTACTATCATGGAGTAAAAACCCATCTTTTTGTCCCTGTTGCTCAGGTGATGGAGTTCTACTGTCCTCCCTGTGAGACAGCCATGTGTCAGGAGTGTACATGTGGAGAACACGGAGAACATCCCACTGTTCCTCTTAAAGACGTCGTGGAACAGCACAAGGCCTCTTTACAGAAGCAGCTGGACGCCGTGAAGAAGAGGTACAGCAGCAGCGTAACGTAGACGCCACTACTAAATGACTTGGAATTGAACTTGCGCAGTGATTGCACTCAGACTTAAAAGTTGAAGATGACGACCGACTTGACCTGGACTCGACTCTTGTGTTGTCCCAGGTTGCCAGAGATCGACTCCGCCCTGCAGACGCTGTCGGAGATCCTGCAGCAGCTGACCAGTCAGAAGAGCTCAATCGAGGACGACGTCCACATGACCTTCGATGAGCTGCAGAAGACGCTCAACGTCCGAAAGAGCGTTCTGCTCATGGAGCTGGAGGTCAACTATGGCCTGAAGCAAAAGGTGAAGTCAGACACAAAGTACTCTCTGTGTTCAGCCTTGATGGTCTGTTGACATTTTCTTCCTTACGGGCTGTAGTCACAACAATGATAAGTATTGTTTGAGTTAGTTTTTTTAATCAGCACTTTGCAGTTATTATCTACCTCCCATGAAATATCCCATCGAGAGTAAACAAGGCTGTGGAGCTATCCAGAGATAGTTTGTCTGAATTTAATTTTTCGGGATCAGTGCTACCACAGTCGGAGTCGGATTTACCAATAATTATGTAAACAAGGTGTTCGTATCGGAGAGGTCAGGATCCTCCTCTCTCTACTGGATTCCCAAATTCCCCAGAGTAGATGTAAATGATAAATTGTTTGTATTTATATAGTGCTCTCCTGGTCTTGATGACTATTGAAAGCTGCTTTATACGACGCTTTTGCCACTCACACCCATTCACTCACACTTTCATACAGTGCACACTCATCTTTCATACCCATTCACACGTCATTAGTCAGCAACGTGGGTTTAAGTGTCTTGCCCAGGGACACGTCGGCATGTAGGCGAGCGGCGTCGGGAATCGAACCTGCAGCCTTCGTAGTTGAGAGACGACTCGCTCTACCCCACTCTACACACTCTCATTAAATCCTAATTTGTGGCCACAAATTAATATTTCATGGCCATGTTGTACATATTTAATGGCTACGGTTTATTTATTTATTTATTTATTTGTTAAAAAACAACAAGGTTACAAAGGAAAGATAGAAACCACACATAAAGTAGGTATTTAGACTTAATGATTGTTTAAGTCATTAAGCAGTTGTTTATTGATTTAAAGGTTCTTAGATTGGTGTCTGTTTTAAGGAGGGGTAGCTCATTCCATAATTAAGGAGGCAGAAGGGTTAGAGCAAACCAGGCCATGATGTTTATTTTAAGGGGCACGTAGATTAAGAGTCATGTGCAGTTGTATAACAAAATCATTTCATTTAATTTTCTGTACTTTATTAATCCCTTTAGGGAAATTCTTCTTCTCTGCATTTAACCCATCCTCTGCTAGGAACCTTCTTAGAATAAGGAGCAATGGGCAGCCACTGAGCAGCACCTAGGGAGCAGGACCCTTTTGACCTGGTGGGGACTCGGACCGGCAACCCTCAGGTTAAAAGCCATGTGCAGTAAAATAATATATAAAAATACTCTGGGGGAGACGGTATAACCAGACAAGGATTAACTCAAAGTTTGTTTTATTGTTCACTTGCATCTGTAAATGATAGAGAAACGTTGAACTACACAACTGAACAACCTGATAGTCATATGGTTGTTTTTGCTGTTCTTCATGTCAAGGGCTCAGCTGGTCTGATATGTCATTAAAAGGCAGATAGACGAGAGGTTGGGAGGAGGTGGGTGAAACGCCCTAATCCAGACAACCAATCAGCATGGAAGGTCTGATCACATGGGCTGCAAATGATTCACCGGCTGGTGTGCAGTCGA